>NC_141145.1:159793621-160106121 GCF_053477565.2 Lygodium microphyllum | reverse complement strand
TGAGGTCCAAACATTTCAATATAGTTCATTCAAAAAGTCTCAATCTACTATGTCTCATATTAAAACATATCATAAATATACACATTATTTGATATTCCTAACAAGTAATTATTTTTTATATCTTCTCTCTCATTAAATTTATTTTAAAACTTCCCTATTATCTTCTTTCTCATCAAAAAATTATTTAGATATATATCTATCTCTTCTTTCTTTCTTTCTTTATTGACTCTATTGAGTCCTAATGACTTTAGAGAGAGAGAGAGAGAGAGAGAGAGAGAGAGAGAGAGAGAGAGAGAGAGAGAGAGAGATGCAAGAGATACACATAGTGAGAAATGAAGATAAGGGCCATGCACAAATACATATATATACACACATAAAGAGAGAGATGCATACACACATGCACTACTTAATTTAATATTTAGTTAATAATTTAATTACTAAATATTTTTACTTAATTACTAAATAAAAATATAAAAAGCGGAGAGAGAGAGAGAGAGACAAAGATGAATGAGAGAAGGAGAAAGCGAGATAAAGGAGAGAGAGAGAGAGAGAGAGAGAGAGAGATTATGTGACTTGCTTTAACTTTTTTTTTGTCGAGAAGGGGGTTGCTAGCAACTCGTCAAGAGAGGGTTGCTTGCAACCCCTTCTCGAGATGAAATTTTTTTTCACAAGTATCCTCCATCATTTCATTGAGGGGACTTGTGAAAAAAAAATCGGCAAATAGGGGGTTTCCAGCAATCCCTTCTTAGCGAATTTTTTTTCACAAGTCCTCTCTTTAAAAAAATTCACTTAGAGATATGGAGGCGATTTGTCAATTTTTTTCACCGAGAAGGGTTTTGCTAACAACCCTTGTCTGGCGATAAAAAATTTCATGTCTCCTTAAAGAGATGATGGATGGGAGTTGTGATTCAAAGCTCTCTCTCTCTCTCTCTCTCTCTCTCTCTCTCTCTCTCTCTCTCTCTCTCTCTCTCTCTCTCTCTCTCTCTCTCTCTCTCTCTCTCAATGAGAAAACTACTACAACATTCAAGTGAACAAAGATTTGTTCTTAACCAAATGATGATATTAAGTCTCAAAAGTCATGCAAGTTAGCGACATGGAGACTTCTCTATAGGCATAACTTGATATCCTTCTATAGAAGTGTATTTGCAATGGCATCTTGTCGATGTGTTCTCTATATGTAATAGAACTATGAATGGTAGGTTCATGTGTGGGCCATTGGAGAAGGGGATGCTACAAATCTTGCTAGGAAAATGCACAAATTAGGTGCACTTGAAGAAAAATAGCTCATATATAAGGATCACCAGATTGAGTAGCAGTGGAATGAGGAGGTGTACCAAAGATATTCTATCTTCCTTGACTACATAAAGGTGAATTTTCCTCCAACAAGAATGCATTATACAAAAAATATTCAAAGAAAAAAAGGTGCAAGAGACATAAGGATCCAAATTCCTAGTAAGTAATTCCACATGTATTCTTTAGAATATGTCATACTTTTATATCTTCTTCTAAAGAGAATATGGCCGATTGTAAGAAAATGATACCTCCAGTGCATTTGTTCTCGCAACTCATTCTTCGGTAAGGAGTCAAGGTGAAGCCACAATTTCTAAAATGTTTTGATGATATTGATTGGCCATACTTTAGCCCTACAATAATACTATTTGTGGATAATAGCATAAAGAAGATGCAATTTAACCCACCTAACTCCTTTTCATTTCAAGAAAATCCCATGGATACCATCATCTTTAAACACATGCTTCCCTATTTGATTAAGGAAAATCCCTTCAATACTATCTTCTTGGAATACGTGCTTCCATGTTTGATTGAGCTAGCAGGTTTTCAAGGGAGTCTACGAGCTTGTTAGAGAACACCTATTTCACCCTCTAGCAATGGATAGCTAGATTGATATTTAATGTTTGCAATAAATATATTCATTTACTTTGTGCATAGTAGCTCACTAACTTGCAAATACATTTGTGGATTGAGTATTATTTTTTATAGTTTTTGTAGTAAGTTCATGCAGTACAATGTGAAATATATCAATATATTAAAATATTTGATTGTTGAAGTTTGGAGTTTAGAATGAAGAAATTTTTAAAGAAAAAACAACTACAAGTAATAAAGCAATATGGAGCTATATTTTATGGAGATTGTGAAGCAATTCTTGCAAGGGTCTATTGTAAATGAATGCATAATCCATATGTAAACCTAATCAAAAGAGGAAGAGACAACAATGTGCAAGTATAAGTGGATGTATCTGTAGTTTTCTTGTGTATGCATAATTAAAATACTAACACATCAATATGTAATTATAAAATACGTGCAAAGAAGGGAGAGAGGGGGCATGTGAATGTATATGTAGTGTGATATCTCATATGTATGCATAATTAAACAATTAACATTGTGATAATATTATCAAAGATAAGCAGATAAGCTTAATCTAGTGATGTAAATAAGTTAACGAGAGAGAGCTACTAATGCATCATTAGAGAGAGAGAGATATGATAAATGACAGAGTTAGGGGTGAAAAAGACACAGAGAGAGAGAGATGTTACTAAGGAGATGTATTGATGGTTGGTCTACAATGTATGAGGAGAGAGAGAGAGAGAGAGAGAGAGAGAGAGAGAGAGAGAGAGAGAGAGAGAGAGAGAGAGAGGAGAATCGATTGTAGTTCTAATGAGGAGGAGAAGAGTAAGATGTAGTAGTGTAGTGGTGGTGCTAGTGGTGGAAATATTATTGAGGTGCTAGTGGTGGCAATGTTATTGAGGGGAGTGAGATGTCGATGGTATGTCCCCAACATATGAGAGAGAGAGAGAGAGAGAGAGAGAGAGAGAGAGAGAGAGAGGAGAATTGATTGTGGTTCTAATGAGGAGGGGGAGAGTAAGATGTGGTGGTGGTGATGGCAATGGAGGAGCAGCATTGGTGCTTGATGTATGCCCAAAAGAAAAAGAGGACCAAGTGGACTACGTGGAATAAAACTCAAGGTTGTTAAAAAGAGCTCGCCCAAAAGATCGCTCCAAAAGCTTGCTTCTCGCACACACCTATTTAGAGTACATTGTTGTCCCTATTTTCCCTTGCTTTATTTATATTCAATAAAATTTTAATCAATTAAGTATTAATTAATTTTAAAACTATAAAATATATAGTCTAGGTTGAGGCTAATGTTAGGTTTAATCATTTCATGTGTGATCAAGTCATCCTCATTTACATTGTTTGCTAGTTGTGTGATTTTGTAATTAATTTGGCTCAATTTTCCATTGCAATGATCACTTCCAAAGCATCGAGTTGATTCTTGCACATGGTTTGTGGTCAAGCAACAAAGTAGTGGTTGAAGTATTGGCAATGAACCACTAAAATATTACACCACATACTCTAGAGATTATCTCAGGGGATTGAGCATTAGTAAGAGTAGTTGAAGAAGCTAATCTTTCACTTGTGCATGAGTGACTAGCTTATTGATGAGTGGCATGTTGTTTCCCATTGCCTCTAGTAGCATTTGTCTCACATGGTGAGGTGTACATGGCATCTCCCATATATCATAAGTGCTTGCATGAGTCTCCCCTTGCAACATGTCTACAAGCTATCAATATTGTATGGGCATATATTTGCATCAACCATGGTTATGCATGGGCATTCACTACATTGGTTAGTACCCCTGAACCACACTGTCTTTTCCCTCTTCATCATGCGGGCCATAGATTGCCTTTTTTACCCAACCACTTAAGCACCTTAGTCCACTCAACAACTATACAAATAGGCCATGTGATTATTTAGCCATGTTGGAGCACTCGATTACTTGAAGCACCTCCTAACTACTTGAAGCACTTTGGCCAAATGTTTAATTAGCCAAACATTCAAGCATACTCTTCCACATGCACATACTCAATCATACAATCACATAGTTGCACAATCATGCACTTTATTTCAGGTCACTTGACCATCTCCACAATCTTACCCTTGATCATGAATGCACCCTTTGACCATATCGAGAACCTAGTTTTCTTGATCATAATAGCCTCACTCAACCGTTTAGGCCACATTAGGCACTCAATCATTCTAGGTAGCATTAGTACATGATTATACAATACATAGGTGTACTATACCACCATCACACTCTACTACTTAGTGCTTACAACATAGTGATGTGGATGGTTTTGTGATACTGAGTTTTCTTTTAAACAAGATGGAGATTGAGGATATCTATCATCCAAAATTACCTTCACATATACAACATGTGCAAATCATATAGAAATTGATGAGAATTTCGATATGATGAGTATGATATTTCTTACTGAAAGTTTATATTGAAAGTTGACAACAACATAAACTTGTTGAATTTCTTCAGGGTGAACAATAGTATGTCTTGAAATAATATTCAACATGCTAGAAATATATGTATCTTGAAAAACTACATCTAAAAATGATACATTTTGCACTACTTGAAATGGCATTTCAAGTAGTTGTAAAGCATGTTTACTAAAATCTAACTTCCTTGTTGCATTATCATTCTCAAAATTAGTAAGAGAACTACAAAAATCATCCATAATAGCATTTTCATTGAGAAAACCATAATCCTCATGCTTTTCATACATGAGAATATCATCTTCTTGTACATATAACTAATCTTTTGATTACCAAATTGATCAATCTTCATGACGATAACTTCATTACTTCTTTCTTCTTTAGCAAAACTAATTGGAGATTGATTATGATAGTTTGCAAGAGACCAAAATATGAAAAATGCCTTCAAGCTATCCATGCAAGATATATGATACTTTGGCTTCTCTCACTCCCGTCCTCTCTCGCTCCATGCCTTCAAGCTATCCATGCAAGATATATGATACTAAAGGATCCTTGGCTACTTTGGCTCTCGTCCTCTCTCGCTCCCTCAACCTCGATCTTTGGCAAAACCACAGGTAAAGAGTAGTAATCACCGTCATCACTTGAACTTGAATCCAAATTTGAGACCAAAACATCTTCATATTTCTTCTTGATCTTCTCAACTACTTTAAGTGACCTCCAAACATGCTTCAAACTAGAGCAAGATTTACATTTATGGCCTTCATGATCATCATGCCACTCATAAGCACATTCTCAAAATAGCTCAACTTTTTCCACTCTCTATCCATCCTTGAATCTACACCTTTCTTTGCTATTGAAAGCTTCTTGTGGATACCATTAAATTGCGCACATAAATCAACCATGCAGAAATACTTGCAAGATTTTCCTTTTTCACAAGACATAAATATACAAACAACATATTGAGGTATGTCCATGCTCAAAGTAGAATTTGTATATATTTTTCTTCTTCTTAGATTTATACATGATAAAACATGCACACAATTTGCAAATTATCTACTTTTCTTTCAGCCAACCTCCTAACTTTTGCAATTATGAAGCAACAAGTTTTCAACCTATAATATTTAGGTTATTCCTACAATATCTATTGTTCAAGATACTAAAAAACTATTTTGCAAGTATTGCCTGAAAACTCCTATATTGATTAGATTTCTCTGTGTTATGTGGTCAATCTCTAATAGATCTTCAACAATTTAGGTTCCTCCTAGAATTTCTACAACTTCTGACACTTTTCCATTTCAACTTATACCTAAAACTAATGTAATTCACAATATTCCTATCATTTTACAAATCCTTGACACTTTTACACTTTAGATTATTCCCTCAAGGTTCATTTCAATAAAATAAAATCCTTTCTTCTCCTTATTTTTTATATGTCTTCTTCTACATCTTCCTATTCATCAATTTATCTCGAAAAGTATTTCTTGTCAATTCATTCCTCATTATTGCATTTTCTTGAAGCTGCTTCTGATCTCCTTCTTTGTTGGTAGCATTTTTTTGTGAGTCTTCTTCGTATTCTTTTCCACCATCTCCTAAACATTCAAATTACATGAATCTACTTAAATTGCACAAATCTAATTGAATTGCAAGAAACAACCAAAGTTGCAAGAATTTTCCTGAGTTGTAGGAAACTCCTTGAAAATGCAAGAATCTCCTTGAGTACATGTCTATCCTAAAACTACCCAAATCTCTACTTGCTCTAAAATTTCTAAATGAAAGACATTTTAAAGAAGAGATAACCTTATACCCTCCATTTATAAAAATGAATCATAATGTCTTCCTAGAAAATAGATCACATTTCTCTCATCATCTCCATTTGCCTCTCAACAAACTTATTAATGTGTATGGTCATAGAAGCACTGTCTTTGATATCCAGTTTATAAAACTGCCCTCTTTTGCTGCTCTTATATCTTCTTTTACTGACATTTCAATTTTGAAGAAGAAACCTCAAGACTTGAAAGTAGGGTTGCATCTTGAAACTCCCAAAATGAACCCTTGAAAGTACTAGCTATCATAGATCTAAGATCTCAACTTAAACCAAACTGCTTTAAGCCCATAGCATTGAGAACTCTTGAATAGATTGAGATCTTCATGCTATCAATTAAACCATTGCAACACTATATTGTTTCCATTGCATGAATCTTGAAATCAGAGCATCAAAATAGAACTTATAGCAAGAACTTCATGAAGGAATATGAAACTTGAGTGATGTGCCTTATAGACATGACTAAAATCTTTGTTGAATAGATCTAAATCCTCTACTTCATTGAATCTTCAGATATTATAGTTTTGTGCTTTCAATTGCTACTCTTACAAATTTCTTCCTTCCAGGCTTGACGCCTAAATCATGAGTGCAATGTAACATGAACTAGGCAGTAGGATTGCCAAAAGTGTATTGACCTATTCTACCATAGCAAAACAAGAATAATAGACAATACAGATGTCTACCTTCAATACTCATAATTCATTCCATAGGTTCTTGAATCCAAATATGATAGAAAATAGCAAATATTCTTTACAAAAACTTAGGTTATATCACAGATAATGGAAGGAAAATGTTGTCCTAAAAATATTGCAATCTACACTCTCCCTAAATGAGAAAATGATATTCAATTTTCAGGAAATTGGTATAGGGTTTCATGTCACAGATTATAGACAGCCAAGAACAACCACTGTCCTGAATATTACTGATCACATATTTCTTGAATGAAGAAATCATAGTAAGAGACATTAGATTTTCAAGAGATAGAGAGAGACATTCAAGTTACGACCTCTACAACCCTAATAGGGTGCCATCTTGAAGGATTTCAACTGTACATCAAAGATAGATCCAAAAAGATGCATACAAAGAGTTACAACCATGACATCCACCCTTCACATGACATTCAAATGGCATTCAGGGTCTATTTCATACATAGTAAATAAGTGACCTACATACATACTAAGGTTAAGAGTGTAATTCAAGCCTCAACAACTTGCAATAGTTGTAGGCATCCTTATGTAACATCAGCCCCACTAGTAGCTTGCAAGCTAAGCTTTCTAGGCTATTGCTTCTCTTGCAAAGTATCTGTTCATAGGGCTTGTTATGACATGCCTTTAGGAGCACCCCAATCTCATCTCCTACAACACATCTTTACATCACTTCATCCTTGCCTTTCTTATACATTGTGTCACCTAACAGGGTGTAGGGGTGGCTAATTCTAAAAGAAGCTTATTCTTTTCTCTGCTAGAGATTCCAGAAGGTTATTGCTGAGTAGCCAAGAGGTTGGCAATGTTTGCATGCCATGTATTACTATTTCCACTACAAACAAAGAAGCATTAGGGAGGTCTGGATCATCTTTCTCCTCTTCTTTACCTTGGGGGATTCATGACAGATGATCAACTAGGACAAGGGAATGATCGAGCTTTGTCACCACTTTAAAATCAAACTCTTGGAATAGGAGTAGCCACCTCATCATTCTTCCTTTTACATCAACTTTATTGATCAAGAATGATAGAGCAACACGGTCCACATAAAACTCAAAAATGCATCGATAAAAGGTTATCTTGAAACGTCTTCAAGGGAAAGGCCATCTCCAAGCACTCCAATTCTATCATTGTATACTTTTTTTTCCCCCTATGAGTGGCTTTGTGGCTTGAATACAATGATAGAAAGGTTGATCAAGTTTCAAGGAACCTTTCTAGCAAAGAAATGCACCTAGTCCTTCAATTGAGTCGCACATGGAATTGCTTCTTCCAATTAGGAGGCTGTAGGATGGGTGCTTCAATCAAGACATGCTTCAAGGTATTGAAAGCTTCTTCACAATCATCCACCCAAAAAAAAAGTATACAATGATAGAAAGGTTGATCAAGTTTCAAGGAACCTTTCTAGCAAAGAAATGCACCTAGTCCTTTAATTGAGGTGCACATGGAATTGCTTCTTCCAATTAGGAGGCTGTAGGATGGGTGCTTCAATCAAGACATGCTTCAAGGTATTGAAAGCTTCTTCACAATCATCCACCCAAAAAAAATCTTCATATTTCCTGAGAAGCTTGTGCAAGGGGGCTACCTTTGTTATGGAATGCTCAATGAACCTCTTGTAGTATCCCACATGGCCAAGAAAGTCTCTTAGATACTTGAGATTGGTTGGTGTGTTTATAGCTACAATCTTCTTGATCTTTGCTAGATCAATTTTACAATCCCTTGTGTGGAGACAATGTGGCCAATAAATTGTTAAAAGACATGTCAAAGATGCATTTGTTAGGGTTGATGGAGATTCCATATCCTCGACATTGATCAGAGCATTGCTATAGGTATCCCCAATGCTTGTAAAGTAGGCTAAAGACACAAAAATCATCTAGGTATACCTCAATCAAATCATGCAAATGGTTTTGGAATGTGCCCGTCATGACTCATTAGAAGGTGGCTAGAAGAGAGCTATAGAGGACGAGGGGTTGCACCCCTTATTTTATGATGTCAATGCAAGAATAGATAAGTGTGCCATTGTTAGGCTCATCCTCCATGCCACCATTTTACCAACCTTCTGCATCAATCTCCTAGAGAATACGAATGCAAGTTGCTTCACTAGTTGTAGTCATCAATTCCTACCTGTCACTCTAGTAATTACTAGAGTTGTGATGAAGAGCTACCTCATGAGAAAGGCATGGTTAGAGTGCTCCCTCAAGAAACTGCAAAATCAAGGTGTTAAGGAAAATGAAAGGAATAGTGGCTCATCACCACCCAAAAAGTGCACACATACATAGCATATAGGGATCCTCAAGATTGAGGGTGTCCAATGACTTCAATTGATTGGTTCCACCTTCAACCCCCTAGCTCTTTCCCCCAAACATGTTCAGGATCGTGAATAATAAGACATCCTAAGAAATTGGTAGACCTATCACCTTGAACATCACATCATAGCACAACTAACCCCTCACCAATTGGGTCCTCAAGTGTCGAACAATCTAGGAAGCCTCGACTTTCCTAATGCAAACCCATCTCCCAGTTGCACCCTTCACCCACACTTCATGTACCACACATAACTTTTTTTTACGACAGATATTCTGAGGGGCTAGGAGAACCATCACCCTCCACCCATCCTTCATGATCACATGACCTCTTATCCTCCTTGTTGCCATTCCATGCAAGTCCCAAGCATCCTTACAAGTGCCATGGTACTAGCACTAAATAGTGAGGGATGTAATGTTAACAGCATGCAAAATCAAGAAGCAAGAGGCAAGCATATGCAAATTTAGATAGTGAGAATAGGTAGAGCCTATAGGAATTTTTGGAGTTAATCAAAGAAGCACAAGTAAGAAGAAAAAATTCATGGGACACAAGATCTAAAGGGAGTGCAGGAGCCACAGACAACAAAAAATAGCAAGAACTCTTGGATCACATTACCTTAAACATTTTGTAAATTTTGAGTGGTCAAATTTTTGAAAAGACTTTAAAATTGAGCACTAGCCTCACTCCCATGGAAATTGTAAAATTATTTCATGCACACTTAAAGAGTAGGAGATGAATGGGTAAAAAAAGATTAAAGAATTTTAGATGGGTAACCAAAGACATGAGAAACGTGTATAAGTGAATTTGGCAGCACATGCACTATGCACAAGTCAAGCCATGGCCACTTGTAACAAAATAAAAAGGAGGACCCCATATCTAAATGGGAAAGATCTTAGTGTAAAGGATTCTAAAGTGTGCAAAATCAAAAAGTTGTATCTTCTTCTTTAGAATCTTGTCGCATTCTTTGTTGCTCTTCTCCTAAGAATCTCATGTGTCTATGTGTTGCATGCAATCTTGGGAGAGAGGTTCTATGTGTGAGTGCAATATCTTACTCTCTTCTTCGTGATCCTCATCTTGGCTACAAGACATCTCCAATCCATCTTCTCACTTCCTTAAGCTCTACTCTAGTTTGTGAGATAGATAGGTGAGATTATTGTAACAGAAACAAGACCTAGGAAGTGGGTGATAGGGAGAAGAACACGGGGAGAGAGAGAGAGAGAGAGGGGGAAGAGAGATTGTAGCTGCACAGATTGGAGGTTCAAGCATGGAAACTCCCTCTTTCACAAAACTCATGGAGTTCAGTTTGACAAAGCTTGGCAATAGCAAGCCCGATGGGGTTGATGGAGCAAGGGAGACTTATCAACATCCTAGCTTGGAACAACTAGTGATATTTTTCTTATTCCATCTACTATTTGATAGCCATCTATTCTCTTTTGGAACTTGTGAGTAAACTGGCCTATGAGACTCATAGGAAGTGGAAACCATGGAAGGAGTTGTCATAGTGTAAAAGGCTTCAAGAATGTTGACTAAAGAGAGTGCATGATTGATATACATATTTCTATCTACGTCTGGCACATAAGCAAAGTGACCTACATGATCTAACTTACATCAGTCCTACATCATTTCGGGCCCTCATGTTGACCTGTAATAGGCCAATTGAGGAAAACAACCTACTCCATCTTTGCCTAAACATGCTTCTTAGTGAAGAAGAGCTTCATATTGCCAACTCAATAAGTTGTGGAGATTTCTTGACAAATGTCTTGACCTATATAACACATATCGGCATCCTCCCACATGACATGGATCATTATGCACCATTTGATATAATCTTCACTTTTATGTGACTAGTTTCTATAACCTTGCTGTGTGTCATATCACTGTCCATAAATACAACCATAAGCATACTTGGTTAATACTTTTTTTTTACAAAACAAGCACACATCGAAACAAATTTACATGGCTTGCCTCACAAGCCTAGGAAGTATTGCACACCCTTAGGTAGCAAAGAAGCAAAAAATGCAATGCAAATGGAAAGACACAAAAATCGAATAAATGCACATAGTGATCATATTAGGGAAAGCTAGATACTAAAGTTGATTTGGAAAGTGCTAAAGATAGCTTCCTTTTCTATACCAAAGACCAAATTTTTAATTTAAATTTTTCACTTAATCAAAAGGCCTTCACAATAACTAGTTTCCATGTGCATATGGACACTTGAGCACCACAACAAGGAGTCAAGGCAATCAGGGATACCGAGTATGATGAAAAGAATAGTGTTTTCACCCTTAAACAACAAAAATAATTTGACTATCACCCAAAGTAATGAAAAGTTGGGGAGCTAGAGTTTTGCCTTTTGGGAAATTTGGATAAAGTAATAGAAAGTAATGGCATGGTTAAGAAACTCGTATCAGATTGCGGGCTCACCATTTATGTCAAAGCAATGTGTGGACTAGTGCAATTATTGAGATGCTTGACCTTCATCCAAACCTTCACACCGAAAGCCAAGATGGGTATGATCAATACTAAAGAAGAAGAAGATGGAAGAAAACTCTATCCTATGGCTCTTACATCAAAATTGATGGAGCTCACCCTAGCCCTAAACAAAAAAGAAGGAATATACAAGCCAACAAAGAAAGCAATGTTGGTGACCGCTAGGTGGAATGAATATATAAAATTGAATAATGACGGAGCATTGTTTAGTGCGATTTAGGATGAAGACTTAAGACTTAAGAGTCATAGCCTAGGTACTCCATTCTATATTCACTTATTGTAAACCCAATGCATCAACCACCACCAACAAGATCCCAAACAGACTCATGGAAGACATATTGTCTAAGAGTATCACCAGGCAAAATTTCAATCACTTTTGGATTGACAATGTTGTGGAATCACTGACAAGGGCTAGGACAATGCTAAAAAGCCTCTAGGAGCACTAATAAGTGTAGATACCAAATTCTGCATGGTAACCTATGGGTTTGTGCTCACTCGACTAGTGTGCACTACCTTGAGACCTCCTATTGCAATGATTTTCATAACAAACCTAGCATTAAGTGTAGAATTTAATCCCCCTAAAAGAATTACAACCATTGTTTCCACGACAACTACTACCACAGATGGTGGAGAATAAGGTGTAGAAGAGCAAGGTACAACATGGCCAAATGCAACAAAATGAGGAAAAAAGAGAAGTGGAGTGGTGGAGGACACCAATAAGAAAACAAAAGACACTGAAAAAGAGGTGAGAAGAGAAAAAAGTACAAAAGGATGATGGTCAAAGCAAGGAAAATTCAACCACCCTCCAACTATAACAAAGGCTCTGACTTCCTCACAAGCATACATTTATCGTATCAAGAAGATTTACGTAAGATGGAAGAAGAGCTACACAGAAACAAGGAAGATCTATGCAAGGAGGAGAAGTTGGCAAAAAAGCAAATATGTAGCTAGCAAAGAGAGGTGAAACTTCTAGTAAAGGAAAGGATAAAGTTGGTGAAGGACAACCAAGACTACAACTAATACTAAGTACCCTCCAAACCATTCAAATAAACTACTAGAACTAAATAAAGGGGTGATTTATGGAGAAGGCTACCTCTAAAAGAAGGATGGGAAATAACCAAAGGATTCCACAATTGGCTCTCACAAGCAAGGTGGTCAACTGCTATACACAAGATGAAACCGGCATTTGCACTAGAGCAATTGTGTAAAGAGCTGAAGAAGAAGAAAGCCGTAGTACTTAGAGACAACTCAATATTGTAAGCCAAGCTAGACAAAGTGGTGGAGACATACCATGAACACTTGAAGAAAACTACAATGCAACCTCCACAATCAATTAGAGAGCAAAATCAAGGAGCTAGAATAATTGCAAATACAAGTGCAAGGGATGGAAGACATGCATAAGTAGGCCAAGGAAGCTAGATTACAATTGGTACAAATTAGAGTGTAGATGGAGCAAGAAAGGAATAAGATGGCAGGTCTAACTAGAGAACTTGCAAATGTTTAGCAACAAGCCTACACCCAACTATAAATCGCCTTCAAAAGACTACAAACCATCCTAGAGATCAACCTTACATAGAGCAAAAAAAATGGTGGGAAGAGCCAAACAAGCTTGCTTAGACATACTGCGATGCAAGGTTACTAATATGGACAATGCCCTGTTACAAGAAAGTCAATATAAAGAGCAAGTAGCTATGTCAAATCATGTCACCTTTGCTTAGCAAAGAATGTACCATGAGGCAATAACTACTACAGTAAAGTTCTAGGTAGACCAGGTTGAAGAGCTCAAGACTCAGTTGGGAGTGGCCATTGTGGCTTTGTAAAATATTGCTTTTGGAGTAGAATTTAGACTAATGACCTATGAACTTACAAAGGAGAGACTAGTTGCCCATTTTCACCATGAGGGGTATGATGATTTTAAATTGAAGGATATGGGGCTATGGGCACCTATCTCTCATCATCAAAGTGAAGGCCATCAACTATTGATAGAGGAAACATGGCAACCACCCTCAATAATGACTCCTGAGGATTACGCTAAGTTTTAAAATAATGATGCCCCACTAGAAGGAACGAGTGATGAGGTTCCAAATCCATAATAGAACTTAGAAGCCATCCCAGAATAGTGAGAAGCCTATGAGAGAATCTTGAAGGTATGAAGAGCACAACCGCAAAAGTTATGGCTATCCCTTTAAACATATAAGTGACAAAAGAGCAATGGGAGAGCCCAGATGTAACGTGTCCCCCTGTCCACTTGTAGGACACGTCTTAGCAGCCCATCGGGAAGAGAGTCCAGAAAGCGCCGCCCAGCACTCCCAAGGAATGTTACGAGGTTTGCGATCTAGGTCTTCCTGAGTTTGCCATGAAGCGGAAGCATTTCGGCCATTCCCACTTAGGACCAACCTGAATCGGGGTTTTCCTAATGGTCAAGTTCCTAGAAGGTTGTCTACCACAGCACAGAGGAGCGGGAAATGGAAAAAAGGAAATAACAAAAGGCGTAGGACAAAAAGAAGAAAAAGGCACCTTAACCGGTAACCAGACCCTGGAAAAAATTAAAAGTACAGGCACGACCCTCAAGGAGTCTTAGAGTCGCCCAAGGAGAGTAAAAGAGTAAAAAGCGCACCATTAAGTGTGAAAACGCTTCCAAATCCTTGTAAGAGAGTGCCAGGCTCACTCCTGTGCAAATTGCATGCATTAGTTGGGAATAGGATAGACTAGAACGGTGGGAAATGAGAAATGGGCCTAGGCTAATGGCCGGCCATGTAAAAAAGGGGATGACCGCCCATAAAAAGTAGGGCATGTATATAAAGTTGAAAAGTGAATGAGAAGCTCATTCTTGTGTGTGGTCAAAGCTTCTTCTTCTTCTTCTTCCTCTTCTCTTGTTTCGTGCCTCCATGCTTGTGCTTGAGAGAGGGATTGAGAGAGTGTGAGGGAGTGAGGGAGAGATCGTGTGGGAGTGAGGGATCTTGGAGAAGAAGCCCTCCATCTTCTCTCTTTATCTTCCCTTCCTCTCTTCTCTTCTCTTGGCTCGCGCGTGGCTATGGAGGATGGAGCTCTTGGGAGAGGGATTGAGGTTTCTTGAGCTTGCCTCAAGGATCGTGGAGCTACCGGTGTGCAAGAAAGAGGAGGGTACTCGATCGAGCAATAAGGTAAGCTCACTACACCCGTAAGGTAGGCATTGCGCGTCGGCTATGTGAGAGGTAGCCATGGCTGCTCGGTTCGAAACACTTGAGCAATAAGTGGTCCGTATGTCTCAGGGTAGAGCTCGAAGCTCCCCTCCATTTTGGTTCCATTGCCGAGACCAACGGAATCGAGCCTTGAGCGCTGCGTGCATCAAATTGAGCATAGAAGTAGGGTTTGCAGCCTGAACCGGTGCTCGAGATAACTAAGAGATTTAGGAGGGTTTAATCTGTGAAATAAGTAAGTATTTGGGTTTGTTGGAACCATTAGTTTAGGACTACCATTCTGCATTTTTGTTTTGCATTTTGGCTGCACTAGATTAAGGTTAGATTAGATTAAGAAAAGAGAAAACAGAAGTTTTGGCTGCTGCTGGAAACAGGGAAACAGGGGACCAGATTCAGGTTTCTGGGTGAAACAGGGAAAGGAAACTGGCTATAAGGTTTTACAGTGCTAGGAAAGGACCTTAAGAGGCTTGGGAGGCTAGGACAAACCTCATTTCACTGGTTAGCTTTGTGAGAGAGAGAGAGAGAGAGGGAGCTTCTGGTTGACAGGAAGAGGGAGCACTATCACGATCCTGGGTGCCATCGATTCGTGCTGATCCGGGTGAGTCTGGTGTTTCTTAATAGTGCTCTAATCAGATATGGGAAGTCTGTAGTGATTGTGTGCAGCAGACATCAAGGGGGATCCAAACACGTCGGAATCGTACCCACCGCAGACGTAGTCGGACCAGCTCGAGTGGTCCGATTCCCAGAATCGGACCACCCGAGTCCTAGAGTCGGACCGTCCGATTCCCAAAATCGGACCGTCCGACTAAGGGAGTCAGACCAGCCCTGTCCGATTTCCAGAATCGGACCACCGTCCAATCGGATGTGCCACGTGGCACTCAGACTGCCCACTAGAGTCGGACCATTATAGTCAGACTCGGACCAGTCCATAATCGGACCACTTTGAAAATAGGACCACCCTCCTGGTCAGATTCCCAGAATCGGACCAACCCCATCCGACTCCTAGAGTCGGACCAAGACCAAACCTGTCCGACTACAACCAAGAATCGGACCGCCATCCGACTCCTAGAGTCGAACCAATGCTGTCCGATTCCCAGAATCGGACCATCCTACCAAACGGAAAAGATAAGGATCTTAGTTGACCCTGCCACAGACCTGACCCCCATGACACAACCCTGAACACCCCAAGACCCAGTTTGACCATTAGAACCTCAGAGACCAATCGAACTTAGGGCAGAACAGAAAACGCAGCACGGACCTGCAGAAAGACCATAGAATAGCCAGGAACCGAGTTGAGAACTCAAATTAGGCTGGGAATGTGGAGGGAAACAAGGTGGAGTTTGCATTAAACACTTTCTCCATCGGCACTTCACTCTTGTGTTCCACTAAGTCTACACGGTAAGAAAAGAGAAAAGCATGTTTTTGCACAAAGCACCACGAAAGCACTAAGCACAACGTGTGAATAAGGATTGCAACTACCTTCAAATAACAAGGAACACATCAGGATATCTAATAACATTAAGGAACCCACTAGTAGGAGAAGACCCCAAGATTTAGACAGGTGCCTGAGTGCACTACTAGTAGGACCTGGAGAAGACACGAAGACACAGAAAGCAACAATATAGAGGATTGGACGCTGCCGGGAGCTGCTTGGATTTATTGACAACCTCGTGGAGGTGGAAGCAGAAATAATGTTGGGATCAAGAGGCGAACGAGGAGAGGACCAATTAGACTTAGGAGAATTTCCAACCTCAGTCTAGGAACTGGTCCACAACTACGATCAACTCACTAGGACTGTGATCCAAGGCAGACCTGTAGAGGAAGTGGTAGCAAACCTAGAAGAAGAGAGAAGAGCAATCAAGAGAGCGCTAGAAGGCATAATTGCCTACAACCATGAGCAAAGGACTAGAAGGCTACAGCAAGACGTAGATATGTACGAGGCTAGACGAGTGCTAGACCTAGCTGGAGCGGCCAAATCTGGACCGAATGTAGAGAGGGAACGGGCAGTAGAGGCTGACATGACATTGAGCGAACTGGTAGCAAAGCGACTCTTGGACAATACGTCCGTTGAACAAAGTACTACTGCCCTAGCCACTACGCTACTATCGGGATTGGTAGTCATGCAAGGGGCTAAAGGGCAGGCTAGAATCCCCATCGTAGCAAAACAACTAGCTAGATACGGACCTAGTAGTGACCCGTACAGCTTCATGGAGCAGTTTGAGCAAGTATGTGAGGCAAACGGTCTTACTGACCCTGCGCAGTGAGCTCAAGCTTTCGGCCTATGCTTAGGCGATAAGGGGAGGACCTGGGATTCTAGTCTAGATGATGCAGAACGTACAAACTTTGTTCACCTTAAGGGCCTCTTCATCAAGAGGTTTTCGGAGGCAAGGTATTCAGATAACCTCATCGTTAGGTTGATGAATATCAGTCAAAGGGAGAACGAAGACGTTAGGGATTACGTCACTCAAGTGTGTAGCCTCTACAAGAGAATCCCTGCCAATGAGCGACCTTCTGAGAGGGCAGTGTCTACAGTGTTCATGAACGGGATTCAGAGTGAGGAGCTCTACAAGGCTTTGGCCAGTAATTCCACCTTGCAACGAGACGTGCTAGCTTGAGTCTTCGAGGAGGCAATACGCGTAGATGATCAACTCAGGGAACGTAGCTTGAGGACTACCAACCGAGATAGTACAAGCCAGAGGGACCCTGAGAGATCAACCACTTCGGGGGGAAAAACAACTGCTAGTGTGCAGGATAAGGGAAAGAGTGTAGACCACGATCACGGGATGGCAGAGATGAGAATGGAGATTGCACGGTTGCAAGAGCTTGTGAGGAGGCCTGTGAGATCGCATGTACAATGTGTATATTACGGCGGCAATCACCTCCCAGTTGAGTGCCAAGATCCCAGATCTCGACCGTGCTCAAATTGCGGTAGATTTGGGCATGATGCAGTGCATTGCAGAATGCCGAGGAGATTCCCATACACGCAGCAGTACAACCCTCCATACTTAGGTAATAGGCCACCTAATTTCTTTGGTAGGGGAGCCCAGTTAGCTCTTCCAGCACCAACTGACTCAAGACATGCCATGCCTAGGCTGGAGATGAACCCATCTGGTATACCCAGGCCACCAGGGCCTTTTGTAACCCACCCATCTAGTGATGCCCCTGTTCACTTTGTGGAGGAGCCTAATGAGGAAGAAACATATGTCAACCCGTACATATCCTATGACGAGGAGGGCAACCCAGTCCTAATGGACTATCGGCCATTGTCGGTGATGGCTTTAGGAAGAGGAAGAGGAAGAGGCTTTGGAGAGCCCAGCCAGGATCCAGTCACATGCTGGACTTGTGGCCACCCAGGCCACATTTCATCACGTTGCCCAGAACGAGAACCAGCTAACAAGGACAAAGCGGATCTCCGATGCACAGACTGTGGAATCACACATCTGTTTCCTGACTGTCCTAGGCGGAAGCCATCAACCAGCTCTACCAATGTGCCATTGGTGCCTTTGGGGCTCTTTGGAGTGGAAACCTTTGGTAGTGAGGATACGCCCATCCCACTACATGCTATGACGCGAGCTCAAATGAAACAAGCAAGCATCTCCTTGCCAGGGCCAAGTAACCTTGACGCAACCTCAATAGGGAAGAAAAGCTGGAGGAGACGGAAAAAGAGAATCGATGCAAAGATAACCCTTAAAACCGAGGAAGCGACTACACTAGTAACGGGAAAGAAGGTCACAGATGCAGAGGCAGAGACCTCGGCTCCTAAGACAGTTGAGATAGGGAGTGCCAAGGTAGGGGAATATCCCCACCCCAAACGGCAACTCGAGGCTATAGCCAAGGTCAAGGAGTGGGTCAAGGATGCCGAAAAGCACCTCGAGGATGCTGAACCCATATTGGAAGATCCTATGGACAACTTCTCCAGTGTGAGCACACCAGTCTCACCCTCAAAACCACAGATTGTGAGCATACCTGCATCGCTAGGAGCGGCTTAGCAGCAAGGCTGGGGGAAAACTTACCAGGGCAGATAGAGCGCATGGCCTAGAACTGCTAGCCTCAGAGGAAGACAAGAGCCTAGTAACCTCCTAACAACCTTGTTCTCCACTCCAGTAACTCTAAGCTTGGAAGATCTGCTTAGGCAAAATCATTCCTTGTGGCAGGAGTTAAAAGACTCGATCGAGGGACACACAGGACTTGCGGGTGCTAATCCGCAAGATCATGATGCAGTTACAAAGATCCCAAGTCTAACTCTACACTCAAATCCTAAGTCTTTGCACATCAATGCTTTTTGAGAAGTCACTAAAATGCATGCAATTTTGCACATCCTAGCCTTAGGAGATAGGACGCGAAAAGGAATTGTAGATATAGGCGCAGGTGTTAGTGTACTAAATCATGCAGTCTTAGAGGCATGGGGAAACCCTCCTGTAGAGACTGCCACGTTTAACGTCACGTTAGCAAACGGAATGAAGGTAAGACCATTCGGGGTCTTAAAGAATTGGCCAATAAAGATCGTCGGTGTGCAATTTTCGGTAAACTTCATTGTCATGAAGGGAGTGGATTATGACATACTATTAGGCCGACCTTAGATGAAGAATGCGCATGTCATAGAGGACTGGGGCAATGGGTTGATTTTCCTAGGGAATAGAACTAGTGCGGTAAGGGTAGAGATGGACACTTGGAAGACGACACCTGTTGACCTAGCTGCCATCTCAGCTATGCTGAAAGGCGATACTCAAATGACCAAACCCTATGGATCGCTCGCTAAATATATTCCTTGCCCTGAGGATGAGAGGGATTGGATGCACGTCTTGGCAACCATTGACCTACCATTCTCAAATGAGGAAGAGCCATATCGGTAGGCTGCTAAAGCTGCAACCATGCCAACTGAGGAGCCAGTTGTGACACTTTGCATGATGGCAGGGAGCTCACTCAACCCGGACAAACCAGCCTCGTTTCACATCCCCAACAACAAATTAGAGCTTCAAGAAATCGTAGAGTATCTGACCAATAAATTGGACGGCAATTTGGCTGCTAACTTAAAATCTCTACGTGATCTTTTAGCTAAACCAGAATGGAAGTGGACCAAGGTCCACAACCTGAATTTGTTATATAACTAGGCTTTAGTTACTAATGACAAGGAGATTGAAGAAGGAAGCTTAGGGGATGATGAGCAGTCAAAGGGACAGGACTCGGATGATGAGGAGTATGAGGATTGTCACTCTACGGGAGAAGAGAGTGAAGAAGAGATAGACACAATAGAGTACGACACAGAAGGAAAAGCGATAGAACAAATCTGGGCAGACTCGAGGCCTAGGAAAGAGGGGACCAATCAGAATGAAAAAGGAGTCATGCGGATGGAGTGTGACAGATCCTAGCTAGAATGCATAGGACCCGTGGATTACGAGCAAGCCGGAGTGGCACAACCATGGGTAATACCAGTGCTCAAGACAGATGCACCTACGGAACTGCGACCCCGTGGGGAAACACCTTCCTCAAGTGAGGGGTGCGAGTCTAACTCAGAGTCGGAAGTCAGCACTGAGAGTGATCCCAAGATACCGCAACCCTCTAAGGTCAAACGCACCAAGGGAGACTTGCCAGTCCACCTGAGGCGCAGGAGGCTAAAAGAGGAGGCCAGAAAGCAAGCAAGGGACTCAAAGACAGAAAGGCAAAAGAAACTGCAGGATCTACCCAAATGGTTTACAAAATTTAAAAAGGGTGACAGAGTGGTGATTCTGCTAGGTGCAAAAAGACAAGGTCAGACTAGTGAACTGATCGAGGGACCCACCAAAGTCAAGGAGGTTAACTTGGCTAGGGAAGGTGAAAAGCCAAGACCGGTGTTCATTGCAGATGACTTGACAGAGGATGAGGAAACCAAACTCATTGCGCTCTTGCAAGAGTACATTGATGTATTTTCCTGGACATTGGACGAACTTAAGGGAGTCGACCCTAGGGTCGTGACTCATAATATCCCAATGGTCCCAGACGCAGTGCCAACAAAACAACGACCTTACCCCATGAATCCCAAGCACGCCCATGCAGTAAAAGAGGAGATTGGTAAACTCATAAGGGCTGGATTCATATATGAGATCGAGCACACGGACTGGGTATCACCTATCGTGATTTTCATGAAGAAAAATGGAAAAATTCGAGTGTGCATGAACTACAAGAAAGTGAATGCCGCTACGAAGAGGGATAACTATCCTTTACCCTACACCGAGCACATGCTTGAAAGAGTAGCAGGTAGAGAAGCCTACAGTTTTCTAGATGGTTTCTCAGGCTATAATCAAGTGCAAGTGTACCCTGACAATAGGCACAAGACTGCCTTCGCCACGGAATGGGGTGTGTTCACCTACATTGTCATGCCTTTTGGGCTAATGAACGCACCTGCAACTTTTCAACGCCTAATGCACACTATTTTTAAGGACATGCTTAGGCGCGAACTGGAAGTGTTTGTAGACGACTTATGCCTACACTCTAGTTGGGCCGAACACTTGGAGAATTTGAGAGTTGTCTTTGAAAGGTGTAGGTTGTACCACCTCTCATTGAACCCCTTAAAGTGCCAGTTCTGGGTGAAACGCGGATGCATCTTAGGGCACGTAGTGTCAAGGAACGGCATTGCCACTGACTTTTCCAAAGATAGAGCCATTGTTGACTTACCGCCACCCGATAACTACAAGGGAGTTCAGTGCTTCTTAGGACACACTGGATATTATCGATGCTTTATACTAAATTGTGCACTAATTGCTAGACCATTGTACAAGCTATTGATAGTGTTCGAGTGGACGGAGAAATGCCAGCGCGCATATGAAGAGTTGAAAAAGGCTCTTACGACTACACCAATCTTACGAGCCCCAAACTGGAACATAACGTTTCATGTACACATAGACGCCTCTAAGTTCGCTATTGGGGCCGTGCTATGCCAGCCTGGTGAACATAACTTGGATTACCTGGTGAGTTTTGCCAGCAGGCAGCTCACAAAGACCGAGATGAACTATTCCACGACAGAAAGGGAGGGGTTGGCCATGGTATTTGCGGTAAAGAAATTTAGGCATTATCTGTTGGCCACTCCCTTTGTCTTCTTTGTTGACCATCAAGCCTTGCTGTATCTTGTGAACAAGCCTTGCGCTACGGGACGCATAGCTAGATGGTTACTCCTTCTACTGGAGTTTGACTTCTCTGTGGTTGTACGCAAAGGAAAGTAGCATTACATGGCTGACCACATGTCCCGCATACCCACAGGAGAAGCCGCTGGACAAGGCATACCTGACGATTTGCCGGATGCTCATCTCTTTAACCTGTCTAGCGAGAGAGAATTATTTAAAGCTGATCTGACACCGTATTGGGCCAATGACATAGTGCAAGTACTAGAAAATGGACTACCTGAGTGACCCATTGAGAAGGCCAGACTGAAAAGACTTATCTTGAAAATTCAGCCATACCAATTGATAGCCGGCCAACTCTACAGGTTGGGACAAGACGGTTTATTGCGTAGATGCGTGTGCGAGTACAAGATGCACGATGCATTGAACGAAGCGCATGGCAGAATCACTGGAGGACACTTTAGTGGGGACACGACAGCCCGAAAGGTGCTGCAATCCCAACTATGGTGGCCCACCCTCTTCCGCGATGCAGCTAAATTCGTAAAGCACTGCGATGAATGCCAACGGACCAAAGTGCCTGTGCAGAAAGACAAGATGGAGTTGACCCCTGTCATAGCCTGACAACCCTTTGAAAAATGGGGCATCAATTTTATTGGACCGATCAGTCCTGCAGCACAATATTCCCAAGCTCGCTACATCGTAGTGGCAACCGACTATCTAACAAAGTGGGCAAAGGCACGAGCCACGAGGAAGAATGATGCTAGGACCACTGCAAAGTTATTGTGGGAGCAGGTCATTTCACGGTTTGGATGTCCAATCGAACTTGTAAGCGACCAGGGCACGCACTTCGTTAATGAAGTGATTGCCCACCTACTCTCTACCTTCCTAATAATGCATCAGAAGTCCTCTCCCTATTACCCTCAGGCTAATGACCAAGCCAAATCCACAAATAAAATCCTAGTCAACGTGCTTACAAAGGTCGTATCTACTTTAAGAAGTGACTGGGACAACAAGCTAATGGCGGCCTTGTGAGCCTATCGCACAGGTTATAAAACGGCGGTAGGACAGATGCCTTTTAGGCTGATGTACGAAACTGAATCCATTTTGCCCTTAGAATTATTCATCCCTAGTTCAAGACTAGCAGTCCAGGAGCGTTGGGAGGGAAGAGAGGCTTGGACCAATCGCTTAGTGGAGCTAGAACGCTTAATGGAGACTTGACTCCTCGCCACTCACTCTCTAATTTGTGAGAAGGCTCGACGAAAGATATGGTTTGACAAGCATGTCAAACATCGAGACTTTGAACAAGGGGACCTTGTTCTACTATATTCTGTAAAAGGACATAAACAGAAGATGAAGTTTCAGGGGCTAGGGCCTTTCAGGGTAAACATGATTGGTAGAACAGGGAATGTTGAGTTGGAGACACTTGAAGGTGAAGGAATAGGCTTTTTTAATGGCAGTCGCATGAAGAAGTACTATCCTCCTTCCCATCCGTTACATGAGCCACCCATGCTAGAACCCCCAATGAAGGTTTGCATGGCTACTATAACCGACCTTACAGATCAGGACGAAGAAGCAGTGGCATCGGCGTACCTGCGAATCACAGTCACAGCAGGAGTGACGTATTCTTTCGATGCCTTGATTGATGAAGGTGCCGACTACAACATCTTGACGCATGACCATTGGACACGCATTGGCCAACCGAAACTACAGCCCACTAGTGCCAAACTCACCCCGTTTGGGGGTACTGCTTATTCACGCAAGGTAGTTGTTTCCATTGAGTCTGAAAGTTTACCAGCTTTCTTCCATGTGTTGCCTGACACTAAAGGAGCCGATAATGTGTCACTATTGGGTTGCACTTTCAAGAAGCAAACAAACTGTAATGTGGATTACAACCTAAACCGCATTCGTCTTGCTATCGGCAATGTGCGTATAGTGACGACTTTCAGCAAGGGCTGTCATGATTCCTCCACCATTACGAAGCCACCAGTAGAAACCCCTACGACCACGCTCCAGCCTGAGTCTAAACAGAAGAAAACTATGGCCTCGTGCCAGGCTCTCGACCCTAGGCCTAAACCCTCCAAGAGTGCTCACAAGACCAAGGAGTCCAAGTTTATATGGGAGCCAAAATGGCAAAAACCACATCCGGGTAGACCACCCAAGCGTGATCCTAAACGCCAAAATCATCAACCGTCACGGCCTAAGAGGCATTCTAAACGCTATCAATGTATACACACAATCATGCCGCGATGGATTCCCAAAGATCTCTTGCGAGCACAAGGATACTATGAGGGCAACCCCTAGATTTGGGCGCCTAAAAATGGCAAGTTTAAAAGCTCATCTATAAGCAATCTCACCCCAGCGAGGGAGGCTTGCACACATGGTACCCAAGACATAGTCAGCAAACCATTGCCCACTGTGGCTAGTAAGCCCCAGCTCATCTATCGACCAAAGCGAATGCCACAAGCCTTAGACCTACCTAATTCAAAGAATTTAAACACCCCCATGATTGCTCACTCAGAACCCAACACAACTCTCATGCCCCCAGAGCTTCCTACAACACCTCACAGTGCTTCCGAGTGCACAGCCGTTAATGACCATCGGGTTGCCGGATCCAATGGAAGAAAAAAGGTTGCCGGATAATGACCAATGCTGAGCAACGCAGGGCCGTTAAAACCATCGAATATGACCCTACTTATGTGGCACCTACATTGTTTAGGATTTTGGCCATTGCCCGTAACCAGCATTTAGACGACCAGGTGCTCACTCACCCCTACATTGACCAATTCCTCACGGAAGAGGAATTACATGTTGCCAACCACCTTAATACTGGAGATCTCCTTCACGATGTCTTGACCTACATCTCCCAAGTCTCCATCTAACCATCTTCTCTTGATTGTCATGCCCAACTCGAATACAATCCAAGCTTCTATGATTGGTTATTGGCTAGGTAAGTTAACCCACGTGAAACATAATTCGCCTCGTCCTTCCCGTGCTAATCCTAGGAAGGATTCCTTGAAAGATCCAAGACGGGGGAGCAATGTGAGCAAGAGCAGAGCAAAATGAGAGTTATGCTATCTAGCTAGCAGGATGTTATGATTAATTAAGTCTCAATGGAAGAATACCAACTTTGGATGCATACCAACTTTGGATGCATACATTTTTCCCTCAAACTTGAGTTTTGATTAGAAATAAGCCGATTTTTAAGCATTAATGATGTCATGGTGTGTTGACAGGTAACCGCCATGGCAAGACAAGACAAAGGGGGCAAACTCCCATTTTCTGAAGAAGAGATGACCAAGTTCGGCATCAGTGTCAAGACACGAGGATTCAGTCAATTCACCTTCAAGCACACGCTGAATCTGGATGAGGCCATCCTGGAGAAACCTGCGATCAAAGACTTGGTGGACAGATGCCACCTCCACAAGTATGTGGAAAAGGTGGGGCAGGCCGTGGATTACGGCATGTGTGCGGATTTTCTAAGGAGCTTCAACAAGGGTAGGAACTGTGGCACTGTCACAGTAAGGATAGGGGAGCAAGAAAGAAGAATTGAAGTGCCCCTCAATGTGGCAATCGTAGAGAAGGCCTTGGGGCTCGTACCCAAGAAAGAGAGGCGACCGAGAAGGGATGTTTACACCATGCTGGGGGTAAAGAAAGAAGAGGTGCACACCGTGGATGGAATCAGCTTGGCTGACATCCCGGATCCAACAGTGAAACTGCAAGCGAAGATGATCCACATGCTCTTCTCGGGCCAAAGGTACAATGCATTGATGAATAGGATCGGGGTCCCGCTGTTAGAAAGCATCACAGCAAGAGTCCCTAAAGAGGTAGATTGGAACAGGTTCATGTAGAAAACCATTCAAAGCTCAGCTACCCTTCTCACTCCAGCGAAAGCACTGGCAGGAGGAGAATCTCTTGCCTCAACAGCACGCTCCACAAGGAAGAAACCTACCTCAAAGGCAGCCACAATCAGATATGGTGGTCTTTTGACAGCCATCATAGATGAAGCAATAAAGGATGCTAGCGTCATGGATGAGCGAGCTGCGCATCACAACCCACCGCATCAAAGCCCTCCTCACCACGAAGGAGGAGAATCAAGCAAAAGAACGATAAGTGACAAAGGAGAACATGAGGTGCCACCTACACGAGCGAGCAAACCCGAAGAACAAAAGAAAGGGGACAGGAGACAGAAGGAAAGGAAAGAGAAATTAAGCAAAGAAGAACGAGCTGACATCAAGAGGGCTCAAAGAGAGTCTAGGAGGGCTAAGGAAGAAAGGAGGAGGAAAGAGGAGGAGGAGCTTGCAAGGATAAGAGAGGAGTCAAAGAAGGCAGAAGAGGACAGAAAAAGAAGGGCGGAAGAAGAAGCCGAAGAGTAGAGACTGAAGGAACTGGCCAAGTTGGCAGAGGCTACACGAAGATCTGTAGAAGAGACCCATGGGGGTGGAGAGCTCGAACCCATGATCCCCCGCCATAAAGCCGAAGCCAGTGCAAGTGTGGAAGCAGCTCCAGTGGTCGTAGGCAAGGGCAAGTCCCTACTACATCCACTTCCTTCCTCTTTTGTGCCGACAACGGTTGAAACCACGACTGCAACCACTGCACAACCCACACCTCCCCTCGACACAACACTGCTCATGAACATGGTGCAAATGCTAGTGAGCAAAGTGGCCAAAATCGTGCCAGAAACTAGATTGAAAAGGCCCACTACCGCAGATGCAGAGTCACCGCAAGACCCTAAACGACAAAGGCTGGAGGCATCGACCACCACGCCCCATACTCCCATGCCTGCCGACACTGACTATGACGCATATGTGGCCGAGCTACTGACACAACTGGACAAGGCGAAAGAAGGGAAGAAAGTGGCCTTGCTGGAGCTAGAGAAAGAAAGAGAAACATCAGCGGCCTTTAGACTAGAATCTCAAGGCAGGGAGCCGACTGACGAAGAGAAATAAAGGCCCTGCATGACCAACTAGCAGCAAAAACGAAGGAAGCCCAGGACAATGAAAGCCGCCTTAGACAAAGGCTGGAAGATGAGGAGCAGAACCTGGTGGCAGAACAAATGAGTCTAAAGCTATTAATGCAGCAATACAATGATCTACAGCAAAGGGTCACTCAAGTGGAAAGGCTCAACCAGGAGGTTCAGGAAGGCGAAGCCAGTATACCACAAGAACATGCCACGGAGCCCCAATCGTGGCAGGAGCTAGAAAAACAAAACCGGTTAATAAGTGAAATCGAGTTCCTGAAGAGTGAAGGGCTAGGAGTCTCAGCAGCTGAAGCAAAACGGCTACAAGATGAAGTGCAAAGATTACAAGACGCGCTGGAGACCTCCCAGGAAGATGTAGAGGCCCTCATGGCCATGGCTTTCAATCAAAAAAGGCTATTCCTCGCTAAAATCCAAAGCCAAGAGCAGCTGGTGCAGGAAAAATCTGAAGTACTGGCCGAGGTGCACCAAAGGCTCAACATTGTAGATCAAGCCAAAGGGATTGCTGAAGAGCAACTGGCTCGAAAGTTAAGAGAAAGAAACCAGTTATGGTTTTTAACAAATGAGCAGCAACAATAGGTAGTAACCACCATGGCAAGCCAACTGGAGGAAGAAAGGAAAAGGATGGAGGAAAGAGCTACGGAATGGGAAAGGAAAATTTTTGACAAGGTGAGGGACTTGACCGAACGCCTGGCGGTGGCAGAATGCGAAAGAATGCTTGCAGAAGCTAGGATTGAGGCTGCCCAAATAACTACTAAAACACAGCGGTAGGCCTTCCTCAATACGATGCTCCACGTCACACAAGCTGAGGGCGATGATCCAGTGGAAAAGGTGAAAAGAAAGTTGGAGCTAACCACTCGAGCTCTAAGATATGGTCTTCAAGAGTGGGAGCTTCCAACGAGTACAGGGATCACTAAAGAGCAACAATTCCACTACCTACGCTGTACGGGCCTTTCCACTGCTGAGCTCAAGGAGCTAGGCTTTCAGGACCATGAACAGCCACCACCACCACCGCCAGTCATCCCACCTGTGGTTGAGCGACATGTCAAAGAGGGTCTGGATTTCGAGCAAGATGATGACAAAGAGCAACAAAGGATGTCGAGTTCGCCTCAACCCGATATCCCACAGGAAGAACCTGCAGATGCCCATCTACCTGACACATAGTTGCAGCAAGGAGAAGGAGACAAGAGTTAGCTGAGGAGGCCCAACGCCGCGAGCACGCACACTTCCACGACAACTCCCTGAGGAGCTAATGCCACTGAGAAATGATACACATCCTGTAGACTGGCCCCAGGAGTTGGTCATCTGGCGTCAGCGAGAGTTACATAAGAGGCCGTTTGAGCTTTCATTTGCTTTCCCACGCTCTCTGGACCGGGCTCTGCCTCTAGGAGTCGTAGCCAAGATCAAAGATCTGGCTAACGAACTTGCAAACAGGTGGATAGAAGAGAGGAGCATGATAATGACTAGTTAGCGACAAGAGCCACAGGAGTACTGGGAAGATAAGGTCAATCTGGTTCCCAAAACCATCCAAGGCTACGAGGCACAGCCGAAATGGCGGAGGAGGATTTGGGACACCAATTTTGATGCATGGACCGCCTTTTGTAGTTCACTCCCCGAAGAGCGCAATGATCCTATATACATGCCCTACCCCCGTAGGCATGGAGTGGACTATGATAGAGACTTACATGGAGATTATGACTTCCCGAAAATATATAATGTAAATGCTAGAAGCCCTGAGGAGTGCTTAGTGTTTAGGTTAGAGGATATACTTCCCTCTATAAACCATTTTCTTATAGACTTCTCTTCTTGCCCTGATCCAGTATTTTTGACCACTTGTAATTACCTTCGACTTATCAAATTCCTGCTACTCCAAAAACGTGCAGCAGAGGAAGCCCCCCACTCTTCTTTGATATTAACCTAGGAATAGATAGTAGAGCTATGACTAGATTAATGATGTGGGCTACTCTCCTTCCTTCCTTCTGTCTAGAGCTCTTAGAAAATATGAGCGACGCCCGCTTTGCAAGGTGTAATCACCCTTTCTTGTCAACCACTCCTATGAGAGCTAAAGCCAATATTAAAGAATACTTACAAAGTTGCACATTCTTACCACAATGCCTGCGACCCGCCCCGTGATTAAATGGGTCTGATATACCTTGCCAAATGTACTCTCTCTCTCTCTCATTCTTATTCACAAAACAAAAAAAAAAAAACACAGAAGAGAACAACAAAAGAAACAAAGACAAGGTGACTGGAGAGCAGGACAAGAGCAAAAATAGCAAAGCTGAAAGATGAATTTACTACTAAGCAGGTTGACAAGGAGGACACTTCACATGTGCTGGTAGTCTCCCTTCACTGTTATTGTACACCACACTCACTGCATCTAGGGTTCTCTCTAGCCCCTCCCCCACTTCACACTTAGGTCACATCAAGGGCAGGACTTTCAGACCTGCCACCCCAAGTTTTGCACCACACCTCCAACGACGCACGAACTGGGTCCTCAAGTGTGGGACATTACCAAGGGCTTGCCCAAGGTTAGACCCATCTCCCAGTCCCACTGGCACGGGCACCATGCACTGCATAGTGAGACAGACACAACCCCTAGGAAGTGCACAACTTTTCTTGCAGGTTATGTTCGTGTTTCCAAAACCGGCTGCTTGGTTGAAGAAGATCATCCACTACATCCTCCAATGACAATGAATTTTTCCATGAGATGGACATGACTCCATTCCCACAACTTTGAAGCTTCACTGCGAAGGTCTAAAGGGCTCAACAGACTTCATGTTGCCCAACATCTGTCTACTGATGGTTGCCATGGCCGAACCAAATCAAGCAGAAGGAAACTCCAGTGATGGATCTGCCATTGGCATAGATCTTGGAACCTCATCGTCCAATGATCCCTGCCCAACGCCTCAAGATCCACGGATTGCTTATTGATTCCACAAGCCTAAAGACCTTCAACTCAAAACTGAAGACCTTCTACTCAAAGACAAGGATCTTCAACCACAACCAGTGCTTTTCAAGGCAAACAACGTTCTGGGGGTTTCTCCAAAATAAATCCCTCCAATACCATCCTCCTAAGGGATTGCTTATTGCTTTACGCGTTTCGAGTACTCAAAGGACAACCGGCTACCTAAAGGGGCACCACAACAGTGTGAAAGATGCCAAGTATATTCCTGGAGCCTATAGCACGCCGGAATCTCTCCTGGTCATCGTCATCAAACCCCATCACTTCTCATTCACAAGCATCAGTGTCATCTACCCACCAGTTCCACCTCGCAACAGCATCATCTATCCCACTACCTCCCACCACAGTGCCATGGGACTGGCACTTGGCTAGGAGGGGGGTAATGTTTACCGCAGCATAGAGGAGTGGGAAATGGAAAAAAGGAAATAATAAAAGGCGCAGGACAAAAAGAAGAAAAATGCACCTTAACCGGTAACCAGACCCTGGAAAAAATTAAAAGCACGGGCACGACCCTCAAGGAGTCTTAGAGTTACCCAAGGAGAGTAAAAGAGTAAAAAGCGCACCATTAGTGAAAACGCTCCCAAATCCTTGTAAGAGAGTGCCAGGCTCACTCCTATGCAAATTGTATGCATTAGTTGGGAATAGGATAGACTAGAATGGTGGGAAATGAGAAATGGGCCTAGGCTAATGGCCGGCCATGTAAAAAAGGGGATGACCGCCCAAGAAAAGTAGGGCATGTATATAAAGTTGAAAAGTGAATGAGAAGCTCATTCTTGTGTGTGGTCAAAGCTTCTTCTTCTTCTTCTTCCTCTTCTCTTGTTTCTTGCCTCCTTGCTTGTGCTTGAGAGAGGGATTGAGAGAGTGTGAGGGAGTGAGAGAGAGATCGTGTAGGAGTGAGGGATCTTGGAGAAGAAGCCCTCCATCTTCTCTCTTCATCTTCCCTTCCTCTCTTCTCTTCTCTTGTCTCGCGCATGGCTATGGAGGATGGAGCTCTTGGGAGAGGGATTGAGGTTGCTTGAGCTTGCCTCAAGGATCGTGGAGCTACCGGTGTGCAAGAAAGAGGAGGGTACTCGATTGAGCAACAAGGTAAGCTCACTACACCCGTAAGGTAGGCATTGGGCATCGGCTATGTGAGAGGTAGCCATGGCTGCTCGGTTCGAAACACTTGAGCAATAAGTGGTCCGTAGGTCTCAGGGTAGAGCTCGAAGTTCCCCTCCAAAGGAAGCTAGTGTCGAGCCCCAGATGAACTACTTTACGCAGAAACGTCAGGGTCAAAGAAGATTTATACTGCACTTGGTTCAAGGAGAATGGAAAACGAGAGGGATGCGAAGCTCGACCTCTCTGCCCGTAAGGCATAGTTCCATTCCGTTCCTCTAAAATAGCATAAATCGAGAATCTAGCTCTAATGATTCTAGGTCAATGTTACCTCGCTGTCAAATCCTTTGAGAAAAGTTCCTGGCCAAGCGGGACCACCCTTCCGTAGGACAGACTTTGGGGTTGCTTTAGTTATCTAATTACCTACCACATTTAGTTTGACGAGTAAAAATAGCTTCCTTAATTAAACCAATTAAACACTAGTTCCTTCACGTAACTTAAGCACTAACACAGAAAAATAATGTCAAGCAAGTTCCTTTTCAAAACTTGATCTTTATTAATCAGTCTTTGGAATACATCAAATAACCTGCCCGATGGCTATTCCAGCAATCCACAGGGATCGCTATTCCAAGTTCCACCCATTGACTAGTATGCCGGCCTCGAGATCCCATCTCGAGTCACGTTGGCCTCTTGTGTAGGATCTGGAGGCAAGGGATTTAGGGCCAGAGCCTCCCCTAGTACCCAGGCATCCTCCTGCTCCAAGTAGCACCCACAGAGAGAGGCGGGTTTGGTCCATGTACCCGGTGCGGCTAACCACCCCCTTGGATAGGGTCAGGCAGACAGTCGAAGTTAACTGATCCTACCTCTCCCTCTAGGCTTTTAACCTGAAGCATTAGATGTTTTTTCTGAATTAGTTCTTTGAGCAAAGAAGTACAAACAATGCACCTAAGTGTACGATCAAGAACATTCCAATGGTCGTTTTTACGGCCAACTAGTAAGGTGTGATTCCTTCTCCCCGAATGCTTCCAGCATTTGATCTTGGATCAATCGTGACTTGGCAAGATCCCAAGGGTTTCATAAGCTGAGTTGCTTATTTACCCTCTTTCCTTGGGTTAGGGTTTATACCCTGTTGACCCAAATTTTCAATACCTTAGGTTTCCTTATATTAAGGTCAATAAATCCTGGCCAACCTCGTCGCCCTAACTTGGTTGGTCAACTGCTTTCTTAGCAAATTCGTAACTCCCCTAGCTTGGCAGATAAGTCCAAGGAAGAGTGATGTAGCAAGATGACTACTCATCCTCTAGAAAATTAAACTTATACTTAGAACTCGCCAAACTTAGTCTAAGGAGTGGCAATACTATTTTGTGATTTGGACACAAGAGCATACAACGTTGCAGCTTGTTGCACGAGATAGGTGTCAGCACCTAACTTGGGGGATTATTTTCTCATCACACAGTATTCCTTGGTCATGAATACCTTTGGTCAAGATGTAGGGTTTGGGAGTCCTATTGACCCAATCCAAAACCTTGACCCTACCAGGCTGATAGTCGTTTTGGCCCTAGGGTCCCTAAATTCCTTGCGAAGGTCTGGTATTTGGTCAACTGATCCTGAGGGTGGGAACCCTAGATCATTCTTGCATGGCGATTAAATAATCCTAACATTTTGTGGATGTAGATAGGACCTTTATGTGGGAGCTTTCACTCAACCGCCGAGACCCTCAGACCGCTTATTGTTTCAAGCGTTCCAAGCTGAGCACTAATGGCTACCTCTCACATAGCCGACGCGCAATGCCTACCTTACGAGTGTAGTGAGCTTACCTTGATGCCATTCGAGTCACTTCCTCTCCCGCGCACTCCGATAGCTCCACGATCCAAGTGCAAGCTTCAAGCAAGCTCCATCCTCAAGCTCCACACTCCAAGCTCCATGTCCGCGAGCAAGACAAGAGAAGAGAGGAGAAGAGAAGAAGAGAGGAGAAGATGGAGAGCTTCTCCTCCTCGGTCCCTCACCCTCACACACTCACTCCCTCACACTCTCACACTCCCTCTCTCAAGCACAAGCTCAAGCAAGCAAGAACAAGAAGAAGAAGAAGAAGATGAGAGCTACTTTTGGCCACACACAAGAATGAGCTTCTCATTCACTTTTCAACTTTATATACAAAACCCTAAATCCCTTTTTGGGCGGTCATCCCCTTTTCCCCTTTTTTACATGGCCGGCCATGGCCTAGGCCCTTTTTCCCATTGTCCTTCTATCTTCCTAGCTTCCTTTCCACCGCCCATCTACATTTACAAATTGCACGGGTGAGAGACCGGCCCTCCTTGAATTAAACCATGATGCGCTTGCACTCTTTTACAAAAGTTTTGACTTGCGCTTTTCCTTGTGCACCTTTCTCCCTCATTTAGGACTCTTCTCCTTGTGTGTCTTTGTCTTCCGTTTCTCTTTGCCTTGGCCTTTGTCTTTGTCTTCTGCTTTAGCTTTTCCGGATTTTCCACCTTCGTTCGTTTGAGGGTTAACATTACCCCCCTCCTAGACGAGTGCCAGTCCCATGGCACTCACCGTCGTAGGTAGCAGGCTATAGCATGCACCGAAGACATGGGTGACAAGGACGCCTGTGGTTTCCGTGGAGAAGTGTTAGTGGTGGTGTGGAAGAGGGTCCTGGGGGCCTGTTGGTGGCCAAGGTGGCTGGGGGAAGGTTGTTGGAGTTGTTGGTAGGGCTATTCTATGTTGGGGACTACATTGATGGCCAGCACAAGTGTTGGTCTGTTGGGGATTCTTTACATGACAATTATTTGTGGGCTTGTCGGATGGTAAGGGATAAGCATTCGGAGTTGGGTGTTGATGGAGAGTGAACAACACTTTCGTTGGAGTCTTTAATACCTGTAATTGAAAACCTCGCATGTGGTCTCTCCCTAAGGGGTAGTACTAGTCTTCTTATTGTGCACAAGACATATTTTGATTAGTTTGGGAGATAGGTCGAACTCTAAGCAAGCTGAGAGTATTGTCCTGCACTTGAGAACCCAAACTGTGTATATACTTCGGTGCATGTATTATGTGAGTGCGCGTGCATACTTAGATATTACATAGTTAGAAGACCGTGGGCTAGTTTCTCGTAACAATGTGTGGATGTAGCAAAGTTGTCCATGTTGAGAAGAAGTACACGTGAAGGTATATGAGACATCCTTTGCATTGTGACTGCATGATGTAGCATAATTGAATACAGGGACACCGCACTTTTGGTAGCTGGAAGCTATTGGACTGGCTGATGAGGATGGTGTACATGTCATGGCCAATCGTGCGGTGCTTACCACCATTGATTGCAATGGTATTAAGGCAGAGTGCAAGAGAGAATTGTGCAAGTGGGTCAGGGTGACAAGTCTAACCATAGGCGAGACAAGCTCCCTAGGTATGTCCTGCCCTTGATGTGCCCTGAACAATTGTGAGTGATGCTAAAGGGCTAGGGGACTAGGGACGGAGCCAGTCGATCAAGGTCACTGGACGTACCTAATTTGAGGACCCCTAGGTGCTGTGCTGTGATCGTGGGTGCTTGTTATCTTTTCATTCGTTTCTTTTCTGTCTTTCTTTATTTTCTTTTCTTTTCTTTGCTCTCCTTTTTTTTTTGACCTGCTTGAGTACAACCATTACAATATGTTGAGGCTATCAACCTTTCAATGGGTTGGAAAATGTTAAGCTTCGAAGGCTCAGAAAATGGATAGTACAATGATGATTGTGCCCTAGCCTTGTTGTTAGAGAAGCAGTTGGCGAAAGGGGGAGATACACTTGAGATATTGCAAATCTCCTTGCGGCGCATGCGATGTTTGTACAATTGAGGTAATGACTGCCGTGAGCCAACTATAGAGCTTGACCCAGAAAGGGGGCGTGACCTAGGAATGCGTTTTGGGCCATGCAATGTAGGTGGTTGGCAAGGGTGATTCGTGATTTTGGCAGCATGGCTTTGCCGCGGCTCCTTAGAGGGTCGATGGTCTTGCGGTGATCGGGCATTGAACACTTTCGCCCAAAGATCTGTCTCATCCTGTATCCACTTGTCGCATCATGAGAGTACATGCATGGCACATGCCGCAACTATAATAAACCGGTCCAATGCAAGGAGACATCACTGATCTGAATTCTATGGTGTTGACTTAGACAGTTATCACCTGCGCTTGATTAGCTTTTTCTTTTGCTAAAGGCGTGAAATATATTAAACGCAAATATGAAAAGTTCATACAAGTCGAGAACATGTCAACACTTAACAAGTCGGGAACACTTAACCATTTAAAAACAAAGGTTATGGCCAGTTATCATTTGATAAGCCCTTTATGCATCATGGGCTACTCGATTTGTACGAGGCGAGGCGAGTCTGGGTGGCCGGGTGATTGGGGCTCTGCTGTTGTGGGGCTCCCGTGGGGTTGAGCAGGGAACATGTCGGCCGAGACATGAATGGTGTAATCCCGTGCCGCTACCGTTTCCAGAATGTCTTTAAACAATTCATTGAATTCTTCCCTTTCCCAAGCTGCCCTTTTTGCCCTTGAGCATCTGGGGCCCGGGCATGAGCTAGGGGTTCGTTCCACTAGTGCTGCCACTTGTTGCGTGTTTTGAGTCTTGGCTTTCTTGACTCGAGGATTCTTCGGCCTTCGCCCTAGACACTGGCGCTTAGGGCCTCGCTTCTTGGCGTACCTCTTGATGGTGGGCACATAGCACTCCGGTGGAGGGGCGTGTGCCACGTGCTCCTGTCGTTTATGAAGAGCGTCTTTGCATGCCAAATGTCCATGGTTCTCCATGTGTTCCGTCTGGAAGGCTGCAAGATGCAATCCAAGGGTTAGACCTTGATAAGGATACAACTGTTCGCATGGAAGGGATTTTAGTGTGGTTTATCAAGCGCATATGACAAGAAGGGGAGGGGTGAGGCATGCAGTGTTTTGTCGTAAAGGGATGGCCCCCATGATGATGTTTGTTTTGCCTCCAGTCATTAGCCAATATTGGCTTATGCTAAGTTGTGTGGACTGGTTGTCATGGAGTAGGATAGGGTACATCCTCGAAAGGATATACCAAAAAGGGAAGAAGGTGTATAGAAAGGGGCTGCACCCTGTCTACACCATCAGTGTTGTTGGTCAAGGCTTCCTATGGCGGTAACGTGGGTTGCATGCCCTTCACTTGGAGGTGGGGATGGTCACACGGCTTTTAAATGGGTGATGAGAGGAGGACTTGAGGAGCTTAGCCTGTCAGACCCAACTCTTCTCCCTGCGCTTGACTATCATTACTTGTGTGTGTTGATATTGTTTATACACGGTGACACAAAAATCAGTGTTTATTTATATACATACTTATGAATCCATGTCACTTCACGAGGATAAGAACCAATTGTAGAACTCGGGGTTGTACTGGAGCGTGGCACATGCATCCAGCACTCGTGGCAGCTTACTTAGTACCAATAGATATTTTGCCACATCGAGCAGCATGGACCCTTGTCCGAGTCTACTGGCAACATGTAACTCCTCCTCTGTGAGAACCTTATCAAACTGAGGGTTTTCTTGGCTAGGTGGTTCAGCCAAGTCCCTACCCCGAATGGCGGTCAGCACTCGTATGGAAGTTGGTGCCACATAGGTTGGGTCTCTTTGAGACTGCCATTTGGCTAATCGCTCCTCAGAGACTGTCATGAACTGAGCCCCTAGTTCGGCCATTGCAACGCGGTGTTCACACCAACGCTGTTCAAATTGACTTCGGCCCTCTGTTAGCCGCTTTAGTTGCTCTATGTCTATGAGATTCGGTCGGCAGAGCACTTCAGTGAATGTGACAGTTAAGCGTAGTTTGTTAGCCTCCTCGTCAGGGATGAGTTGCATGCGTTCATGTAAAAGCCTGTTATAGTGTTCATCAAGATGTTCTTGCTCTTTCCAAGATAAGGGAAATGGCAAGTATTCTTCAAGCTGCTCCTTAGGGCATGCGCCCATGTCCGCAAGGACGTAGATATGTGGAACACTTTGAGCTTAGCATCCAACTCAATTAAGCATTCCGCGACACTTCTATGTTCAGTGAGGGCTTGCTCGGTTGCCATCTCATGCAAGGTTCTAGGAGTTTGCTTGGGCTTTAGCATAGCTAGGGGCTCAGGCCTAGATGAGCAAGATTGGTCAACGTTGGAATTGCTCATGCCCTTGGGGTTTCCATGTTTCTCTAGAGGCTTCGTTGTTGCATTATGGTTCTTCTTGGATGTGACTAGTGTGAGTTCGTCACCTTGTTGTGACAGCGTTGTATCCACTCTTAATCGGTCGATGCGAGTTCTATTGTCTGTGGATTGAGTTTTGAAAGCAACTATTGATGGCAACGATTGCTTTGATTTTTCAGAGCACACAGATGTGTCTGAGCTTTCACCGCTATCAAGAGAGACGTCAATGGGTTCATTGGTGGATGGACTTGATGCTTTATTCATCAGCTCTCCAGCGCCCTTCATCTCAATGTTCTTGGGGTCCACAACCACCTGCAACTATTGTTGTTTTCTCTATTTTCTCCTCTTTTTCTTGGTAAATAAAGGTGCATCTCTCAATGACTCAGGACCCTGGGCTAGGTCGACCTCTGATGTGCCGTGTTGGGCCTTAGCATTTCCCTTCTCTAGTGTGTCCTCATGGGACCTAGTTGTGGCCCGCGGAGTAGCCTTGCTAGGTTGAGTGGTCAGATGCGCCGTCTCCTTGGCCACATCTTTGGGAGGTCTCTCCTCAAGCCTAGGCTCTAGGTGCTTTGGAAGTGTTGGAGTTGTTAAGGACACTGGTTGCGGCACCTCCTTCACAGGTGTACTACTAAGGACACGCTCCGCCAGGGGAGTAGTCATGGCCAAGGGCTGTGACTATTGTGATCCCTGATTGGAAGTAGTAGCGGCTAGTCCAGTGGGTTGGCTACCCTTGGTGGATTGCAGTGTCAAGTCCCTAGGGTGATCGGAAGTGGTCATGTCTTTTGTTGCCCTTTGAGCACTCATTTGTGTAGATCGAGCATGAGTTGATCTAGTCACATTAGGTTGCACAGGCATATCCTTGGGCCGAGAGCTACAGATGGTGTCATGTCCCACCTCTTGGACATTTGGAAGCTTAGATGGAGATGGAGATTGGGATTGAGCAGCCGCCCTTGACGACTGCTGTTGTGCTTCCTGTGTCCGTTCGGCAAAAGAGGGTGTAGGAGATCTAGGGCTCTTAGGTAGACTTGGCACTGGCTGAATGATTTGCTCAAGGCTATTAGACGATTGTGCCATTTGCTTTGTTGAGCGATCATCCTTGCCTTGAGCAATGTTGTGCCTATGAAGCTTGTTCTCCCCTTGGGAAATCAAAGGCTCTTTGGGCACTAATGATTTTTGTGCATGCTCAATGGCTACATGTGACATCTATCTATTTAGCATGCTAGGCTAAGGCTCTTTCCTTCGAACAATAATGTCTGGTTTCTTGCCTCAAGACCTAGATTTTCTCTTAGATTTCCTCCTGTGCTTCATTTCCTTTGATGCACTCTGGCCTTCAGCTGATAGAGGTGGTTTAGCAGGGGATTTTGGTACCCAAATCCATCGGTTACCTGCATAGTACCCTTGAGCACGTAGCAACGCTTTGGATATCCATCGCAGCGTTGTGCTGACCCTCCATCGATATCTGCATCTATAAGGCTTGGGCTTCTTTTGGGGTCTTCTACGATATTTGTAAGTCCAAAGCCCGTCCTTGGCATTGTCTCTTGACCTTCTTTTTTCAGGCCTGGCCTCACTCACTAGTTCTTGTTGTTCGACCTATGCTTGTATCAGCTTTTCCAACAAGTCCTTACTCTCGTTAGTAGGCTTGACTATTACGTCAGCACCTTCCTTGCCTTTCCCTTGAGGTTTGATGAGGTCACCCTTGCTAAAGGTTGTGACTATCCTCACACCCGATAGTGTCAAGTGTATCCTCTGTGCCACATAGTCAGCCTCACACTTGGTCGCCCTTTTGAAGGGTCTACCTAGGAGGGTTTCTTTCCCGCAACTAGCACTATTTGGAGGAACATGAAATAGGATAGGCAGGCTTTCCGTTTCAATTGTCGCAATGATTTTGCACTTCCCTATGAGTGCTTGTGGGTGTCCCCCATAAGGGCTAAGAGTTGCACTAGTCGATGTGAGCTCTGGTTGGCCTAGTAGGGTCCATGATTCATAGGTTAAGATGTTAAAATCTGCTCCTTCATCAATCAGAGAATCAATAGTATGCTCTCTTTTCACGGTGAGTTTGACCCCAAGATAAGCAGGCAGTACTATGTCTTCTTCTTCTGGGTCTTGGCTTGTAAATTTAAGCCTTCTGACACATGCCCTTGAGTCCCCACATGCACGCCCAGGCGTGGATTCTCCACCAATGTCTTGGGTTGTCTATGCAGTGTTCCTCAAGGTACATCTCTCGTCAGGACTGTCACATCTAGTCATTCTCACTACTGTAGCTTGATGTTGTTGCTTTCCGCTTTGACTAGATGCAGTCCGAATATAACACGTATGTGTTTTTGCAGTGTGGCCTTTTTGCCCTTGTTGGCTAGATGGGCCCATTGAGGTTCTAGGGTCTCTGTTTGTCTCTATTCGGGTATGGGCTTTTGGATGCTCTTTTGCAAGTGAGAATCCATGGTCATGTAGAGCCATTACCTCACTAGGGTCCAATTTGGAAGATGTGTCACGGCGTGCGTTTTCTCTCCAACCTACTCGGGGGAGGTGCAGAGGGGGCAGAGCCCCCTCTACGGGGGTCTGGGGGGGCAGTCCCCCCCCCCCCCGGCCCGCAGGGCTATTACGGTAAAGGCCATGCACAATTTGGAGGACCGTTTATAGCCAAATTTTGAACTACGTACTCTAAATTTTAGCCCAGTGACGGATCTGTGATGTGTCTTCAGCTCTATGTGGTCTTTGGGATCAATTTCAGGGTTTAGATGTGCCAAAATCTGTGTTCTAGATACCTATCCGAGTTTGACAGTTTTCTGTCCGATTCTCACATGTCCGATTATCATAAGTCCGATTATCAGAATCGGACGTCTGATTTTTGGGTGGGTCCGATCGGACTAGTGGTCCGATTTTGGTCACGTCCGATTCTAGGAGTCGGATCAAAAAGTGGTCCGATTCTGGGAATCGGACCGGACAGGGTGGCCCGATTCTGGCTGGTCCGATTTCGGACTGGTCTGAGTGTCCGAGTCGGACGGGTTGGTCCGAATCTGAGTGGTTCGAGTGCCACGTGGCACGTCGGTCAGACTATCCAATTTTGGAAATCGGACAGGTCTAGTCCGACTCCCTCAATCGGACGGTCCGATTTTGACAGACGTCCGATCCCAAGACTCGGGTGGTCCGATTCTAGGAATGGGACCATTGCGAGTTGGTTCGACTGCGTCGGCGGCAAGCGCGATTCCGGCGCGTTTGACTCCTCCTTACTGTTTGCTGCACGCAATCACCACAAACTTCCTAGATATGATTAGAGAACTTATTGAAAAACACCAGACTCACCTGGAGCAGCACAAATCGTTGGTGCCTAGAAATCGGGGTAGCGCTTCCTCGTCCTGTAAACTAGAAGCTCTCTCTCTCTCTCTCTCACAAGGCCAACCGAGGAAATGTGGTCTGTCCTGGCCTCCCAGGCCTCTTCAGGTCCTTTCCCGGCGCTGCAGAACCTTACAGCTAGTTCCTTGTCCCTGTCTCACCCAGAAACTTGAATTTGGTCCCCTGTTTCCCTGTTTTAGCCTGTTATATAGCAACAGAAAACCCTACTGTTTGCTTGTTTTTTTCTTTGTTTTTTCCTATCCTAAATGCATCCAAATCACAAAATAAATACCTACACTACTCCATTCCACAACATAAATCTCAAGAAAGCAAAAAACCTACTTGCCAAGGAGATCAAATACCCTCTTCAACCCCCTCGCTTCCTACCTATCTACCTCAAGCACCAGTTCGAGGAAAACCCTACTCCAATGCTCGATTCGAAGCGCGCAAGCGCTCAAGGCTTGAATTCGTTGGTCCCGGCAACGGAACCAAAATGTGGGAGCTTTCACTCAACCGCCGAGACCCTCAGACTGCTTATTGTTTCAAGCGTTCCAAGCCGAGCACTAATGGCTACCTCTCACATAGCCGACGCGCAATGACTACCTTACAGGTGTAGTGAGCTTACCTTGATGCCATTCGAGTTACCTCCTCTCCCGCACACTCCGGTAGCTCCACGATCCAAGTGCAAGCTTCAAGCAAGCTCCATCCTCAAGCTCCACACTCCAAGCTCCATGTCCGCGAGCAAGACGAGAAGAGAGAAGAAGAGAAGAAGAGAGGAGAAGACGGAGAGCTTCTCCTCCTCAGTCCCTCACCCTCACACACTCACTCCCTCACACTCTCACACTCCCTCTCTCAAGCACAAGCTCAAGCAAGCAAGAACAAGAAGAAGAAGAAGAAGAGGAGAACTACTTTTGGCCACACATAAGAATAAGCTTCTCATTCACTTTTCAACTTTATATACAAAACCCTAAATCCCTTTTTGGGCGGTCATCCCCTTTTCTCCTTTTTACCATGGCCGGCCATGGCCTAGGCCCTTTTTTCCATTGTCCTTCTATCTTCCTAGCTTCCTTTCCACCGCCCATCTACATTTACAAATTGCACGGGTGAGAGCCCGACGCTCCTTGAATTAAACCATGATGTGCTTGTGCTCTTTTACAAAAGTTTTGACTTGCGCTTTTCCTTGTGCGCCTTTCTCCCTCATTTAGGACTCTTCTCCTTGTGCATCTTTGTCTTCCGTTTCTCTTTGCCTTGGCCTTTGTCTTTGTCTTCTGCTTTAGCTTTTCCGGATTTTCCACCTTCGTTCGTTTGAGGGTTAACACTTTAAGATTGAAAGTATTAAATCGGCATCCCAAGTGCGATACTAGGCAGAATTTTATCATAGCTTAACCCTACCTAGCACATTAGGGTGATTGTCATGTGCTAACTAATCATACCTTTATGATTCTCATGTAAGCTACTCAATTATACGCGAATTACTTAGTTGATCTAACCAACCCACGATTTAAGACGATCTTTCCCTTTTAAAGATGCAAATACTTTCTTCTAATTTTGCAAGTACTTTCCCCTAAAAGATGTAAGTAACTGCATGATACGTGAGATGCATCATTCCATGCAATTTCGAGACCATAAACCTTTTTTCCTTTATGCGACTAAAGGTTCTATAGTGATCTTTCTTTTCCTTGCCTTATAATGATTGACATTCAAAGCTATTCTTATAAACCCTATGTTGATGCATCGAATTCAAGATTTAGGATTTTAATGACAATGAAACATTTCCCAAATTCAAACTTCGATAAAAGAACTCCATGCATGAGTGAATGCCATGAGTCCATTATTGATTTAATCCTTCCTTTAGCACTTAACCCAACCTAGAATGTAACTATTATCGCATGCAATTTGTAAAGTTCATAAATCCTTTCCATGCATTACGACTATTTGGACATCATTTAATGGGCATCTATGATTATCTTATACACGAGTCACAACTAGGGAATTATTACATAAGTGCATTATGTGTTATATGCCCTATCATTTGCGAGATGCAATAAGGATGCCTTTGCACAATTCAATCTTTTTACTCATGCATCATACATTCAGAATTCCAACTACTCTTGACCACGGAAGTGCAAGCAATTGCAAATACCCGACATGCAACTAAACTTTGTGGATCGAATGAGTATATAAATTTTTGAATGCATTTAAACTTCCCTACGAGAATTAAAACATGCTTAATGCATCCTTTCCATGTGGGATTAACTTTCGGAACCTGGGCATTCAATACCGAGGCGTTGTCCACTCTCGTACTTTGGGTGGAAGCTCCTGCATGTGCTTCTCTCAACTTTTGCTTAGGAGCCATTGACGCAATAGATTTCGACTCAGCGAATCTTCCTTGGCTCCCTTACGCACTTTGAGGTTACTACTGTCTGAGATTCTCCTCTTCCGCACAGGAATTGGGCCTTGCAGACACAGTTTTGAAAAAAAACCTGAGAGGCATGGGTGAACCAGGCCCAGGGAAGTTTCAATTAGAAGATTCCAATAGAAGCTTCCAAGCTTCTGAAAACAGGGGTGACGTGTGATGAAGAGGATGAAGAAGATCATGATGAGGGAGATGACGACGACGACGACGAGGATGATGATGATGATGATGATGATGATGATGATGGGGGGTGGAGCAGCAGGTAGCAACAATAGCAGTTAGACGGCAGTGGCCAGCTCCACAGGGCGGCGGCAGCAGCTCACAATCCTCCTCTCTCCTCCCCCCCTCAAGCTTGGGGAGGGGGGGTTCATATATAGGGTTGAAGGGGGAAGGGGGGGGGGGGGTTTAGTAGCCACACAAGTGGCGGGTTGCATGGCTCCTCCCCATGCCCTCCACCACTCAAGCTCATACTCCCTCTCCCCACCATGCAACAGCTGAAGGGGAGGGGGAGGGAGTTAATACATTAAAAATTTGCAAATAATCCTTTATCATTTTTTCCTTGGAGGGGTGTTCCCACAGTGAACTACGACTTTTGAGCCACGGCTTCCTATACGCGATGTGGGGCTAGTGTTTTTTGATGCGCGAGGGTGGAGCACTTAGCCCAATGTTTTTTTGTTACGGGAGGTCACTCGCAATTGCTTATGTGCGGGATCAAGAGTCGTTAATATGTCGTTGTGGAAATATTACATTCTCTCCCCCTTAGAGGAATCAAGATGTCCTCATCTCGAGAAAATCTAGGGATATTGTTAGTTGAGAGTATTTTCATCCATCCAGGTGGCATCCTCTTCAGGATAATCTTTCCACTGGATGAGGTATTCCCTCAAGGTCCTTGATCTCAAATGCCTCTCCCTAACATCTAAGATCCTGTCAGGTCATAGCTCAAGGACTCCTTGGCTTGGCATTACAACTTGTTGATCATCAAGCACATGACTAGGGTTAGGCACATACTTTTTCAATAGACTAATATGGAATACATTATGAACTTTTAGGTTTTCAGGGAGTTGCAGTCTATAGGCATTAGGCCCTAGGCACTTGAGAATCTTGTAGGGTCCACAATACCTTGGACTTACCTTTTTGCATTCACCCAAGGATAGGGAACTCTTCTTTAGACGTATGCGAATGAAGACCATATCACCTTCAACGAAGGATCTGTCTTGCCGTTTCAGGTCCGCGTAAGCCTTGTGTCTATCCTTATTGCCTTGGATCTCTTGTCTTATTGATTTGATTTGGTCATCCATGTCTTCCAGCATCTGCTTTGCAGCTTCAACCCTCAAGGTTGGATCTGAAAAGCTCAATGGACTACGACAATCGTGCCCATACAATGCTTGAAAAGGGGTCATCTGAATGCGCGGGTAGCATAGTTCCTTTCATGGCTCTTTAATTTCCTTGAAGAGTATGCTACGGGATGACCTTCTTGCATGAGCACACATCCTAAGGCAAGTGTGCTAGCATCGGTTATCACTTCAAACTTCTTACTAAGATCCGAAAGTTTCAAGATGGGTGCTGATACCAAGCTTTGGTTTAGTTTGTCAAAGTTGGACTTTTCAGCAGATGACCATACAATTGATACTTGCTTCTTTAGTAGATCAGTCAGAGGCGCTGCAATCAAAGCATAGTTTTTTATAAAGACCCTGTACCATCCTGTCAATCCAAGAAAACTATGTATTTCTTTGACAAAAGTAGGTGTTAACCACTCCAAAACGTCTTCGACCTCGGCTGAATATACTGAAATTCCTTCCGTTGATACAATGAATCCCAGATATTCAATCTATCGCTTGAAAAATGCACGCTTCTTCTTCTTGGTATAAAGTTCATGTGCCCTCATTTTTTCAAGGACAATGCGAACTGGGGTAAGATATCCTACATTAACCTATTGAAGGTAGCAAGAGCATTTGTCAGCCCGAATGACATGACTAGGATTTCAAAGTGTCCATACCTTGTGCTGAATGCTATCTTTGGGATATCTTCTTCCTTGATCCTTATCAGATAATATCCAAACCTGAGATCTATCTTAGAGAAGATCTTTGCACCTTGAAGACGGTCAAGAAGTTCATCTATTCTTGGAATGGGATATTTGTTTTTAATATCGATTGATTCAACCCTCTGTAGTCAATGCATAGCTGAAGTGTTCCATCTTTCTTCTTCTGGAACAGCACTGGAGCTCCCCACGGCGAACTACTAGGACAAATGTAGCCTTGGTCTAACAATTGCTTGAGTTGCTCCTTCAGCTCCATCGCTTTCGGGATGGACATCCTATATAGTCTCTTTGAGATTAGTGCAGCTCCTGGCGCTAGCTTGATTTTGTGATCGACTTCCCTTTGAGGAGGAAGTTATGTCAGCTCTTCAGAAAATACGTCTGCGTATTCCTTTAACCATGAAGGTTCTTCCCTAGATTCATGATCCTGATCTAGCTTATTTAGCTTGATCAAATAGACAGGTAGCCCCTTTCTAACTCCTTTTATTATCCGTGTTTCTTTGGCTAGTTGAATTTTTGGCTTCCCAGCCTCTCCTTGAGTTGTGACTAGTTCCCCTTCAGAATTTTGAAAGGAAACTTGGCCCTTTCCACAGTGAATGTGGGCATCATTGGGTATTAGCCAATCCATTCCGAGCAAACATTTGTGGACACCTAGGTTCATTACCCTGAATCTGACCAAAGTCGGCTTTCCACCCAATAGGAATTTCACCTTAGCAGTTTGCCTCGTACAGGAGACTTCACAACCATTTGCTAATTCCACAAGTAAGGTAGGTGCATCTTTTGTGGCTATTCCTAATCTTTTTGCACAGACTAGTGAAATGAAGGAATGTGTACTGCCACAATCAATCAAAGTTTTGAAGCTTTTACCTTGATAATCCGAAGGAGATTGAATCACCGAGAATTGGCAATTTGGACCTTTCTTGTGAAGAGCGACATGAACCATTGCCCTCTCAATGTCTGCTTCCATGGATGGATCTTCTTCATCACTCAGCTCCTTGTTGGCAACACTAGCGGTTCTCCCTCTGGCCCTGGCGGTGGCTCCTTGGCCATGGGCACCTCCTTGGAATGGCCCTTAACGTTGTCCTCTGCTAAGCTTGGGACACTACATTTTGAAGTGACCAGGCTCGTTGCAATGGAAGCAACGAAGATTGCGGCCATTGCCTTGTATAGGAGCGAAGTTGTTGACAGCGTTCACCCTAACTTTATTCCTTTGTCCCTGGTTTTGGCCCTGCGCTCTCTTGGTATGAGATCTAAGTGTTCCCTTGTTCTAATCCCTGTAAGACCAAGTCCTGTTATTCCTTGGCTTGGTCTGCACCTCCTGTATTATTGGCGCAGCTCGAATGAGCGCGTCTTGTAGATCTGTTGAACGCATTGATTCCAAGCAGGTGTTTATGGGTGGATTTAACCCAGCACAAAACTTTGACACCTATTGTGTCATATCCATTTATGGTGTGTACTTTAAGAGAGAGACGAACTTTGAATAGTATGCATCCAGGGACAGTCCAAGCTGCTTTAATTCGTAGAATTTGTTCATGTTCTGTGTGCGATAGGCAGGTGGCAGATTTCTCCCTCGCACAGCTCTTTTAAGTTTCTCCCAAGTAATTGACCCTTCCAAGATCCCTTGGTCTCTACACCATTGTTTCCACCAAAGTCTTGATTCACCGGTAAGCTTCAGTTTAGCGAGCATAGCTTGGTTAACGGGTGCAATTCATGCTACCTCGAAATAATCCTCCATGGATTCGATCCAGACCTCGGCATCAATTTGGACGATCCTTCCCTTATCATCGAATTCAGGTGGCTTGATTTGTTTGAGAAGGAACTTCTTCTCTTGAATTACAACCGTACTTAGTATAAGGGTCGGACTAGGAATCTGCACTTGAGATTGCGCCTAGGCAATAAGATTCTTTATGTTAAAAGCTTACCAAACGTTTCTCACATTACATTAATAAGCCCAGTTCAGCTTTTAGCCAAGTGACCTAATCACTTAACTCCTTTACCAACACTTACAGCCATGACAGATAGTGATAAAAAAATCTTGTTCATTCATGTGGGCATAGCCCTTTTGAGTACATTTATTTCAGGAATGTAGAACAAGCTGATACATCAGTTTGGGGAAAATAGGATTGTGTTACATTCAGCTATGGAAACTGAGTAGTAATATGGAGTGGAGTCATGAATTTTCAGGAATCGATAGGTCATAGGAAGCTTGGGGTATCCCTTTCTTTGATACCCGTTCTTCTCATAACGTCCCAACACCTTGATTCTATTGGCAGGGATTATTCGAGTCACTTCCTCGTACACATACTTATTCTGCTTAACCTTTCGACCGCCAACATGTAGGGTTGTGTTTGCGTGAGTCTCGACAAAGATGATCAGCTTCACGATCTTTAAATCCTCCATCCACTTTATTCTCTTCAAGTTGGTCTGAAGGTACGCAAGTCGGTAAGCCACTATGTAATAAATTCGTGATTCACCCATCCATCTCCATTCCACGTACAGGGGTGAAGGATTGTAGATACGGTCTAGAATATTCAGCATGCCTAGCCTCCGTCGGTAATCCAAAGCACGCATTGCGGTCATAAACATAACCTGGAACACCAAGAATTTGTTCCATGCTTCGCCACTCTGTAGGCTAGCATCCATAAGTAAGTAAGGAAATGTTCTTAACGGCAACATTGCTCTATTTCCCTTCATTAAGTTTCCTTGTAAATATTAGATCCCGTTGGCTCGCTCTGATACCAACTGTAACGTGTCCCCCTTGTCCACTTGTAGGACACGTCTTAGCATCCCATCAGGAAGAGAGTCTAGAAAGCGCCGCCCGGTACTCCCAAGGAATGTCACGCGGTTTGTGATCTAGGTCTTCCCGAGTCTGCCACGAAGCGAAAGCATTCCGACCGTTCCCACTTAGGACCGACCTGAATCAGGGTTTTCCTAATGGTCAAGTTCCTAGAAGGTAGCTAGCGTCGAACTACTTTACGCAGAAACATCAGGGTCGAAGTGGATTTATATTGCATTTGGTTCAAGGAGAATGGAAAACGAGAGGGATGCGAAGCTTGACCTCTTTGTCCGTAAGGTGTAGTCCCATTCTATTCCCCTAAAACAGCATAAATCGGGACTCTAGCTCTAATGATTCTAGGTCAATGTTACCTCGCTGTCAAATCCTTTGAGAAAAGTTACCGGCCAATCGAGACCACCCTTACGTAGGACGGACCCAAGGTCACGCCCACCGTACTTTCCTCGGGTTGCTTTAGTTATCTAATTACCTACCACATTTAGTTTGATGAGTGAAAATAGCTTTTTTAATTAAACCGAATAAACACTAGTTCCTTCACATAACTTAAGCACTGACACAGAAAAAAATGTCAAGCAAGTTCCTTTTCAACATTTGATCTTTATTTATCAGTCTTTGGAATACATCAAATAACCTGCCTGAAGGCTATTCCAGCAATCCACAGGGATCGCTATTCCAAGTTCCGCCCGTTGACTAGTATGCGAGCCTCGAGATCCCATCTCGAGTCACGTCAGCTTCTTGTGCAGGATTTGGAGCCAAGGGAGTTATGGTCAAAGCCTCCCCTGGCACCCAGGCGTCCTCCTGCTCCAAGTAGCACCCATAGAGAGACCTCTCGTGGCGGGTTCGGTCCACGTACCTGGCGCGATTAACAACGCCCTTGGATAGGGTCAGGCAGACAGTCGGAGGTAACTGATACTGCCTCTCCCTCCAAGCTTTTAACCTGAAGCATTAGATGTTTTTCCTGAATTAGTTATTTGAGCAAAGAAGTACAAACAGTGCACCTAAGCGTACAATCAAGAACATTCCAATGGTCATTTGTACAGCCAACTAGTAAGGTGTGATTCCTTCTCCCCAAATGCTTCTAGCATTTGATCCTGGATCAATCGCGACTTGGCAAGATCCCAAGGGTTTCGTAAGCTAAGTTGCTTGTTTACCATGTTTCCTTGGGTTAGGGTTTATACCCTGTTGAACCAAATTTTCAATACCTTAGGTTTCCTTATATTAAGGTCAATACATTTTGGGCAACCTCATCGCCCTAACTTGGTTAAGTCAACTGCTTTCTTGGCAAATTCGTAACTCCCCTAGCTTGGCAGATAAGTCCAAGGAAGAGTGATGTAGCAGGATGACTACTCATCCTCTAGAAAATTAAACTTGTACTTATAACTCGCCAAACTTGGTCTAAGGAGTGGCAGTACTATTTTGTGATTTAGACACAAGACCATATGACGTTGCAGCTTGTTGTACGAGATAGGTGTCAACACCTAGCTTGTGGGATTACTTTCTCATCACACGGTATTCCTTGGTCATGAATACCTTTGGTCAAGATGTAGGGTTTGGGAGTCCTATTGACCCAATCCAAAACCTTGACCCTACTAGGCTGATAGTCGTTTTGGCCCTAGAGTTCCTAAATTCCTTGCGGAGGTCTGGTATTTGGTAAACTGATCCTAAGGGTGGGAATCCTAAATCATTATTGCATGGCGATTAAATAATCCTAACATTTCATGGATGTAGGTAGGACCTTTAAGATTGGAAGTATTAAATCGGCATCCCAAGTGCGATCGTCATATGCTAACTAATCATACCTTTATGATTCTCATGTAAGCTACTCAATTATACGCGAATTACTTAGTTGATCTAACCAACCCACGATTTAAGATGATCTTTCCCTTTAAAAGATGCAAATACTTTCTTCTAATTTTGCAAGTACTTTCCCCTAAAAGATGTAACTGCATGATACGTGAGATGCATCATTCCATGCAATTTCGAGACCATAAACCTTTTTGCCTTTATGCGACTAAAGGTTCTATAGTGATCTTTCTTTTCCTTGCCTTATAATGATTGACATTTAAAGCTCTTCTTATAAACCCTATGTTGATGCATCAAATTCAAGCTTTAGCATTTTAATGACAATGAAACCTTTCCCAAATTCAAACTTCGATAAAAGAACTCCATGCATGAGCAAATGCCATGAGTCCATTATTGATTTAATCCTTCCTTTAGCACTTAACCCAACCTAGAATGTAACTATCATCGCATGCAATTTGCAAAGCTCATAAATCCTTTCCATGCATTGTGACTATTTGGACATCATTTAATGGGCATCTATGATTATCTTATACACAAGTCACAACTAGGGAATTATTACATAAGTGCATTATGTGTTATATGCCCTGTCATTTGCTCGATGCAATAAGGATGCCTTTGCACAATTCAATCTTTTTACTCATGCATCATACGTTCAGAATTGCAACTACTCTTGACCACAGAAGTGCAAGCAATTGCAAATACCCGACATGCAACTAAACTTTGTAGATCGAATGAGCATATAAATTTCCCAATGCATTTAAACTTCCCTACAAGAATTAAAACATGCTTAATGCATCCTTTCCATGTGGGGTTAACTTTCGGAACCTGGGCATTCAATACCGGGGCGTTATCCACTCTCGTACTTTGGGTGGAAGCTCCTGCGTGCACTCCTCTTGGCTTTTGCTTAGGAGCCATTGACCCAGTAGATTTCAACTCAACAAATCTTCCTTGGTTCCCTTACACACTTTGAGGTTACTACTGTCCGAGATTCTCCTCTTCCGCATAGGAATTGGGCCTTGCAGACACGATTTTGAAAAAAAACCCGAGAGGCACGGGTGAACCAAACCTAGGGAAGCTTCCAAGCTTTTGGAAACAGGGGTGACGTGTGATGGAGAGGATGAAGAAGATCGTGATGAGGGAGATGACGACGACAATGATGATGATGGGGAGGCGCAACAGCAGGTGGCGGCGGTAGCAGCTCACGATCCTCCTCTCTCCTCCCCCCCTCGAGCTTGGGGAGGAGGGGTTCATATATAGGGTTGAAGGGGGGGAGGGGGAGGGGGTAGCCACACAAGTTGCGAGTTGCATGCCTCCTCCCCATGCCCCTCCACCACTCAAGCTCATACTCCCCGCCATGCAATGGCTAAAGGGGAGGGAGTTAATACATAAAAAAATTTGCAAATAATCCTTTATCCTTTTTCCCTTGGAGGGGTGTTCCCGCGGTGAACTACGGCTTTTGAGCCACGACTTCCTATATGCGACGCGGGGCTGGTGTTTGTTGATGTGCGAGGGTGGAGCACTTAGCCCAAGGTTTTTCTATTGCAGGAGGTCACTTGCAATTGCTTTTGCATAGGATCAAGAGTCATTAATATTTCATTGCGGAAATATTACACCAGAGGAACCTATGCACATATATAATGAGATATGGGAACAAAGTATTGCAGTCACATTTGATTTTAAAGTATATGAGGATTTTAAGTTCAAGAAACCCCACCCTTGAGAACAATGCACTTACTCATTAAGACCAAGGGAAAGATTGTCACATTATCAAGTGCAATTGTGACATGGCAACTAGTCCTTGTTCTATGCTACAGGTGTACCATTTGACTTTCATAGTTACATGGATGTAGATTGGGCTAGTAGCATTTTAGACAAGGGGTCTACTAGTGGGTTTATGTTTTCTTTGGGAGTGGTCTTGTTACTTATAGTGGCAATAAATAATCTACAATTGCACTATCTAGTATTGAGGTAGAGTACATGGGTGTTGTAGTTGCAACATGTGAGGCAACTTGGCTATTTAAGCTACTTAGTGGTTTAGGGATGCAAGTGGACATGAAGGTTATTATCTATTGTGATAAACTTAGTAGCATTCAGTTTGCCAAGAATCCACTGTATCATGTAGGAACCAAACACAAAGAGTTCCATTACCATTTCATTCAAGAGCGAGTTCTAGCTAATGACATTGACTTAGTAAAAAGGATTATGCTGTAGATATTTTCACCAAGGCCTTGGGATTTGAGAAACTCCACTACTTCAAGACTATGCTGGGGGTACATGAGCTCATGCTAAGCTTGAGGGGGAGTGTTGAGATGTTAAGCTCCATATGAGCTTGTATCCACTGCATGCCTTGGTGATGTGATAGAACTTTATTCAGTGGCACATTAGGTGATTGACATGAAAGATACACCAAATATTCTGCAGCTAGAATATACCCATGGAGTCCACTTTTGGTTATGGAACATTCATTTGCCACCTCATCTATCCTTACAAGGTTCACAATTAGTAGTTTCATGTACATATGTTTAAGTACTTTCATATTAGCCTTTTATCATGTTGTAGACTGAGTCTTTTTGTGTGGAAGAAGAAGAAAGAAGAAGAAGAAGAAGAAGATTTCAGCCCTACTTCCCTACGTGCTCAAGTCTCCATTGTGTGTGTACTCTTAGTTTCTTCACCTCTCTCTCCTCTTGTCTATTTACTAGCCGGGAGGGAAGGGGGGGGGGGGGATGTCGAGGGAGGTATCATGGCTAACTAGCACAACAAAGGCATGTGAATGCTGCAAGCTCCTCATTGTATAGTAGGACCACAACAAGAAAGTGACAATTGAAAAGGAGCCAGTGGAAGGGAAAAAGTGTTTATAAAGACAAGATTATGTTAGATTGGGATCAAAGGAAGTTTTGCTTATGAGCCTTATTTTAATAACAAGGAACCACATGCTTCTTTTAAACTTGAGGATGCACATAAGAAAAATAACTATGAGCCTCTCAATATCTTTATTTAGTCATCTCGCCGTCTCAAAATATGCAATAAGCATGAGTAGGTCAATCAAAGTAGATAACCCAATCTCATAAAATGAATGCTAAGTATATTTTAAGAAAATAGTTTAATACATTGTGTGTGTGAGTGAGTGAGTGAGTGTGTGTGTGTGTGTGTGTGTGTGTGTGTGTGTGTGTGTGTGTGTGTGTGTGTGTGTGTGTGTGTGCGTGCACACGTGCATGCTTGCGTGTGCGTGCACGTGTGTGCGTGTGTGTATGCATGTGTGTGCATGCGTGCGTGCGCACGTGTGTGTGTGTGTGTGTGTGTGTGTGTGTGTGTGTGTGTGTGTGTGTGTGTGTGTGTGTGTGTGTGTGTGTGTGTGTGTGTGTGTGTGTGTGTGTGTGTGTGTGTGTGTCCACACACACACATGGAGTCTTGTCTTTTGGAGCCACATGGAGCTTTCTAGTTATCCTCGCGTCATATAATGTCAAATTGAGTCTGTCAAAAATCTATTGATATAAATCTTCTTTTATAAGTATTCACAATAGTAAACATATAATAAGATAAGCTTTTGTAACTATTTCTACATCTCCTTTTAGAAACCACATAAGTGCATGCATTATTGTACACACACACAATGAAAAAACAAATTTCATGTATAACTATGTTGTTTGCATGCATGCATGGTTAAGCCCAAAAATAAATATAATTTTAACATATATACCTATGTGCATGCATGCATACATACACTTATATGCATGTGCATGCATATATAACTTGCGTGCATGGAATATGTTATGTATGTAATAGAAGTGTACAGATACATATATCTAATTGGAGACACAAAAAGATTAATTGGTATATCTATTGATATCACAAACAAACATAAACCCATCACTTGCATGAGTGCATGTATACAAATATCTAACTATTGGTGTAAATTGCTAGACTAGACATTGAAAAAATAAACTAATGAGCAAGTTCAAAGAGCCTTACCATGTTGTCATTTAACTTGTACAATAAAACTTAACTTTGGCTAGGATGTTTTTTAAATACTTTCATTTTTTAAATTGTATCCCAAATCGAAGGTACTATTTTTAAACTTAAAATGTCCATCATTCTACAACATTGAAGCACTTTTATAGGAATTTTACCTCTAGTTATCGTTTGCGTACTTTCACCTTCATGATGCCTTTTTAGCCTCTACTCTTAAATTTCTAGGCCCTTGTGACTATATCACCTTAAGATCAGTTGGATCAAAACCCCAGTCTCATCTTTGGTGATGGAAGCATGGTTAAGTAGCTTCATATAAATCCCATGGCTTAAGGAAAGGGATATGTATATGCTATGGGTGTCAAAAAAGTGGTGGTTGGCATGGACAAAGAAGGGGGGACTCGGACTTTTCCTAGCACAACATACACATTGACTATTCATGGCAAACAACTTATCTAGACCATATTTATTGCAATCAAGGTGAGTGGTGCATTTCTCTTGGTAGTCGATTTCATGTATTAAGGCATGTCCTTGAGCCAAGCCACCCCTCGATGTCAATACAACCTTAGAATGTCATTTTTGGCTACTAGTCTAAAGCTTCCCACCCATTCCCCTTTCAAGTTAGATACTTCATTGTTGATGGAGTAAGTCTACGAAGACTTTATTTCTATCACTTGGAAACAAGTGAGAAGTATAACTTGCTACTAGGAGGTGCCAAAAAGGACTAGATGTGATAATAAAGACCTCAAAAAATTATGGTAAGAAGAAGATTAAATATACAAGATGGCTCTCGTAGTAAAGTACTCAAGTCTGTATAAAATATTCTTAACACTTTGCTCTCAATCAAGGCTATATGGTCTTTATTCCAAGCTAAAAAATCCATGATGTTCTTCTTATTTTGGTGTTGGGTATGGATTTAGCATTAGCCAATGGAAGAAAGTTTGCTTGATCAAATTTAATCTCCACAAAGCCCCCTAGACTAGCCACCTTGGTATGTTTTGGGTCAATTCATGTAAGTCCCTCCTTAAGTGCAATTCAAGAAAGGACCCAAAAAGGTAATTAGAGAATGTGGATGGATTAACATGGACTAGACATTGCTATCAACCTTACGCACATGATTTTTGGAGATAAAAGAAGTATCATAGATGAGGATACAATGAAATTTTGGAGAATAGTGAAGGGAGTGGGCCTTGAAGTGGAAGCAAGAGCTATGGTGGAAGGAGCAAGAGCAAGAGAGATAGATACACACACACAAGATGTGGGAGCTCCAATAGTCACAATGTGTGACCGGCCTTCCCTTTGTTCAAATGTCATTGAAAGAATAAAGAATGAAGTGATAGTGACGGGCACTCGCCACCTGTAGTGTACAGGTGTGCGGGTACTATTAGTGTAACTAATACATGGGTGGCTGGGCACATGTGCATTTACCCCCAACAAATAGTTTGAGTAACAATGATGAGAGCCACTCAATACTTTAGAACTCAAACTTTGTACCATGCTATGTGGCGCACTAAAGTTGTAGTTTACCTCAAAAAGTAGTGACATGTTTATTTGTTGATGAAGCTCTCACTGCAAATCCTTTGAGTGATGCGATTTCAAAAATCAGATATTTGTGTAGGAAGTCAAACTCCATATGTAATGTTCCATGTGGTTGCAAAGGGTGTTAAAAATATATCATTCTAGTACGTAGAAAATAATAGTTTTACACACACATACTCTCTCTCTCTCTCTCTCTCTCTATATATATATATATATATATATATATATATATATATATATATATATATATATATATATATATATATATATATATATATATATATATATGCACATGTCTAATCTCTATCAAGCATACACATGCACATGCGCATACAAAGTGTATTGCATCCAAACAATTCAAAACATTACAAAAGATATACTAAAAACAACAAGAGCCATCAAAATCAAATATTTGAATCAAGAAGAGATTGTAAGTAGCAAAAGCATCCATCTTATAACTTGAAGGAAGTGCAATGGCATCCTTGTTGTGGAAGAAGCTTCTATATTATTGTAGGGTAGTGGACAGCTAAAGAAAAATAGGTGTAGTGGGAGAGGCATAACAATGGTGGCAATGGTAGCATAATGGCCATGCTACTTGAGATAGATATGGTGCTTTTTAATTGGTGAGTTTTGGATGGTATTTTGAAATATCTAGTTTGTTGGGGTTGCACACAATTGGGGGGGGGGGGGGGGGGCAAGTGAAATGCACATGGACCAAGATATGTTGCTCAATATAAAATTAATGATTAGTCATCATTCACGACTTCTATCATTTATGTGTGCATCAATCAAGAGAAGACATGATGAAAGGTATGTGCTCACTATACAAAGTTAGTGGCATGAATGTTGAATTGCATGTGTTGAAGTTAGCACATTGAAATTTTTCTTTCTTCTTGTGGTATTGTTATTACCTAAGGTGTGATGTTGTGTAGAGTAAATGTTTGGAGGTTGATAGAGAATGTGCCAACCCTTGGTACACATGTGGCATGGGAGTAATTATGCATTGGCCACATTCAATGTGGTTTTGACCAAGGAGGTCATTCGTGACTTGTGGCACAGCTATTCCTCCCAATAACCCACCAATGGAGCCCAACAATTGTGACCTATATTGTGCACCCATCTACTGTTCGCATTGCATGTACCATGCACGCTTGCTTTGGAGCTCTAGCTGGCTTATGCTCAAAAGGAGGATTTTTTTATCTTCTTGGTGTGCAATTCTAAGCACCGCTTGTGTGCCAAGCTTCCAAGCACCTCAAAGAGTGAGGAAGCCTTTCAGCACCTCTATAAGCTTCCTCGTTCACATTGATTGCTTCCTCCACCATTCAACCACTGTGGGATGCTGCCGGGGTCTACTTGGTTCCCCATGAGGTTCCTACGAGGTCCAAGAGTAACAACTTGGGCTTGGCAAGGTCCAATGGAATGATTGCAAGCACCTCCCCTTGCACCTTGCTCATCTCCATGGCCATGATGATGCCTAGCCTCACCAAGGTCTCGGTGAGGTCTAGGGACATCATCATGCACTTGCAGCTCTCGTGATTGGCACAATAGGTTCTTAAGCTTGGCCTTGGCAAACACCTGGATGTTGCCAACAAAATGAGTGAGATAAGGGGCATGCTAGTGGTGGCATTGGGCTTGTCCATTAATACTATAATGAGAAAAGGGTGCTAGTGATGGAGCGTGCTCGAAGATGCACTCCACCACCAACATCCACCTCTGCATGAATAACATCGGCACTTGTATAGGTTGAGGAGGTGTCTGTGCACGTAGAATGGGGACCATAACTCATTGCATGCTTGCACTGTCTCCAAGTAGGTGCAACCACACTACATCTTGGCATCACACATATAGTTGGAGATGATGGACTTCTTTGTGTTGGTGGTCATGGTCAGTGGTAACCGCACCAATCATTCACTTCATGAGCTAGTTCTAGGACATGAATGGACATGATTAGAAGTAAGGCATACATATCCTGGTGGTTTAAGTGTCAAGCATAGAAGGGTAGAGACAAAGATGCCAAGCAAGGTAATGATGGTCATGATGAGGAAGGTGGACTTGAAGCACTAAAGGCCAATGTAGGAGAGGCCATGCGCTCTGTTCGATAAGCCTGGAGAGAGAGAGAGAGAGAGAGAGAGAGAGAGAGAGAGAGAGAGAGAGAGAGAGAGAGAGAGAGAGAGAGAGAGAGAGAGAGAGAGAGAGAGAGAGAGAGAGAGAGAGAGAGAGAGAGAGAGCATGCATAATGTACTTAGGCATGCGAGAGAGAGTGCGTGCGTGTGTGTGTATGCATGTGCACACACCCATGTATTTGTGATAGCTTTGTGTGTGTGTGAGACCAGCATGGCATTGAATATTAATGCATATCATGTATGCAAAGTGTCAGCATGCATGTGGTGGTGAATGCATATGTGCATATGTATGTGAGGCTAGTGTGATAGTGGAGATTAATGCATAACATGTGTGCATATATAATGACCAGAGAGAGAGAGAGCGAGTGGTTACAAAGCCTTCAATAGCACCCTACCTCCATCTCTCGACACATCTCATAAAGTCTTTTTAATGGCATGTCACACACACGCATGCATGTGTGTGCGCTCGTGCACACACACATGCACGCGCACGCGCATGCGCACACACACACGTACACACACATACAATACTATCACAAAGCCTTTAATAGCATCCCTACCTCTATCTCTCGACACAACTCATTGGCAACCTTTAATGGCATATCCTCCCCTCTCTCTCTTTCTAACCACAACAATAGCCTTTAAATGTGCTTCTGTGTGTGTGCGGCCATCTCCTTGTTGAATTAAATCTAGTATTAACCAGTATCAATCCCCCCCCTCTCTTTTTGTTTTATCTAACCTTGGCCTTCTCTTCATTAATTTAATCTCTAGTATTATTTCCTTTTATCTAACATCTATACATGTGCTATACATTTGGATGCGCGCGCGCACACACACACACACACACACACACACACACACACACACACACACACACACACACAGCACCACTCAAAGAAGGGGAGGGGTAGGATAGGGGTGCCACATCACTCTTAGAAGCTTTTGGGGAGGGGCAGAAATGAGACATGTGGCTCCTTCCCCAAATGCTTGATATATTGGAGCTTGAGTCCATAAGAAAGTATGGTAATCTATATCCAATCGTATAACTTCACACATTATAACTCATTGAATTGATTAAGTTATCACACATTGCAAAATCATTTCAAATATACCAATAATTGCAGTCTTCTAGTGCTTCCTTATGCATATCAATCAATGCTTATTGTGGCAATCTCTATGAGTTAAATGTAGATGGGGATGGGGGATGTGCATCCAAGCTAGAGTAATACCAAGGTTCCACATAAGCCTCATAATAAAAATATGATCTCACTCATATGCATCTCATAGGATACATTGTCAAACAATGGCCACAAAAAGTTGTTATTGTTAACTTTCAAGCCAAACATCGACAATACACTTGAGGAAATTATGCACCTTAGGACACATTGATAATGGCAACAAAGATTGAGTTAAACCCTCATAAATAAAGACTGATACTCTCCTTTAGTTTACCACATATTAGAAACATCCTCTCTCCTATAGACCACATTACCCTTAGTCTTTCCCTTTTGTTTTGTATACTACCTTAAATCTATTAAATAATTACCCATGACTCATTGTTCATGTATATACACATATTTTAGAAACTCAACGATGCATACAACTCAGCATCACAATATACTTTTGGTTAAATGATTGAAAAAGAGTATGATGTATTCTAAGGTAAAAATGCAAAACACAATTACATACACTATCTTACTATTATATTATTTTAGCCTACCCCTTTTCCAAACCTCTCTTTTTCAATGGAAACCCCCTCCCCTCCTTTCTTTCTCATGTGCAATATCTCATTTTCTCTTCCCCTTCCTTTTTTCATTAAAGTAAAACCCCTTCCCCTCTCTCTCACTTATAATCTCTCTCTTTCTTTTCCCCATCCCCTTTTTAATTAAATTCTTCCCCCCCTCTCTCTCATGTGTAGGGCCTAGGTTTTTTATATATATATATATCCTAATTAAATAAAACTTCTTTTTAAATCAAATGTTTTTTTTCCTCTCTCTCTCTCTCAGTTAGATTAAAAATTTTAATTAAATATTTTAAAAGCTTTTTTTTAATTAAAAAATTTTCGAACATAGTTTTTCACACACTTTGAGAGAGAGAGAGAGAGAGAGAGAGGAGAAGAAGAAGGATAAAAAGAAGAAGATGGAGAGAGAAGGGGGAGAAAGAGGAAAGAGAATTGTCTTTTTTTAATTAAACATTTTTCTTCTCCCCCTCTCCCCTCTCTCTCATGTGTAAGGCCTAGGTTTTTTTTTCTCTCTCTCTCTCTCTTAGATTAAACTTTTTAAAGTAAACGTTTTGTTTAATTAAAATAAGAAGAGAGAGAGAGAGAGAGAGAGAGAGAGATGAAATGCTAGTAGGGTAGAGAGAGAACGTGACACGTGGCCCCCCCCCCCCCCTAAAAGCTTCCAATAATAAATTGTAGCAGACAGATATATAAATATATAAAAGAAAGGAAGATAAGAGATAAAGGATGAAAAGCCTACTAAATTCAACAAGTTAAAATAGTCTGGGCATGCTTGAGAGGCTTCCGAAGTCGCGACTTGCATAAGGTTGGACCAGGGTGGATTCTCCTGCCGCCTCTTCTGTCTTTCCCGCTTTCCATTTCTTCATCAATATTTGTTTGTTGACGATTACAGGCATCTGCTCTGAGCTTTTATGGGGGCGTTGCTCTTGTAACTGTGAGTTTTTTCGTTTTGAAGTTGGTAGGTAGAGACCGTGAAGCTAGTACAGATGAATCTTTTGGAGGAAAAATTATGCAGTGTAATCTGAATAGATCATTAATATGCCCTTGTCGAAGGCTTGTTTTCTAGATAGGGATCAGTCCAGGTCTGAGAAGATCTGGTAGGTGTGTCACTAAGATGCATGTGATCATGCATGCTATTGAGGCTTGGTTTAGTATGCATCAAAGTATTTGCTAGAAAATGACCATGTCACGCTTTAATTTGATAGCTAGGACATCGATTACGTGATAAAAGGGTTGTTAATATCGAATAAGTTCTGTGAGCTGAACCATTGTACGATATGGCCGGCGTGCAAACGTATACACACTCACCGTACTCGACGTTTTAAAAATTTTAGATTGCACGCACCATCTTGCTTACAGGCTCACAGAGAGTACATAAGCAGATCGACCATTTATGGAACAGAATCTGCCTAAGAACGGATGCACATATTTATCGACTGATTGATAGATTAGCAGTGGACTGCGTTTGTTGATTAGAATGCCATTGATTTATTATTAGCTGATTGCTACCGATGTCCATGCCCTCTATGATTTCATGGTCCAATTCTTCATGCTCTTCGTTTGGTCCTTCGAATGTTTCTAGAGTCCATGTGTTTGCATGCATTGTAGCTGAAATGTTGTTTAATGGCAGAGTGAATAACATGTGCTTACATGCTACTACGTGTTCACATATAATGAAGTTGATTTGCTGTTTAATGGTGGATAGGCCACTTAATTCAATGCATCCTCTTTAGTGTGACTCATGCAAGGGGTAGGAGAGAGAGATGGTCCAAAACTTCGTACGGGGTTGCAGACTATCCAATAGCAGCTTCTTCCCTTTAGCTAAGGAGTAACTGCTGCTTTTTTTTTGGGGGGGGGGGGGCGAGGGGGAGAATGTATGTACCGAATGAGGACATTGTGTCTTTGTAGCATACCTACCCCATTGACAGACCTGTGCATATCCAAAGGAGAGGTGATGTGATATTGTGATTGTGGCAAAAAGTTGGATCATGGCTGTTCTGACGTGGGACTTGGACTAGGGGATGGAATGGGGCTTAAGTATCTTGGTAGAGATGTATCCAATTTGTAGGTTTATCATAGTTCTATTGTATGGCAGGTGAGTTGGTGATGGCAATTTTTGAAATGAATTTGGGCACATAATTTGGGGCATGTGTGGGTGGCTCTTGGCTTTTCCCCTTGTACACACTAAATCAAGTTGGTTTGAGACATTTGAGTTTCAAAGGAAGGTGATAGTTTTTAAGTTAGACACGTACATCCAAGCAAGGCTTGCTATATACGGATCTCTCACGCAAGAAAGTTAGACTCGTGCCACAAGATTCAAGCATCTAGTCAGGGTATGATCTTGTAGGTTGGAAGATGTACCGCAATAATTTAGAGCTGGAAAGAGTTCACAAATAGCTCGCATGATGATAATAGCTATGCAATATTTTCAAGTCTCTCCATCATGCTAGACCTCAAGGCATGGATGAATTGAAAGATATCATCATCTACACCACTCCTTAAAAGGCACAAAGAGATATCTCAAGGATAGATCACGTGCCCTCCCTAGAGATTCCACTAACTAAGATCCATTCTTTTCCAAGAGAAGGGTGTGAAGATATGTTAAGGTTGGCACATAGAAAACATAGAATGTATGAACTTGACTAAAACACAATAACTTGGACAAAAGTGCAAAAGCGCAAAATGCAAAAACACAAATAGAGAAGAAAGATAACTCTGAAGTAATGAATGCATGCTGTAAATGAATGAAAGAGTGTACAAGATGCTCAAAGGCAGAGGTGTCCAACAGCTGATCGCTCTTGTGGGAGTGGGCTGAGGCAGTAGTTGGAGAGTGACATCCATTGGAGACAGTGCAAGGCTTGTAAACACTAGTTGGAGCTGAGATGGGCTGACAAAGATATCCAAGAATAGGGCAGCAGCAGTGTGAGCAGATCTGTAGTAAAAACACAGCTGTACTGACACTTGTCTGATTAGGGCAGTAGCATGGATGGGCAGATGTGAAGCTGTAGACTATCATGGAGTCTGTCTGGTAGGAGAAGTGGCTGCAGCCTGTCACTTGGCAGTAGAGGTGCAGCCTGTCACTTGGCAGTAGAGGTGGTGGAAGGGGTGCAATAGCTGATGCCAGCAGTCAGACTGAAAATGCAATTGTAGACAAGGTGCATGGGATTGAAGATGTTCGCAGATATGTCAGTTCATAGTTGAGTCTTCCATCACTGCATCCACTTCTGACATGGTATCAGATTGCAGGATCATTGTTCCTACTGCTGTTTTACACTGTTTCAGGTTTGAGTTTTGACTTTTTGTCTACTGTTTGGATGTGTTCTGACTGCCACGACGGATTTACAGCTTGGATGACCTTCCTCTACTAATTTTTGGCTTGTTTTTCTGTTCTTTTCTTAGTGTTTTGCAGTCTGCCATCTGGGTTCACAGATTTTCGGGGTTGTTTCAGGGTTGGGGACTTGTTATTGACCCTTCCAAATCTGCGTTTTGGGGATAGTAGGCTGAGGCAGCCTGTTTTCCTGCAGGTTGACTGCATTTAATCTAGCTATTATCTGTGTTTTACTAATCAATATTTGCATTTTGCATGTTTGCTTTTGTGTAGGGCTGGCCAATAGGTTTCAAGCTATTTTTTGGTTGTGTTTGGTCCGTTTTTTTTCTTTGTGATACACTACTCAGCTTTACAGAGGGTTTATGTACATCCAGTTGTCTTGTTCTAATCACTACACTTTGGTTCCTGTTGATCTTTTCTCTATGTGCTTTCTTTACTGCTTTGAACTCGTGCAAACCTTGTGAGTTTGTATTTTTGGGCATACGTTTCTACGTGAAGATCCCTTGTCATTCTTCATCCTCTTTGTCTCTCCCTCATCATGGCTCCTTCGGCATCTCCTCTTGATGGTCAGCATGTTGGCATTCTTTACTTATATATGAGTGTTATGTTGGAGACTTGCTATGTTCAGGTTTAGGTTTCTGTGAGGATGCTATCTCTTGTTGCTTCAAATATTCTGGTTTCAGAGAGTGGTGCCATAAGACGGAAGAAGAAGTCTCAGTGCTATTATTGTGACAAGAAGGGACATTAGCAACTTTACGGCCGGAGGAGGAGCGGACAATGGTAACGCCTCTCTTGGTGAGTCTTCCTCATCTCTAGTTCTAGGTTTAGGCTCAAGCTATGTGGCCCCAACGATGGTTGTCGGGGCCTCCCTCCTAGGTTGCTAATATAGTTGATGCGATCATCTCTCACAACTCTCTAGTGCGCCAGAGAGGGAGTGTGAGAGTGTGATGAGATGGGGTCGGAGAGCCTTAGCTCTACAGATATACTGGTGCATAAGTTCCCAAGAGGGGTTTTCTTGACGCATTGATCGAAGCTAGGCAGGTTTAAATCTTGGAGTTGGGATTGACATCTAGGTTCACGATGAGTTGGAGAGCAAGATTGGCTCTTAGTTTGTGCTCACATGAGGGGATACTTTGGCGGTGGGAATCCATGGTCACATATGTTCAGAGGCATGTTTGACAAGACAAGCTGGTCTTGTATGCTATTGTGAGAGATTGTTGACAGATATTGAGAGCTGCTATGATTTTTCTCTGTTTTTAGGCAATGATACAATTGACATTGACGTCATATTCTCTTTGAGGCACCGTGGGCGTGCGCATCCACTGCTTGGGTATCCACGTTTCTACTCTGGTAGTCCTTGTTGTATGTACTATGACGGGACATAATCATTGTATGTTGTATTGTATCAGATCACCCATGATTTGAGAGAGGGTGTTGATATATATGTTAGTTCATGGTTGAGTCTGTGCATATCAGTGTGTCACGAGGACGTGAAAATTTGATGCTTTGCTTATGTTTAATTGACATTTGATTAAAGGATTAATCAAATGTGCAATTAAAAGATGCACATGTATTGCACATGTGAGGTGCAAGCTACTTTTTTATAGTTGAAGGCCCAAGGACCCTGTGAAAAAGATGGGTGTCAAAGGCAAAAGTTGTAACAAGTAACATTTGTTAGATTCTAGGTGAATTTTGGTGTCAGTTTGTCCCTAGAACTATTAATTGACCATTAAGTGTCAGTGGTGACACTAGGGACTAGGCATTAATTAATGGATTAATGCTTGTCCAAGGGTCAATTAATGCATGGGACCACTTTGGGTTGCAAATGGCCTAGCCAATTAATTTTTGGATGGGCAAGGTCAAATTTTTGGGCATGGATTAAGGGCTGAATTAATTAAATGACTGGAAATTGCTGAAAATGGATTAAGAAAGTTGCCACTTGGCAAAAATTTCCATGCAAGTGGGGGAAAGGCTAAATAGGGCTGAAGGGATAGGAAAATCTCGTTTTTTCATTTTGGAGCTGGTGGAAAGAGGGGTTGGACTGTTGCTGCCAGCTTTTGGGGCCATTTCCCAGCCATTGGAGACCATTTTGGTGATGGAGATTGCATATTCTTGACCTTGGGAAGCTGGCAATTGCTGCTGATGCACTTTCTCCTGAAGATCACAGTCTCTGATGCTCCTATTGTTGTTGGTGTATCCGTTTAGGGTTGGTACAGCAGGGCATCAGCTGATTTTGATCAGTTCTTTGCGACAAACCTCAGAATTTTCTCTCTCTACAGCATTCTCTCATCTCCTTCAGCCTATGCTCAGTCATTCTCAGTAATTCTTAGCCGCCCAGAGGAGATCTCAGTCATTTTTGGTAGGTTGATTTGTAATTTTTGCAGTAAACCCTAATTTACAGCAGAAATTAGGGTTTAGCAGCCACATTGGGATCCGTGCCAGGGATTGAAGGCTCAAGGGATTGAAATCAGCAGCTGATAATTGAAGATTATCAAGGGATTTCAGGAGCCAACCCATCCCGAATTGATTTGGGGCAGCATTTTGGCTAGCCAAGGGTCAAATCGAAGAAGAAGTCTTGGGTGAATCAAGGGGCAAATGACCCAAAAGGCTTGCTGGTCATTTATGACAGCAAGAGCAATTGGTTAGTAGGAGGAGATTGAAGAATCTCAAGTTGTACTCCTTCCAATTGAATGAAGCTAAAGAAATACCGCAAGGGGCGTCAGTTTTGGGGCCAACAGGGAGTCTACTGTCCAAGAATGTTATGGTTAAGTGTGTATTTTATTTTATGTGCATTGATTTATTGTTGTAATTAACTCTTAGATCAGGTTAGCACCACCCATTCCAAGAAGGAAGGCTGGTTTCACATTGGGCTAGGGCACTAGGACATTTCCTAGATTATTTAGACATTTTATCTAGCATTTTATGATGATCACTTTAGCATTTATTGCTGGTTGACCAACATTAAATGTTAGCCAACCTGACATCATTGACGACATTATTTTTGCTTATTTATTAGGTACTCCTCCTCCATAGTTACTATCATGCATTATCTGTCACTCATAATCTGACAGGTTCTGATGGAGGGAGAGGTTTGCTTTGCTTATCATTTGATTAAAGAGTTAATTAAATGTGTAAACATGACTTGTACATGTGAGGTGCATGTTAGTTATTTCACAATGTGGGACAACTTAGAGAGATTAGTTGGTGAGAAAGGTAAAAGTTGTAACAAGCTATACTAGACAAGCATGAGGTGGTACTTGGTGTCAGAGTTTGGCCTGAACATTTAATTAGCCATAAGTGTTAGTGGTGACTCTATGGAATTGACATTAATTAATTAATTAATACTAATTGGCTTAGCTGTTTAATTCTTGGCTAGTTAGATTATTATTCTGAGCCATACATAATTATTCAATTAATTTTCAGAACCAATATTTTGAAGATTAATCTAATAATGTTGAAAATTGGATTTTGGCTCACTTGGCAAAACTTGCCCACGCAAGTGAGAAAGGTTTTTGCGCGCGCATGCACACACAGAAGGAAAAGGTCACTAGGTTGTTGGAAGCAGTTCGTAGCCTTCAGGAGCTCCATAGTTGTAGGTGATAACATCCACACTCCTTGTTGGAGTAGGCGATGACTGTGGGTAGTAGGTGGCTGTATTAGAGCACCCCTTGGTAGCGATAGCTTTTGGAGTTGTCCAAATAGGACAACAACAGATTTTACTACTTTGCGATAGAAATTAGAATTCTCTCTCTCCTCAACACACTCTCTCATCCTCTAGCCTATTGTCATTCTTCCTTAGTAATTTCTAGCAAGATTAGCCATTGGAAGTGGTGATTTTGACTAATCTTTTGGTGTAGATCCTAATTTATAGCGGAAATTAGGGTTCGATAGCCAGCTCTCAAAGCATGCTAAAAAATTGAAGGCCCAAAGACTTGAATTTCAATCATTGAAGTTGGGGCAATTTCAGGAGATTTAAGTGGCTATTTAGCTAGTAAACTTTTGCGGTTGAATTTGTCACCAAAGGAGCATAATTGAAGGCCAATCCTTGAGCAAACCAAGGGGTTAATTGGTTTGAAGGTTTGCTGGTCATTTATGACAGCAAGAGTACTTGGATTAGCAAAGGAGATTGAAGAATCTCAAGGTATCTATTTGTTTGTAATAAAAGATAAAGAAATACGGCAAGCGGCACTAATTTTTGGGGCCAACAGGTTGTTCATTGTCTAAGATTAAGTGGTGAAGTGTGCATTTTACTTTATATGTTTTGTTTGCTTGTAATTATGGATTAATTGGGCTATTACAACTATTACCACCCTCTCTAAGGGGGGAGGTTGGTTCCATTGAAGGTGACTGATGAGTAGTAGTTGGGTTAGAAGGTTTCTTCGGCTCGAAGGTGGAGGCAACTCAATGGGACCTACCTATTGATTGGTTGCTTCTTTGAAATGTCTCCCAAGTATCCAACTTGTACACAAGACACAATACAAGCCATATCCACAAATAAAAGGGACTCGACATCAAACTTGCTTCTTAGCCATAGAGCCAAATGGGCTCATCCCCTAGCCTGAGAGCAGTGTCCTTTGAGCTGATCTCTTCACCTTCCAGATTGAAGATAGTGCCGTTTGAGTTGGGTCTACTACTAGCTCTTGATCCACTTATAGAGGCACTTCAACTCCCATGCCTCCTCCATGAGACCCATTACCCCGTAAGTACTAGCATACCATGTGGTATTCAAGGATCCTTCAATCATATTTCACTTTGGAGGGTCCTAGAAGATTTTACTTGGCTTGCACCTAGTGTCTTATGCTAGATTATATAGTGTGTTTTGAGTAGAAGAGTTAGCAGGGGGCTCTAAAGCATCCCCAATGGTGAGAGTTCATGGAAAAGAAGCTTGAGAGCATGGATCGGAATGAGACTTGGACCTTGGTGAAACCAGGCTTTCTCCTTGGATAGGGTGATAATAATCCGATTTAATAGTAATAACAAGAAGTAATTAATTCAGATAAATTGAAATGCATACTTTATCACTTTCATCTTTGACAATGGATAACTTGTTGGCAAAAGCTAGTGCCCCTTGTGGTATTTCTTTAGCTTTTATTGCAAATGGATGGAGATAAGTGCGATTCTTTGATCTTTTTCACTAATCCAAGTGTTACTTGTTGTCATTAATGACCAACGAGCCTTCAAACCAATTTGCCCCTTGGTTTGCTTGGGGATTGGGCTTCCTTTGCTTCTTGAAAGACAAATTAAGTCCCAAATTTAATATGATTGGCTGGTCTCTTGAATCTCAATGAAATTCCTTAATTTTAATTGTTGGAATTCAAGTTTTAGGTCCTTATTTCTAAGCATCCCAAGGTGGTTTATAGCAGAGATTCTTCAAAATCTCCACCTTTGATGACTCAAATGGTTGGATTTTGTCGAGATAACTTTTGAGATGATAGTAGGATGAGTGAGAATGTTGTAAGATAAAAAATTTAGAGTTTTATCACAAGAAAGGTTGAAAAATTGCCGTTGCCTTGCTCAAACAGCCGTGGAAGTTGTCAGTTACAACTTAGGACCACCAAAAAGGCTGTTGCCTCTTCCTATATGTTGTCACTTGCACCAGTAGAACCTTGGGCTGTTGTCACTTGCACTTAGAGGGCTCCAAACTGCTGTTACCTGCTGTAGGATTGGTCCCTAGTGGCTGCAAATCACATTAGTAGCATGTCCTTGCTCTCTAATAGCCTCCTCTCTCATAATGTTTGGAATTGGCTTCCAACAGACTCCTAAATGTTTTTTCTACTTGCATTGGCAAGTTTTGCAAAAAGTGGATTTCATGCTAAAAGAATTCACTTTTCTTGTCATTGATAACCAGCCTATGCTCATGTAGTTCATTAAACACAATGTCCAAGCTTCTTTTCCTTAAGATCTCTTTGATTTTCTGATTTTTCAGCTTGCTGCCTATTGGGACATTCTTGCAATGTGATCCTCCTGTTCACAAATGAAGCATTTATTTACAGCCATCAATTCCCTACTCGTACCAACGTTTTTGAGCCCTTTCTTTGTTGTTTTGGCCTCTTTTCATGCTGATTTTCAGATCTACTCCTTTTCTCAACCTTAAACAACTTTTTATTTAGCTTCTTCCTGCTCTCTAGGAAGCCCAAATCCTTTCCACGCAGAAAAGTGTCTGCTGTAGCAGTGATGTCAATGAGCTGAGACATGCTAGACATGGTGGATTCAGTGTAAAAATCCCTAATTCCTTTGGGCAGCCCACAAACATATTTTTTAACTTACTCATGAAGGGATATGGGGCGATAAGAAGAGAAAACTTCTTATTATATTGCTACAAATTCTTACATTCCTTAGCATCCAGTTTATTCCAAGCTGTCATGATGTCCACCTCAATGGTACTTGTCAACTAATTTGGTGCAAACATTTGCTTGTCCCTTTGGGTGTCAAGTTGCCATACATTGGTTGTTGCAAAAAGAGTGCATTTGCTGAATTTAATCAACACCAAACGGAGCATTTGTATGACCAACATTCATTCCTTGAGTCCCATAAGCATTCGGGGTGCAGATGCATTATCAAACATGCTACTTTGTGCCCTAGGCATTAAGCCAATGCTGCCATACATAGGGTTTTGATATTTCCAGGCATACTCCAATACATTGGGCCTTGCACATCATGCATTGGCTACTGTATACCATAGGGATTTGTGCCATACATTCCCATATATGGTCCTTGTCCAACCATAGTATGAAAAATCGTGCTACCACCAAAGTATCTTGGCTGCCCTATCGTAGCATACATGTCCGGTTGTCCAAAATCCATTGGATTGGCACTTCTATGATGGCCTTGCATTTGCATTCCTTGCCCCGTAGGTACCAATTGTTTTGCTTCATTAGTATCTTTGAGAGCTTTAAGTGAAGGCTTTGGCATTGCCTTTGGTGCATCTTGTTGTCTCGAAGGTGTAGAAGATGACTTCTTTTTTATATGTGGTCCCTGTTCAACCATAGTATGAAAAATCGTGCTATCACCAAAGTTTCTTGGCTGCCCCATCGTAGCATACATGTCTGGCTGTCCAAAATCCATTGGATTGGCACTTCTATGATGGCCTTGCATTTGCATTTCTTGCCCCGTAGGTACCAATTGTTTTGTTTCATTAGTATCTTTGAGACCTTTAAGTGAAGGCTTTGGCATTGCCTTCGGTACACCTTGTTGTCCCGAAGGTGTAGAAGATGACTTCTTTTTCTTGCCCTTGTTGTCCTTCTTCGGAGTATTCAAAAATTGGGTGAACTGAGGATCCTTTGCCAATTCAGCAAAGAGATTTGTTGCTGTCCTCATCCGATTCTTAAACTGGTCATCAAATTTCTTTTCACTTTATTGGTCATTAGTGTCATTATGCCTTGAATGCTTTACATCTTGCCCAACAACAACATTTTCAGCTTGTTGCCCATGGTTTGAGCCTTGTCCAATGTCAAGCATTGCATTTCTTTCATTCCCATGTGAATGTTTATACCGAGAGGCATCATCATTGCTTGATTCCATCTCATTGTATGAGGACATATTGTTCTAATTTCTTAGCCGAGAGCAAAAATCAACACTAGCACAAAGCTTTGACTTGCAAAAGGTGCCTTGAGCCCACTAAATCAAGGGATTGAGTGGTATCTCGGCAATAGAACCATGAAACCAGCCTTCCTTCTTGGAGAAGGTAGTAATTCCCTGATTAAGCACTAAAGTACAACAATTAGTAAATTAACATAAATTGAAATATACAATTTACCTTAATAATCTTGGACATTGGACATCCTGTTGGCCCCAAAACTGGCGCCCCTTTCAGTATTTCTTTAACTTTTATTGCTAATGGAATGAGTACAAGTTGAGATTCCACAATCTCTTGTGTTGTTCCAAAAGCCCCTTGTTGTAATAACAATCAGTAAGTAATTCAGGCCAATTGCCCTTTGATTTTTCACTCAGTACTTGTACAATTGGAACCACAAATTGGCCAAATGTTACCCCGATTTACAATGAATGGGTTGGCATCTGAATTCTCTAACAATTACACAAATTTAGGGTGCTGAATTTAGTGTAAGATGCCTTCTCCTATTGGCGCGGGTTTCGAGGTGATTGTCAAACACTAATTTTTGTAGAAATTGAGGGTTTACATTAGAAATCCTCCTAATGTCTACCAAATATGATTGAGATCTGCTCTAAATGGCTAAGAAATGTTGTATATGATTGAGTAAAGGCAAGAGAAGTTGAGAGAATGCTAGAAGAGAGAGAAATTTTTGATTTCCACGTGAAAAAGTTTGAATTTTGATTGCTGTGTGTACCAGACAATATTTACTGCTGTCAGTAGCTGCTCAGGAGGCCCCAAATTGTTGTCGCTAGCTCTTGGAAGGGCTACAATTGCTGTTGCTTGCTCCAATTTGGTCTTCTTCTGCCTCCAATGATTGCAAATTAGATTAGTAGCATCTCCTTCCTTTCTCTTTCAGGCTGAAAAAATGAACCGAATCCCTCTTTCTAGCCCCCAAAAACGTTTTTGAGTCTTGCATGGGCATTTTTGCCAAGTGGTAGTCTTCTAAACCCATTTTCAGCATTATCTAGCCTTCTAATTAATTTTTAGAATTATATAATTCTGAAAATTAATTTCAGCGCTTCTAACCTTGCCCAAAATAAAATGTGCCCATTGATAATTAAATTGGCCAAGCCATTTGCAACCCGGAGTGATCCCTAACGACCCTTAGACCAACATTAATTAATTAATTAACGCTAGTCCCTAGTGTCACCACAGCCACTTATTGGCCAAACAACTATGCTAGGATTAAAATTGACACCAATTGATCCCCAAAGCCAAGCTGGCATAACTTATCACAACTTTTGCCTTTGATACTCAATGTACCCTTGGGGTTCTTGGCCTGTTACCATGAAATAATTGCCATGTGGATTACATGTGGTAAACAACCTTTAATAATTTAATCAAATGTTATTGGCAAGATTTAAGCATCTCAAAATTTTACATCCTTGAGACACAAGGGTTGCAATAAATCCAATATCTTCTACCTATCATACTTCACTTTCTGGCACACAATACATGTCTTGACAAACTGTTGAAGTGCTCCATTGTCTTAACTGAGGCATCAATATCTCAATGCCTTGCATAAGGAGGAGCATGATTCAGTCATTACCTTGGCCTTCAATTGCTTTGTAACACACAGCTGTCCATGCATTGTTAAAATACCCTCTCTAAGCATAAAGTGCTTTTGCCTTTGGCCATTGCAAAGCCGATTATATACATTTCCAAAGTTTGAATCAACAACATATTGATCTCTCATGGCATTCAACTTAGTGTGGTAAACCATGCTGAGAACTGATAACTCAGGCTTACGTGACAATGGATCAACCACTACATTCTTTTTCCCATCTCATATGCTTATCTGACAACTTCATCTGTGTTAGAAAGTACCTCAATGTTTGATGATTTGTTTGCACTATGAAATCAGCCCCTAACAAATAGTGTTTCCACGTAAATAGTGCATGAATTACAGCCAAGAGCTCTCTCAGAGACTTGTAAATTCCTCTCTATACCATGGAGAACATGACTTCCATAAGCAACTACATGGCCATCTTGCATTAAAACAGTCCCAATGCTGTTTCCACATGTATCACAGTGCACAACAAATGACTTTATGAGATCAATCAACACAAGCACAGGGTTTGAAGTAATTTTTTCATTCAACATATCAAAAGCTGAAATTTCCATTGCTGTCTATCTAAAAGGCACATTCTTCTTTTGCAAAGTACGCAATGGAGAAGCAATTTTAGCAAAGTTTCCCATAAAGCTGTGAATCTCATGAACATTCCTAAGATGTGACCATGAATGAATTGCCTCAACTTTTGAAGGATCCATCCGAATGCCATCAACTGATACAATGTGTCCCAAAAAGTGGATCTCATATAAGAAAAATTAACTTTTCTTGTCATTTATTAACAACTAATGCTTACACAACTCATTGAATACTATTGCTAAGTGCTTCCAATGCTCGGTCTCATTCTTCGAAAAGACAATCATGTCATTGAAGAAAGTATCTACAAATGCCCTGTGGTGCCAAAAAATGTGATTCATCATTCTATTGAATGTGGCAGGAGCATAAGTAAGCCCAAATGGCATGACAAGAAACTGATATAAATCAAAAGATGTTTGGAAAGCTGTCTTAGATACATCTTTAGGCCTAATCTGAATCTGATGGTATCCACTTTTCAAATCTATACAATTGAAAATGGTTGCCCCTTGCAATCTATCCAATATGTTATTGTTCCTAGGGATTGAGAATTTGTTCTTTGTCATGATTTTATTCAACATACGATAATCAATGCACATGTGCCACGGCCCATTCTTTTTTTTGGCACTAGAAGCATTGGTGAACAAAATGGAGGTGAGCTCGGCTGAATCAGCCCCCTTTCTCTAACAGCTCATTCACTTGACTCAATCTCCTCTTGTTGGGCTGCACTAACTCTAAAAGGTGGCTTGTTAGGAGGGCTACTGTTGGGGATTAAGTCTATGTCATGATCCTCGGGTTTTTTAGGCGGTAGTTGCCTTGGGAAGTGATTGAGAAAAGCAATCAATATTCATTTTCAGAAATGACATTCAATCTTTATCCAATTGAGTCACATTCCCAACATTTTCATCATCACTTTTATCTTTAGTGAAAACCAAGCAAGTTGAAAGATGATTTCTCATTGCTTTGAAAATAGCAGAAGCAGATACCATAGGGACAAATTCCCCTTTCAAGTTTACATCCAAAGTATGAACTTTGCATCTATAATAAAGGGTCACAATTTTATCATGAGTATCAACAACTGCATGTGTTGGGAATAAAGGCCTCATGCCTTTAAATGTGCTTGAGTGGGAACACACCCTTAGCACTTGTACTTACACATATTTATCTATCTAAAAGCCTAAAGGTACACACTTGTCATTGTACCTAAAAACGTGCACACTCTACTTTGCTCTCTCTCACTCTTTGTCTCTCCGCACGCAATGAACACCTGCTATCTCGATCTTCGTGCCTCTCTCGTCACTACAATCTAGTATCAGAGGGCAAAAGATAGCTCAGGTGTTGTAGGAGTTCCAGATGGACTTGATGAGCAGTTGTCACAGTCGAGCAGTCGGTTGAGGCAGATAGGATCACGGCAGGTCCAACAGGCGACAACAGGTCTAGCGTGGACCAATGGGCGTGATGAGTAGCAACGGGGCTCACGAACGGGACCAACGGGCAGCACAAGCGACGCCCGCAAGTGACGTTTTCAGGGAGCAGCGATTAGGCGCTAGTGTGTTGGGCAGCAGTCGCGACGAAGGGCTTGTGGCGGGTAGGCGCATGCGATGACGGGTCCGTGGTGGGTAGGCGCAGGCGACGTCTAGTCGGCAATCTGCATGGGGTCAACGGACCCGTCACATTTTAAAAAAATTAGTTGTTTTTAAAAAAATCAACTTCTACCTCCCTTTCTTTATAGGGTATCGTGCGCCAGGCACAAAATGTCAGAATTGCGCAATTGTGGTCTAGAAAATTTGGGGCTTTTTCCAGATTTGGGGAATATGATGCAGGACAAGCAAATTTGTCTCAGAAATTGCAGGAATTTGTGACATTTTGTCCCTGACATTTGGGGCTTTTCATGTACATGGCACAAATTGGGCTGAAATTTACCTAATTTTTTGACATTGATGTACATTGGACCCCGTGAAATTTGGGGCTTTTGCAGTTTGGGCAAAATCTGTGCAGCATTTGGTCATTTTATGTACATGCAGGTTGAATTCCATGCAATTTGGACATCAACACTTGGTAAAATTTGGGGGTTTTGCTGAAATTGCTCTATTTTGGCAAAATTGGCCTGTTCTATGCATGACAGAGAAAATGCAGATGTGTGTTTGAAGCTTTGAGCACAAAATTTTGGGCTTCTTTTGACCGCGCGTGTCAAATTTTATGCCCATGGGTACATGTACAACAAAAATTGCAGCTAAAATTTGGGATTTCTCATGTAATGTGATGCATATGCCCTTGGAACAGCTGTAATCAGTTGGATAATGCTGTAGCACATGGTTTGGTGCTTCTGAAAATTTAATTATAGATCTGAAATCTGTGCTTCTACGTGGTTATTTATTGCTGGTTGGTACTTATTTGTACCTTGGTCACTTGGGTCACAATTTTGGGCCTGCATTTGCTGTTTTTTGGTCACATTTGGGTTGAAAATCATGGCTGGCAGCAATGACAGCAGTAATCTGAATGCACATAGAGAAGCTTGAGGGAGCACATAACTTTGCAGTTTGGCAAAAACAACGCTACAATATCCTGTTGCAAAAGAAGCAAGCAAGGCCGATTAAAACCAAAGGGGCAAAGCTCACAGACATTGAACAGGAAAATTGGGATGAATTAAATGAGCTTCCACGCTCAACCATCAAGCTATCGATTTCTGATGCCTTGTTGTTTAACATTGAAGGTTTGGATTCTGTATATGCTGTATGGACTCGACTGGAAGAACTGCATGCACAGAAGAGTGCTGCAAGCAAAGTGTATTGGCTTAAAAAGCTTATGGATTTGCATATGAAAGAGGGTACAGCAATGTCTACTCATTTGAGTGAGTTTAACTCCATTTTCAGCCAGCTGGTTGCCTTAAAGTTAATGATTGATGAGGAATTTAAGGCTACTTTCTTGCTTTGCACTCTATCAGAGAGTTGGGATACATTCAGGACTGCTATGAGTAATTCTATGATCCTTTTGTATGCTGATGTAGAGAGTGCTCTACTTATGAAAGAAGTGAATTGGCATAACAATGTATCCAGTAAGTCTTCCAGTGCTTTGCATACTAGGGGGCAGATCACAACAAAAAGGTAAATATGATAGCAAGGGACGCAGTAAATCACTTGGCAAAGATGTTGAATGCCATCATTGTGGCAAGAAGGGTCACTTTAAACATGACTGCTACAAATGTAAGAAAGAGAAAGGAAAGGGCAAGAAGACAAATGATTGCAAGGAAGAGAAGAAAGACAGTCAGCTTAAGAAGAGCAGTATCAAAATTGAAGAGGTGAATATAGTCGATCATGACAGTGATAGTGGGAGTGACGTACTCTTAGTCTCTTCACACTTTGGTGCACATGCTTTACTTGTAAATATAGATGATGACATTCATATCTAGATTGTTGATTTAGGTGCTTCCTTTTATGTTACTCCTCATCGTGAGTGGTTCTCTGACTATACAGGGGGTTAACATGGTGTTGTCCATCTTGGAGACAACTATGCATGTGACATTGCAGGTATTGGCAGTGTGCAGTTGCAGTTTTAGCATGGCTCTGTCTTCACACTTTAGCATGTATGGCATGTACCTTAGCTCAAGAAGATCTTGATTAGCACAGGGCAGCTAGATGATGATGGTTTTTATACCACCTTTGGTGATGGAAAATGGAAGATCTGTAAGGGATCTAGGGTTATTGCCAGAGGTTGTAAGAGTGATACTTTGTATCCACTTCATGTATCTAGTGTGTGTGACCATGTTGCTGCCGTGACCAAGCAGCCAAGTGTTTCTTTGTGGTATGGCCGGTTAGGACATACGAGTCAAACAGGAATGAAAGTGCTTTCTCGTTTGGGTTACTTGCCTTGTCTTCGTTATGCTGATTTTGAGCATTGTGATCATTGTATTTATGACAAACATGCACATACGTCCCATAAAAAGTCTATTTCACTAAAATCTTCTCCTCTAGAGTTAGTATATTTAGATGTATGTCAGATGCTAGGATTATCTTTAGGGAGAAAGAAATATTGTCACCTTTGTCGATGATTCTACACGGAAGGTATGGGTTTACCCTATTCGTAACAAGGATGAAGTGCTAGATATATTTAAAAAATTCTTGGCATTGGCTGAAAATCAGACTAATAAGACACTTAAGTGTCTTCGCTCTAACAATGGTGGGGAATATGTGTCCAAGGCCTTTTAGGCATTTGTGATAGCAAAGGGATAAAGAGGGAGCTCACTGCCCCTCATAATCCACCCCAAAATGGAGTTGCAGAGTGTATGAATTGGACCATACAGGATAAGGTGCGTACAATGCTGTCTCATGCTGCATTACCCCATGGTTTTTGGGCAGAGGTTGTTATGACAACCGTTCACTTAATTAATCGGTCACCAAACAAGTCTTTTGGGGGGGGGGGTTGGGCAAGCGACCTTCATATGCTCATCTGAAAGTGTTTGGCTGCGAGGCTTTTGTGCATATTTGTAAAGAAAAACGCAGCAAACTTGAGCCAAAGTCCTGTAAATGTATTTTCCTAGGATATGGTGACAAGGGTGTAATGGGGTATAGATTGTGGGATCCCAAGAAAAGGAAAGTAGTACGTAGCAATGATGTTATCTTCTGGGAAGATCGCATACATAAACAGCCCGAAAAGATTGAGGAGGTTCGTAGGGTTGTATTCCAGGAAGAAATACCTTTTGGACAGCAAAATGTGTCCCCTGTACAGCAGCAAATACCTGTTGTAAATAAACTTGTAAATGCATAAAACGATGCTGGAAATGATCAGCCAGCTATTGCCCATGATAATGAGCCACTACATGTGTAGGAACAGCCGGGACAACAAGCTGTTAATGTTGATTTGCAAGCTGAAATGCCAGGACAGCATGTTGAAAATGGAAATTTGCAGAAACAGCCAGCAAACAATGACCATTGGGTTAGGAGATCGTCTAGGGCTATTAGACAATCTGACAGATTTGTTCCTGGTGCAAACAATGTGGTTGATTATGTCATGTTGACCGACTGTGGTGAACCGTCTTGCTTCAAGGAAGCAATGGACAGACAGGACAGCAAGAAATGGTATAAAGCCATGTTGTTAGAGATGGAATCTCTTGAGAAAAATGGCACTTTGGACTTGGTGCAGTTGCTTAAAGGGTAGAAAATACTTCCATGTAAATGGGTTTACAAGATGGTCACATCTGGTTACTCACTAAAGTACAAAGCAAGATTGGTTGCAAAGGGGTACAAGCAGGAGCAAGGAATTGACTTTGATGAGATTTTCTCTTCTGTAGTCAAGATGACTACATTGAGAACCATTTTGGGCTTGGCTGTAGTTGAGGATATGGAACTCATATAGATGAATGTAAAGACTACATTTTTACACGGTGATTTGCATGAAGACATATATATACATTAGCCTGAAGGGTTTGTTGAAAAAGGGAAAGAAAAGATAGTATGTAAACTCAAAAGGAGTTTGTATGGGCTGAAATAAGCACCAAGAGAATGGTATCATAAGTTTAATATATTCATGCAATCTCAAGGCTTTCATAGAAGTCAAGTGGATCATTGCGTGTATACCAAGAAGGCAGTAGATGGCAGTCTAATTATCTTGGTTTTGTATGTTGATGACATGCTGATTGCTGCCAGGGATACTCATACCTTGGACTCAGTGAAGCAAAGTCTTCATGGCAGCTTTCACATGAAGGATCTTGGTGATGCAAATCACATTCTCGGCATGCAAATACTCAGAGATAAGTCGAAAGGCTTACTCTCTCTATCTCAGCAAGAGTATATCTCCAAGGTTTTGCAGCGTTTCAATATGGAGGGGGGGGGGGGAGGAGAAACAATTGGGGTTCCATTGCCTCCATATGTGAAACTTAGTGCAGAGGACAGCTCGACATCTGATGATGAGAAGGCTGAAATGGCCAAGATACCATATGCTTCAACTGTTGGCAATTTGATGTATGCTATGGTTGCTACACGTCCTGACATTGCCTTTGTAGTGGGAGTGGTTAGCAGATACATGGCAATCCCTGGCAAGAAGTATTGGGATGCAATGAAATGTATTATGAGATACCTTAAAGGCACAAAGAAGGAGTGCATTTGCTTTGGAAAGCAGAAGGCATCTGTTGTTGTCTTTACAGATGCAGACTATACTGGTTATGCGGATTGTAGAAAATCCACTTTTGGGTATGTGTTTACTTTCACAGGAGCAGTCTCTTGGATCTCCAGGCTATAAAAGTGTGTTGCATTGTCTACTACAGAGGCAGAGTATGTGGCTGCCATTGAGGCATGTAAGGAGGCTTTATGGCTTTTCCGTCTGGTGGGAGAGCTTGGCATCATAGAGTTACCTGTTCTCCATTGTGATAGTCAGAGTGCTATCATGCTAGCACGGAATCGTGTCTTTCATGCAAAGACAAAGCATATACAGGTGAAGCATCACTTCATTAGAGATGTACTTGACAGCAAGAGCATTGAGCTTGTCAAAGTGCATATAGATGATAATCCTATAGATCTTTTTACGAAGGGTCTTCCAGCAGAGCGGTTTGCTCATTGCTGCGACAGATGATGGGAGTTGGATAGATATATGTATTTCAGCTTTGTACATACTAGACTTAGTTGATTCTTTTCTCCTCTTAAGGCACATTGCACTTAGGTGGGATGTTGTTGGGAATAAAGACCTTGTGCTTTTAGATGTGCTCGGGTGTGAACACACTCTTAGCACTTGTACTTACACATTTATATCTATCTAAAAACCTAAAGGTACACACTCGTCATTGTACCTAAAAACATGTATACTCTCTACTCTTCTCTCTCTCAGTCTCTCTATCTCTTCGCATGCAACGAACACTTGCTGTCTCGATCTTCGTGCCTCTCTCGTCACTACAGCATGTACACAATGGCACCAAGGCATCCCAAGCAAGACATCACATCCTTCCAAAGGTGCAAAAAAGAACTCTTCATTGTCCACATAACTTTGAATGTGCAAACAAAGATTTCCAATGATAGGAGTGACAAGCATTGCATATCCCTTGCATGCCATATCGATCTCACCTGTGGGCCCTATCTTATCCTCTTTGATGCTTTGACGGGTAGCCATGTCAATAGAGATAAAGTTTAATTGTGCTCTTGGATCAAGGAAAATAAGTACATGCTGATCTCTAATTTTGCCCCATGCATTGCAAAGCTCAATGCTAGCATCCTTGGGCTTATCTGCCACTACATCAGACACTAAAATTACTGAGATTTTGCTGTTCTTTCCCTTGCTATCATTCTTATAGCTCTCTGTTAATTAGGATAGCTCCTTGCCATATGCCCCTCGTGCTTCCAAATAAAGCATTTATTTGTAGCCATGAGTTCCTTACGATGTGCATCATTTTTCCCAGATTTTCTTTTCTATCCTAATTTTCAGCTTTATTTTCAGATTTGCCCTTTTTCTCAGCCTTTACCTCTTTGACATTGGACTTGACATCACTGTCTTGCAACCCTGTATCCTTTCCATGCAACAATGTATTAGATGTAGTAGCAGTTTCCACAAGCTGTGACATGCTGGAAATAGTGGATTTAATCCAAAAATCTTGAATTCCCTCTGGCAAACCACATACATACTTCTCCACTTGCTCATGAAGGGGAACAGACTAGTAAGAAGTAACGGGCAGCAAAGTATCCCAAAACTTCTTATTGTATTGGTCCAAGTTCTTGCAATCTTTTGTATCTAACTGGTTCCATGCTATCATTATGTTCACTTTAAAGGTGCTTTTCAACCAGTTTGAAGCAAACATTTGCTTGAACTTAACCCAAGTGGTAGGTGCTCTTCCTTGAATAAGAAGTGTAGACTACCACTCTAATGCATTTCCCTTCAAAAATGTGGTTGCCTTACCAATTTTAGATGCGTGCATAAAGTTGCCTCCCGAACAGGCTTCATCAAATTGTTGTGTGAAAGTGAGAGCTTTCAGCCTCTCTTGTGCGCCGCTGAAAGGTTCAAACTTCACACTTTTTCCACCCTCATCATAGTCCTTTGCCGGGTCTATGGGAGTCAAATTGTCATAAATATGTTGTTGAAAAAAGGTGTACTTGTTGTGTTTCCATGATAACCAGCACTATTAGATACATTTACATGACCAGCAATAAATTCTTATTCTCCAACAGTCCTAGGGGGTGTAGAAACATTTCCGTATGGCCCACTTTGTGCCCCAAGCATCATGTGCCTATGCTGCCATACATGGGATTGTGCATTTCACTTGATATACCCGGACACATTGGGTGTTGAGAACCATGCATTGGCTGTTGCATACCATAGGGATTCATGCCATACATTCCTGTATGCGGTCCTTGACCAACCATTGTATGAAAAATGGTGCTACCTCCAAAGTATCCTTGCTGTCCCATATTTGCATTTGCATGAATACCCTAGTGTCCATATTCCCATGGCTTGGCACTACCATGTTGGCCATGCATTTGTACTTGTCCCATGGTGCCCCTTTTGATATTTCTTCATCTTTAGTTGCAATTGAATTTGAATACAATTGGATTTTTTCAATCCCTTTCACAATCCAAAAACCCCTTGCTGCTAATAATGACCAGCAAGTTTTCAAATTGATTTGCCCTCGATTTGCTCGTGTGATTGACCTTCACTAACTTCTTGGGAAAACCCCTTGTTGTTAGTAATGACCAGCAAGTTTTGAAATTGATTTGCCCTAGATTTGCTTGGGTAATTGGCCTTCACTGACTTCTTAGGAAATGAAATTCGCCCCAAATTACACTTGAATCTTGTTGAGAAATCTCAACCTTGAAAATTCAAGTCTTAAGGCTTCAATCTCTTGGCACGCTTCTTGATGTGGTTGTCAAACCCTAATTTTTGTTGTAAATTATGGTTTACAGCAGATAAAAATACAATCTCTCGGTCTCCAAGGAGTAGAATGTTGAGATCTTCAAAGCAAGATTGGAAAATGGTTGGAAAATGAGAGAGAACACTGAGAAGAGAGAAAATTTGAAAATTCTTTGTGAGAAGTGGCTTGATTTCAGCCAAAAACAGCTGCTGCCTTGTATTGACAACTACAAAAATTGTCGCTAGCAATTAAAGAAGCCCATAATGGTTGTTGCTTGCTGTCCTAGGCTGTCACCCAGCTGAGAGGATCCCTTGGCTGCTATCGCTTGCTCCAGATTTGCTCATGATTGGTTGGAAATGGCCTAAAACTGATGGCAACTTGCAACTACAGGTTCTTCACGACTGAATTCAACCAAGAATGATCCCCCTCTCTCTCTCTCTCTCTCTCTCTCTCTCTCTCTCTCTCAATAGCCTCCACTAGCTTGCATTGGCAAGTGTGGCAAGTGGCAGTCTTCCAAAATCAAATTTTCAGCATTATTAATTAATTTTCAGCTTTAAAATTTTAAAAATTCAAAATCAATTTATAATTATTTTAGTACCAAAAAATCGGTTTGACTAGCCAACAATTAAATGACTAGGCCAATTTATCTTCCAAGTGTTTTTGAATCTTTTTTGGCCCTCGGATTGATAGTAAGTACATTAAAAGTCAAATCCCTAGTGTCACCAACTGACACTTATGGCTAATAAAAGGTCTTAGGAAAATTTTTGGTACCAAGTATCACCTAGTATCTGTGCAACATTACTTAAGATAACTTTTGCCTTTGACATCCATTGATTTTCTCGGGTCCTTGGCTCATAAATATAAAATAATCTTAGTTGCACTTCTCATATGCAACACATACTTAAACATTTGATTAAAAATTAATCCAAATGTTAAGTAAAGCAAATAGAATTTCATGTCCTCGTGACACATATCACCATGTTAAATTTCCCTCTCATGGTGATAGGAGACAACAATTCATGCCCTATCTCCATTTATGTTTTTGTCCCGAAAACCCATCCCATGTCACTATGCCTATATGATACATGTGTACAAGTCTTGTGTGCATTAAAAGTTTTTAAAATTCTCATTGCTTTGAATTTTGAGTTAGTTCTTAAAAGATTTTGTCCCATTGATGTTATGTACATTGTTTATCTTCTTCAATGCTCACTGATCCCATCCATACATCTAGGTCCATTAGGGTGAGGGTTTACGAATACATATTGTAAACAATTCTCTTGCCCAAAATACTTGGTAGTAACAAAAATTTGTTGATGCTTAATATGGTTAGTAGGCTGACACTTTTCCAATGCCTTATATCAGTGCTTCAATATTATAAGTAGATGTTGGGTTGTCTCAAAATATTTATAGTGAAATAGATTTCATAAACTCCTTAAATAATGTAGATGGTAGTATGCTCAATAATTATAATATTTGTTTGTTTTTAAGACTCAATATTTTAAGAAATGAAGAAAACAAATACAGAGGTGAATATGACAATTTAGACCCATGGAATTATAAAAGTAATGGAGAGAAGATTGAGGGTTGAAGATGGGCATAACAACAAATCTCTCTCCTCTCTCCTCTTCCCAAACCCCCCTCTTCCTTTTTCTCCTATGAAGGAATGCATTTTTGCTCAACTCAAGTCCTTTAGAAAAGAGCTCAATTACAATCAACTAGAGAGTGGGGAGAAGTAGTGCTCGCTCTCACAAGATCATGTAAAGATGGTAACGAGCGAGATATATAAGAACTAGGGGTTAGACACCCAATCACACTGACCAGGGTATATAAGGTGTAAGAGTCCCAGTTTAGGGCAACCAGTTATTATCAAGAACATACTCTTCACCTTCATCTTCAACTTCCATGGCTTCCGTCTCATTTCTTCCCTCTTTTTTACCTTTCTCTCTCCTCTTCTAGTCTCTCTTTCTCTCTCCTCAGCTCATCCTTCTCTCTCCTCTCAGCTTCATTTATTACAAGTGGTATCAGAGCATCAGGCTTTAGTCCAAGATCTTGCTCCAGCCTCTTCCAGGACATCAGCCACTACCCGGACTTAATCCCCCACATCTCTAGTTGTAGTTTGAGTACCTTAGAGGCTTGGGAAGCCCAGCCACAAGCACCAGGCAGCAACTTGTAATTTGTGGTGAAAATCATGTTGTTGCCCGTGCCCTCCTTTTACCCTTCTGCTCCAGCACTCAACAACTTCTTTGGCCTTCCTAACCACTAGGCAACTGGCTGAAGCCCCCTGAGCAAGATTTGGACCTTCCCCTTCGACATTTGAGCAACCCTGCTATATACTGTTTGAGGCAGGCATTGAAGCTCAGCCCAAGCTCTTAATTCAGCCCACAACCTCTGGAAGCTCGGCCCTCAGGAGATCCTTTACCCCCCTTTACCTCCTTTTAGCCGGATTGAAGACATGGAGCTCAACATGCATGGGATTCTTATGGGCAACCATGAAAGCTCCATTTGAAGCTTTCCATTTTGAGATTCAAACTCGGGAGCAAACGTGGGAGCCCCATCATCAGTGGAAGCATTCGAATACTTGAAGTCTTCATCCATTGGAGTGCTCCAACCAATCGGGCTTGCTTGATGGAGCAATTGGCATCATGATGGGTTATGCTTCAACTATCTTCCTCAAGCATTGAAGAGGTATGTTAGTCTGATCTTAATCTCATCTTAATCCACTTGCTAAGCTTAATCCCTTTTGTTGGAGAGATTAAGGTTGCATAGGCTTTACTAGCTCAATTCTTCATTGTATGCATATGTCCATTGAAATCAATACCCTGTTTGCCTCCTAATGCATCATAACTAACTCTAAATCAATTGTTTTTATTGACATTAACCCCTTTTTTATATCTTGTGTGCCTTGGATTAATCCCAAGTAAGTAATAGACCTTTGTAAACGGGTAAGTAGCAACTAGTGAGCCACTGGACTGCCAAGGTAATCCCTATCCCAGCTCTTGTTCATCCTTGCATCTCATGAAACGGCCCAATGTTTCCTTTTCAATGCATCTCATGCTGATTGCTTAATAAAATCGTTTGGCATATATACTTCAACTGCTCAGGATGTTATTTATGATGTTGCTCAGGCCCCTTAATCTATGAGCCATTTATATAGTGCTTTTGCATTAAAGGACAGAGTGTTTTTAGTCATAGTCAATCAGGATAGTCATAAAGATTCAATTACAGAAAATTATATATTACATATGGGAGTAAACCCTATAGCTCCTCTCGAAGAGGAATTCGTCCCCTCCGGTTTGAATAAAAAATCTCCCCAATCGGAGCTACAGTTTGAATAAATCCTACAGCTCCTCTCGAAGAGGGATTCGTCCCCTCCGGTTTGAATAAAAAATCTCCCCAATCGGAGCTACAATTTGAAAGTTATGGCCATTTTTGTGCATTGAGGTCATAGTGGACAGGGTGCAGACCACTCCAGGATAGACACAGAAATCCAAATGCAGAAAATGCTGATCATTTTCTGTCACAAAGCTTAATAGATTATCTCGAAGAGGGCTTCCTTTCCTACGATTTGAAAAAAAAATCTCACCAATTGGAGTAATGGTGCGTAGATTGGATGTTGGACACGTGCGTAGGGAATGCTGGAAGGTCCCCAAGAACAAAGAACTCTACAAACCTTCATAATTTCAAGTACAAAGCCAGAGCAAATTCGCCCGACATGAGACAAAAGAGACAAATTGGGTGCAATCTCCCTTTGTACTTGAAATTATGAAGGTTTGTAGAGTTCTTTGTTCTTGGGGACCTTCCGGCATTCACTACGCACGAGTCCAACATCCGATCTGCGCACCAAATAAGGCTCATGAAGAACTCCAGAGGGAGATTAGAGAATCTAGAACCTCCATGAATGATGAATCTAGCTCGGCACAAGATTACCATGGTGATATGCATAAGGAAATGCCCGATATGGACCCCTACAGCTTGCTCAACCACACCTTTTGTTAGCATGAGCTTTGTCACATGGAGAGGCATAATGACATGGTCACCAACCACTGCCAAATGATGTCCAAGTTTGATGAAGCAATTGAGCGAATGGCCCTCTCAAACTCTAGGACTCAACAAACCTTGGAGCAGCTCGCCACTCTTGTAGCTCAGCTAGCTACAATTTCATCCCAAGAGAAAGCAAATGAACCCAAGCACGAATCTTGATGCCCCCCACCATTGGAGCCATTGTATGGCCCACATGGTATTCTTGCATCTAAGGGTATTCCCTCTTCTACCTAGAAGATTGGTGAACCCTCTCATACTCATGGTGAGCTCTTATTGAGTTCCCCCATCAACCATGCAGCCAACCCCTCATAGAGGTCCTCTCCCACCATTGGTAGAAGCTTCCCCACTCTCTCTTGGAGCCCCAATGAAACTTATATGAATCAGCCCCATCATGGATGGTATGGTATTCATGGCTAGCATGGCAATAATGGACAGCATGGCATTAATTGGCAAAATGGGATAAATGCACCACATGGTATGTATGGGCAGCAAGGTATGTATGGACATCATGGGATGTATGGACAGTAAGGGTTTCGTGGGCAGCAAGGCCCTCATGATCTACATGACAAGATTCTTCTCACTAAGTACAATGGGCAATCCCCTTTACCATCAGACTTGGAGGAATGGACATCCAAGCTAGGGTCCTAATTCAATATCTACCCCCGCATTGATGATCAGAAAATTATCTTTGCTTCTCTCCACTTGGAAGGATTTTGTCCACAAATGGTGGTGCAGTGCGCGTGGCGCTATATCAATTGAGAGAATCATCAGTTCATTGATTGGGAAGACTTTAAAATGCATATGGTTCAAGTATTTGTATTCGCTATGGAAAAAGAGCGGTTGGCAAGACGATGGTACACTCTTGACCAACACAATCTCACTGTGTGAGAGTACATAAATTAGTTTATGAACTTGACCATGTATGTGGAGAGTATTAGCTTATAATGCCAAATTGCGTAAGTATATCTATGGGTTGGAACCGAGCCTATCGGCGGATGTCATGGCTCAAAAGCCTACAACACGATTTGATGCAATTGAATTGGTTGAAAGATATGCAAGGAAGCATTGTAGGAATGAAAATTTTGAGCAAGGTTATGAACAGCCGTGTACCTCTTCAAGATCAGCCCCATATGGAGGTGGTTTTAGAAGCAATTCTACACCAAATAACAACCTCAAAATACCCACTTATCCTCCCTTCCATGCTGAAAGAAAACAGGTTACTTTTGGGACAGCATTTGGCTCTAATGTTGAGAGTAAGTATGCATTGCATCACCCTCTAGGCTCCAATAACTCTAATGGCCAACGGTTCATTTCATCGGATGTTGTGAAGGAACGGAAGGAAAAATGTCTATGTTTTAAATGTGGGGATAAGTACACTGCTGAGCATGTCGAGGTTGTGGATCACGAGCAGTTCTATGACCCGGAGGATGGATTTCCTTTTGACCCGAGCGGTTGTCCATCCCAGGCACTTGATTTGACATCCCATGCGACTACCACCTTTCTTTGCTCCATCTCCTTGGATACTTGGACAGGTTCTCGGAGCCCCAACACCCTAAGCATTCAAGGCAATATCCTTGTGGACAGTGGTAGTACTCACAGTTTTGTCAGTAAATCAGTCATTGACCGGTTGAAATGCACCCCTACGGAATTACAACGCCCCTTGAAAGTTTAAGTAGCAAATGGAGAGGAAGAAATTAGTATACATGTATGTCCCATAGTCCTTCTATACTTGGCTAAAAATCATGTAGCATTGGTTGACCTCATTGCCTTAGATATGGGCTCTATTGATGTTGTATTGGGTTGTGATTGGTTGAAACAATTGGGGAAAATTGTTTTGGACTTCTCTCAGTTCTACATGGAGTTTATGATGCATGGATAGCCCATTCGTTTAGAGGGAATTCAAGATAATGCTGATTTTAAGCTTACTACAGCAAACCAACTCAAACGGGAGTTTAAGAAATGCTCACAGATCTTTGTCTTGCAATTGAATAAGGAAAATTCAGGTTAGCCTTTTGAAGTATCTAAGGATTCAGCCTTGTAGGTCCTACTTGAGGAGTATAGTGATTTATTTTAGATGCTACAACCCTTCCCTCTAAGAGGCAAGTGGACCATCCACTTGATTTAGAGTCCTATTTTCAGTTAGCGAACAAGCCACCTTACAGACAAAGCAAAGGAGATGGGTGGCGACATTGCAAAACTATGATTTTGACATTCTCACACTCGGGGCAAAGATAATATAGTGGCTGATTCACTCTCTCAGATGTGGGCATGCAGAGTATCTTCCATTTCGGAGTTGCATAGTGATTGGATTGAAGATCTTCGAGAAGCTTATTTGTTGGATGAGGACTTCAGCCACATCTTCCAAACATTACAGCATGGGGTAATGGCTGAAAACTCCTAATATCAGCTCAAGCATGGCTTTATTTAGTCCATGGCAAGATTGTCATTTCCACACTTCTCCTTTCACGCAGAAGATCTTGGAAGAGATGCATTCTTGCCCCACTTCTGGTCACTTGGGTTTTTTCAAAATCTATCATAGGATTGCCAAGAGCTTTCACCAGAAAGTCTTATGGAGGGATGTCAAGGATTTTGTGACCAAATGTGTTTCATGTCAATAGAAGCAGGGCAACACACTTAGGCTTGCTAGCCTCTTGTAGCACCTTTCTATTCTTGAAGGGAAATTGACACATATCACCATGGACTTCATCACGGGCCTTCTCGTTGCCAAGAAAGGATGGAACAATATATACGTGGTAGTTGATCGCCTCACTAAAGCTGTTCACTTTATCCCCACTAAGACATAATATACTGTCTCTTAAGTGGCCACTTAGTTTATAGATTATGTCTTCAAGTTGCATGGCTTACTACAAGTCATAGTGCATGATTGGGATACTAAGTTTATGAGCAACTTTTGGCATACAGTTTTCACATCTATGGGCATCAAGCTTGCTCTATCCACTGCATATTACCCTCAGACAAATGGCCAGACTGAAAGAGTAAATAAATGACTTGAGACGTACTTGGGGCACTTTTGCCATGATATACAACACAGTTGGGATATTGGCTCCACTTGGCCGAGTTTATAGAATATGTCTTCAAGTTGCATGGCTTACCACAAGTCATAGTGCATGATTGGGATACTAAGTTTATGAGCAACTTTTGGCAGACAGTTTTCACATCTATGGGCACCAAGCTTGCTCCGTCCACTACGTATTACCCTCACACAGATAGCCAGACTGAAAGAGTAAGTAAATGGCTTGAGACGTACTTGCGGCACTTTTGCCATGATATACAACACAGTTGGGATATTGGCTCCACTTGGCCGAGTTTGCCTATAATAACTCCACCCACTCTAGCATTGGGGTTTTCCCTTTTGAGGCATTATACAGGTATAAGCTTCCCTTTCCTATAGTCTTATTCAATGATAAGATCAACCCTCAAAGCAAAGCGGAGTTGGATCACATGCAAGCCTTGCTTCAGCAATGCAAAGTGAATCTTCAAAAGGCACAAACTCATATGAAACTCTATGTCGATGAGAAAAAAAGGCATTTGGAATTCCAAGAAGGGGAATCGGTCCTCTTGAAAGTGCCTAAGTCTCGTTACTCCATTCTCAAAGAGGGCAGCAGTAACAAGCTGGCCCATCGTTTCTATAGCCCCTATCGGATCTTTAAGAGATTTGGTGACTTGGCCTACTGATTAGAGCTTTCCCCTATCACCAAGATTCACAATGTGTTTCATGTCAGCTAGCTGAAGCCTTTCATTGGCACCTCAGTAGATTATGTGGAAGACCTTCCCTCCATAGACGAAGAAGGAATCATTCAGTATATCTCTAAGGCAATCATTGGGCAACGAGATAAGCACTTAAGATCTCGATCCATCAAGGAGTACCTTATCAAATGGTAAGGCCTACCCTTGGAAGAAGCCTCTTGGTGCCCAACCACTATTGTCAATGAATTTCCTTACCTCCAAGATGTCCAATAGGTCGAGGACTAGCCAGTTATACCCCCATTTGACCACCCCCTGTGTGTAGATTGTACACTGTTTTAGAACAATTTTGTATTTGTCCAACTCTTAGGAATGTGCTTCCTACATGGGCTGAAAGTACATGCCAGAAGCTCCGTTTCGACATGTGGCATGTCCCATTTGGAACAACTTATCAAAAGTTATGACAATTTAACCTTAGTAGGCCTGTCGTGGACAGCATGCTGTCCTTAGTCTTTACCCATCCATTTTCATTGTAATGTGGCTCAGAGTAGTACTTTGCATCCCACCCTTTAAATTTGTCTATCACTCCCGTCCAATTGTCTTCGTTTTTTTACGGCAAAAACCTTCTGGGTGGGGATGGATTGTAATGAGCGGGATACTAGGAACTAAGGATTAGACACCCAGTCACACTGACCGGGTTATATTAGGTGTAAGAGTCCCGGTTTAGGGCAACCAGTTATTGTCAAGAACATACTCTTCACCTTCCATGGCTTCCTCCTCCTTTCTCCCCTCTTTTTTGCCTTTCTTCATTCTCTTTTAGTCTCTCCTTCTCTCCTCTCTCTCTTTCTCTCTTTCTCTCTCCTCGGCTCATTCTCCTCTCTCCTCTCAGCTTCATTCATTACAAAGATATACATGCACACACACAAAAAGGAAAAGTGGAGTAGCACGTGTTTAGCCACATGTCATGAGGTTTGATAAGTGATAGGACACTTGGAAGCTTGTGTGGACACTTGCCTCTTCTCTGTGGCCTTTCTTTTTGAGCTGAGTATTGTCAAGAATAGAAACAACCAAATTTATTAAGCATTGCTAGAACCCAACTTTATTTTAGAATGTTATCCCTATCAATTTGAGGCTCCTAAAAGTTAAGGATCCCCTGAAATTTAGGGACGTATGAAAGCTCTTAATGAGTACATCAAAGAAACAATCCTGAAATTTTCATAGGAGTTCTCTATCAAAGATATGTGCATTTTAGTCTTTCATTATATATATGCATATCATGATCATGCCATCTTGTTGATTGTAATTGTCTGTTTAGGAAAAATCTAATCCACACTTCGAGGCATTAGTTCTTTTTCTACGCAAGCTTGACCTTGATATGCTTGAGTTTTGGTCCCAGATGCCCAATGGGGTCATGTAGGTGGAAGTATGTACTATCTTTTCTTTAATCTACCATGTGTGTCCACCATAAACACTCATTAGTGGCTAGCTCTAATGCACTTGCTTTATATCCAATAAATAAAAGTAATAAACTTTTAAGCATGTAAAATAATAGAAATAATAGAAATTCTTTTTCTATTGTGTTATGACAGATTCATGCATAACTGAGTGATAAAATGTTGGCAGCACTAAAGTGCATCTTCATTATGCAAAAGGGACTCTGAAATTTTGGGCTGCTTTACTCTCAAGACTCTAGTCGTACCTTGCAAGCTTTTTCAAACTGTGATTGGGCAGGAGATTACGATCCTAGTGTGACCATGTTGTTTGACTTACATGCCTTTTAGCTGGTCTAACTGTGGAAAACCACATACATTGGTTCTCCTGTCTGAGTCTTGCATTGATATCTATGTACTCATTCTTGAACCAGTATATTGGATTTGCATCTGGGAAAGGCCTCATGCCAGGGGAATAAAGTTGGCGGCTGCCTCTACTTGGGACACCATAGAAAACATTTTATGAAGGTTCTCATCTGAGATAAGTTTTAAAGACTTCCCCAAGGCTTTAGACTTGCGAGCATCTGAGAAACCATCTCTTATCTTCTTGTACTCCATTCATATTCACTATAAGGGGTTTGGCATATATACATTCTAACCTTCAGAGATGTTCTGAGCAGCTGAGCAGACAGCATCCTCTATAAGTAAGGGGCTCCATGTGAACACCCTCTCTCAGGGTGTGGGTAGTTGTAATGTAGGATTGGGTTGACATTCAGTCAATTCAATCGTTTTCAGTACTTCTATCTGACACTTTCCTGTACTTTTATACTCTGTGTCCCTTTGTGCTTGAGGATTTTCAATGACATGGTTGTGTTATAGTATTCGTGGCCCAAATACAACGTTTCAAGTACCTATATCAACATGGTTAACTGACATAATGGTTTATCAGCTAGAGTGCAAATTGAGGACAGTTTGTGTCGGAGAGTAAAAGAACCTAAACAGAAAGCTCTTTGCTGTGTAACTGGGATTATTTGAGCCACTGTTCAAGAAGACATAAAAACTGCTTGGATAAGTAATAGACGCAGTCAGGAGCAACTGGTTTTAAGACAAACACCCTTTCTGCTGCATCCATCTACTGATTTATCATTGCTGAATATGTTGAGCGATGTTTGAACACTGTTGTGGTAAGTTTTGCATGCCCAGGTGTTGAGTTATGGGTATATCATTTGGGCTTCACTCTCGCAAGGTCTTGTTTTGCATATGATTGACGAGTAGTTGGATAGTGTTAACATTGGCAGTCTGGTTATTGCTTTAGGGCATATTTGAATTGGGAACGTGGTTGTATTATGGAACACAGGCAGTGTAAATGACTTGTGGGTTTTTTTCTTGCAGGTACAAACTTGGACCATAATGGCAACAGTTCAACCCAGTAGTGCTGAGGTGAGGGCATTATTTAGAGCTTTTCTCAGGGAGGCTCAAAAGTTCCAGGACTACAATATTTGTGAATATGTGAAGCGCCGTTCTAGGCAGGGGTTCCATGAACAGCAATCCATTTCAAGTCCAGAACTCCTTGGCAGAGTCTTTTCTGAAGGCAAAGATATGCTTGATGTAGCCAAGAGACAAGCTGTCCTTTATTCTCTGTATGTCCCTCGTGTGAGGAACATAATGCAAACCTACTCCAAGGACAGTTGACTGGTGGGAAGAATGTACTTGGGTGAGGAAGTCTGAATGGGGTGTGCGCACAACTTATGTGCGGCTTCTCTTTTCCCATTTGTGTAGCTCTGAGAAAATCTTCAGTTAGTTGATGCATTATTGTACCCACACATGTATATGACAACTGGTTTAAAGGGTATTGAACATATATGAGATTGATATATGCTACATAATGAAGTCTCCAATATGTTTTTTAGCCCATCTGTAGGTAGGGCATTATGTTTGGTTTACTCTGGTTTGAGGTTCTCGTTGCAGGAAATTGTTAGGTTTCTGGAAAAAAAAAGAACATATACTAAACCTTAGCGGTTGAATTGCTTAGATATTGAATAAAGAGTAATGATGATATTTTACTTGTTTTGCTGATATATTGTTGGTCTACCCTTTTGTGTTATATGTCATAGGCATGATTGGCATAGAAACTACATAAACTATATCCCACATTTATGAGTACCATAAACATTGAGGTTATACAAGTGCAAATCCCTTTTCCTCAGTTTGTGTGTAGGGGACAATCAAGGTTGTAGTACATAGTTACGTATTGTAGGTGGCACTTACTCATACAAATACGTGTGATCCGAGTCTCACTTAGAATGAGGCCACCGAAGCTATTTACTTATGTTACTATGATTTTGCCTATGCATAGGCATGCACATACACAATACAAGCATGTATTTTTGAAGCGAATCGATATTTTTTATTGTGCCTTTGGCATGTATTTTTCCCTCTACAAGCATTTGCAAGTGCTACTACGATTAAAAAAATAAAAAATAAAAATCTCATGGCACTTGGACATGCCAGTTGAACTATGTGTTGTCATGATGTGTATAGATAGTGCATGATACCCAAGGAATCATGCTTTAGCTTGTATGGAAAAAATTAGTAGGTCTTCTTGTTGTATGTAAATCTTTTGGTCATATCTCTTGCATTTCATATAATATTCAATTTGAGGTAACAATAATGCATGGTAGATAGCTACAAAACAATGTTAAAGTAGTACAATAAAAATATGAAAGAACATTGCATTGTACTTTGTGTTTTAGAAAGAATTATTTATTTTTACTTTTCATGTGATGATGGATTTTTGACAATATACCAATATGTTTTTTGCAAAGGAGAAAATAACACATAGTATAATAATTGTGATTGTTTTTGTAACGTACTTGCCCTTGATTATGTGACAGATAATGTTTTAGTAGTTGCCCAGAGTTTACGTTTCAGTCGTTGTTATCCATACTATAATCAGAATAGTCGGATTTTGTCTGGCTAGTTAATCTTAGGTTTACCTCGTAGGGGAAGCGTCTTGTCGTTATCCATGGAGGACAGACTTGAAGGTTTCTAAGTGATCTAACAATCACTTATCAACTAGCTTACATTCGGAGGTGTTATCGAGAGGTTTTTTCTCCGGAAGGAGCGATTGTCATTACCCTTGGTTCATGGAGTACAACACTTTTTTCAGTAGCAGATAAAGGATTTATGAAATCCCTCGTAGTGCTCTGGCAAAGCCACTGTACCTTTCTCTTAAGATAATTTACAGTTCGGATTTTGAGACCAAACCTTAGGTAAGTTAGTGAATCGGTCATTCTTAGAGTTTTTTCTTAGCATTTGTTTTTGGGAAAACCTCTTGGCTAATCAAGACCACCTTACCATAGGATTGAATTTATCGGGAATCTATCCACTCGTTTTTTTTAATGGAAGTTCTTAGTTATCTAATTATCTACCACATTATGTGAAACATATAAAAATTAATATTAATTAAAAAGAATCCTTTTATGCATAGTTCGTTTACATAATTTACTCAAATATAAAATCAGAGTAAAACAAATTTATAGATTATGTTTCATAAAATAAATTCATTGATTATGTTTCATAATGTGTGCTTTTTCGTCCATATAGCTATAGCTAGGGTTTCATAATGTGTATTTTTCATATGTCACTAATATTAAATCCACCTATAGCTAGGGTTTTTAGATGTCCCAAGTAGAACTTGGGCCATACAGGAAACCAAGTAGTTCTTACGTGCGTAAAGGATTTACTAGCAAGAGTTCCTCATGGCGCTCTATCTACCTCCTACTTAATACGATTCATGAGACCTTTTGCCATTGGAGCCGGTCCATATTTCTACAGCGATAAAAACATCCCCTCTTGGTATGGGGATTCAACACTTATCCTTGGGAGAGGTATAGGGCTTCTTAATTTATATATGTTACAATACTTAATTCAATCAGGATCCAATCTAGAAAATCACAAACAAGATTGATATCTTCAAGTGATTACGACTTCAATTAATCATGCAACTTTCAAGTGATGATTAATCTAGTAGTAATCGATACTTGAATTTTACATAATGAACTATTTCCCTTGAAATTTAACTAAGGATATCTAGATTTTGGGATCTCTAACTTTTCAGTTTAAGGTTTATTTTTGTAATCAAGTTTCTTGGCCTTAAGTTAGTTTTTAAAACTATTTTTGGTTTTTTTTAAAAAAAGAATATTCTATCAGAGCTTTTAGATTAAAACTATATCCTTAGCTAGTTTCTTTAGGGTTTCGTCTTGAATTCGCTAGTCTTATTTTATATGGAGTTAATATTAAAATTCCTCATGATTTCTCGAGTTTTAGGTTTTCATAGTTCCCCTTAACAATTTCTAGCCTATAAGATGTTCTAATAATTTACCAAGTGAATACTCTAAGAGTACAATATTTCTCAAGAGACTTATCTTATTTTTATTGAATTCAGATAGAAATTTTTAGAAAAACTTATAGTATCATGATTAATAAAGGGTTGTTATCCTCGCCTTGACTTCGTTAGTGACTTCCGTATTTGTAATTCCAACTGTTGCTTCCACGTTAGTAGGGTCATTCACAATTTTTGCTTTTGAATTTTTTTTCTCGGGGCCATGATGACGGAAAATGATTCGTAGAAGAAGAAGAACACGGCAATAATACTGGTTGGCAAGGGTGTAAGACTCTCGATGATGATGATAGATATTGCAGGATTCAATGATGTAGGCCTCACAGATGGTTGTTCTTGCATCGTGGAGAGCAATACTTCTCTCTCTCTAGTAGATAGAATAGGGACGTAGAGGTATGACTTCTAACCGGATTGATAGAATATGATAAAGTTTTTCAGTGTCTTCTATTCTCAGATTAGAGTAGAAGGGGATAAGAGACCTTCAACATATCCCCTTCCTTGGGTTGAATGGAATGATGTCTCTTCGTCTTGCAGAATAGAGTCTCCTCCTTTTCGATCAACGTCTCATTCTCGTCAAGAGTGCTCGTCTCTCTTCCTGGTCATCCCCAAGTCCTCAATTTATAGTTTTGCAGGGGGGATAGAAAGAGAGGATGCTTGCTTTTTAGTGTTTTTCAATGATATCATCGATGATAAAGAGAACACTTTCTTTTAGTGTTTTTGATGACATCATTGATGACGTCAAAGAGGGAGCTTCATTTTTGTAGCTCGAAGATAAAAATTTGTGAATATATGGGCGAGTACTGCGTGGCGTGTCGTTGGGAGGTCATCACTTTGGCTTATGACTAAGGCCGCGACCAAAGCATAGACCTTGGTATACTTGGCAACAGGCTACGAAGGTTTCGTTGGTTGCACGTGAGAAACTCCCACTAGCTTGTAGAAAAAATTTCCAAGAGGTCACCCATCCCGGTAGTGTCATCACCCAAGTGCGCTTAACTGCCAAGTGACTATCCACTAGGCTAGTTCTTTTTATGTTGTTCTATATTACAAACATAGTTTTAATAAGCTAGTCTTAGGAGGGTCTCCCAAGTCTTTCTTCCATGAACTAGTATATAATATCTCATTAATAATAATAATTATCTTTATAATGAGAGTCAATTTCATAATTAGAGCTAGCAATTAAAAAAAAAAGTACAACATAAATCAATTTTCTTCGGAATGTATATGCACATTAAAATAAATAAGTAATGGGGACATTACAATCTCTACTTTACAAGTAATATCTAATATAAGAGTTTAATCTAATGGTGTTACAAAGCAAATAAGAGCATGATGATCCTACATTTATAATGCTCTAGAATGCAAAGAAACACTAGACCTCTCACCTAACGTACATGGTGAGGAGAGTACTCTAAACCTTCATACTCCAAAAACTATGTTTACATTTTTCCATCCTATACAAATATAGTGTCTCCAAAATGTAAAAAAAATGTATGATACTTCAAAATTAAAAAAAGTATTTATTACATTACATTACTCAACATACAAATATAGCTCCCTAGAAAAGTGGGGAACAGAGGGTGTGTACTAATAGACAAACAAAGGTAAAATAGAATATAGTATGCTCTTTGCAAGTAGTTATATACTTGACAAAAAATAATGTTGTCAAGCTAAAGATGTCAGAGAAAATGGTGGAGACTTAGCTAACAATAGAGCTATTGATCTAAAGATGATAGAGGCGTTAGGATGGGCACATTTACTATGAGTAACATAAGCTTCAAAGCATGGATAGGTAGCTCATAACATGGCTGATACAAAACTACAAAGCTTCTCCCAATCAAGTTTTTGGTCTTTATTCCCATATTGCCAAGTTCGTGCCTTACTCTCAAGTTTCAAGCTTCATGTTTGGGCTATCAAAGTTGCTAGCATTTAATTGATTGTTGTATCTTCTATGCAAGTGGTATATTGGATTGCATGCATCATGATCTTTTGAACAAACCTCAAGCCAGTTTGTCCACCATTTAATCACATGTGTTTTCATTATAAATCTCCTGCGCAAAAAATTGTAAGATAGAATTTATAGAAAAGTAATAAAAAAGAAATAAAAGAAGATAAGTAAAACTTTGTGTGTGTGTGTGTAAGTGAAGGATCAACTATCCCCACTCGCTCCTTGAGCCTAACTCGCTCAGGAGGGACACAATGGATGAAGATGAAATGATCACCATGGCCATTGCTACCGCCTCTTCTTCAATCAAACAATACCTTCTTGAATGCTTATGCATCTCTTATCTTTGCAATGCCTTGTGCACCTTTGCTCAATTTTATGTGCCTCATGCTTAGTAACACACATAAGGCTGATGCCGTCAAATTGATGTTGTCTACTTTTTTTGTAAAGCTTATGGTTCAATGATGTTGTTAGATGATGCCATTGCAAGCTATGCTAATCAAACCATAGACTTTGCAACATCAAACTTCATATCCTATGCTGTTATAGACTGCTTTGAAACAAGAGGAGAGGGAGATAGGGTTGTTGAGGTGCAAGAGTGGGAGAAATGCTTGACGGTAATTGCAAATGTATAGGGGAGAGAGACAGAGGGAGATAGAAAGAAACAAATTGCAAATACTTGGGGAAGAGAGATAAAGGGAGAGAGGGCAGCTCTTTGAGAGTAGCTTGCAATACACGCAAAGGGAGGAGGACAAGGGGAAGAGGGTGTCATTAATGTGCGAGAGGGGGAGGACGACCAACATCAAACGAAGTTGTAATGAGAAGATAGGCTCCAACAAGAGAGAGAGAGAGAGAGAGAGAGAGAGAGAGAGAGCATGTGCACACACGCATTAGTTGATTGACATGTGTGTGAGTAGCGCATGATGGAAGAGGAGTGAGATGTGTGAGCTGATAGACATGTCACTATTTGTCACCTCACACATGTCACTACTTTGTCACCTCCTTGACAATGGGCTATTTAGTGTAAAGTTCCATATTTATACAAGCTTGAGCATGATCTAATATGATACATATTTTTATCAAAACTCCTTTATCATATTCTCTACTCAAGGATGCATATTTGATCTAGGTTTATCCTCTCTTAAAGTGTTTCTTGCAATCACCAGTTACTCTCCAAGTTGCCCTCGGCACTCTCATAGTTCAAATTAATCAAATGTTCACTAGAGGAACCATCCCCTCTTTATAAATCAAGTTGCTATACCCCACCATTGGTGGCATTGATGCTTTGCATTTGTCTCTCAATTAGTTGAACCTATGTAAGGGTGTGGGAAAACCTTTAGTCAAGATACCAAATAAGTTCTCATCTTAAAATAGTGGCCCCTACTTTTTTAACAAGTTGAAAATTACAAATGATATGGGCGCAAGATCCCTTGAGTGTAATTTTAACCCAATTAGAAACATATTAATCTTGATAAAGCAATGTCTAAAGGACAAATATTGAGATTGGGTCATATTGGATCTTTTATTGGAGGCTTGAGGAGTATTTAATATCCATCCATTGTGGTATTAGAATATAGCCTTACGGTTCTTGTCCATGAGATCTTAGAGATGAAATTGGCAATGAGGATACTTATCAACAACATATTATGTTGCTAAAATATGAGCAACTCGTATGCATGTATTGTTAGCCCACCTATATTAGTTATGTTAGTCTATCATCTCTTGGTTGTGAGCTCCTATCAAAGTCTACAAAGACATAGGAGCTTTGGCAGTTGAGCTGCATTTTCTTTATTTGTCGATTGGCATTTATGGTCGCTACAAGAGTAGGTCGGCTTGGTTTTTGGTGATTTGGCTATTTATAGCCAACCCCCCCACTTGGCAAACACACACACTCTTTAGTCTTTAGTCTTTCCTTTGTAGGTGCATACTCTAACACTTTGACTCTTGGTGCTTGGTGCTACCATTGTCATAAGCTTGATCTGGTGCCCTCATTGACACTTTGGGCTGTGTGTAGGGATTGATCAATCCATCATCATTTTATCATCATTCTTCTTTAGTTAGTGCAATAGTCTTCCTTCATCTTTTGCTTCCTCTCTCTCTCTCTCTCTCTCTCTCTCTCTCTCTCTCTCTCTCTCTCTCTCTCTCTCTCTCTCTCTCTCTCTCTCTCTCTCTCTCTCTCTCTCTCTCTCTCTCTCTCTCTGTATTCATGTTTCTCTTTCTTGTGCACTCTCACATGGTATCATTGCCTACGTGAGGACATAGTCAGGAGACTTCTTGTAGAAGAGCATGTTTTCATTGTGGAGGAGCAGGCCAGATATTCAAAACATAGATTTGCAGAAAAAACAAATTTTATTTTTGTAGTTGACCACATCTTGGTGCAGGCGATAGCATCATGGTGCAGGCAATAGCTTCCTAGTTGCAGGTGATAGCTTTTCCTTGATAGACAATGCATCTATGTTCTATATATATGACTACCTTTTGTCTTTCCTGCTGTCTCCATCAAAACACAAATTTTTGGGTGATTGCAGCATCAAAGATGTCTTACTAGTTCATGAGATTTGATGACTCAAGGGAGAAGCTTCTTTCTGAACACTCTTCTGAACAAAGATGCAATTATCACAATTATGGTTGGTGAGAGGAGTCATCCATTTGCACCCATTTCCCTTCTATGCATCTTTCACAAAAGGCTTCGTCCTCAGTGAAGATACTATCCTTGATACCCTTGATGTAGGTGCATGTCTTATCTTCATTACCCAAAGAAGATAAACTTGATGGTTTGAACTATTTGTTGTGGTTGTGTAAGGTGGAGTGTATACTTGACACCTTTGATCTTTGGGCTCTTGTTTCAGGTTCCATCCCTCGTCCTAAGGAGGATCCAATAGATGGGACTTCTATGATTGTGTGGCCTTATAGGATTGGCTCAACTCTCGCAACCGATCTTTTCTCTTTATCAGTTTGAAAAATTTCTTCATTGCACATGTTTCCATGTTGAAGATTGTGGGGGAAGTGTGGATGAAGCTTGTGTCTTTGTACATTTTTGTAGGTTGAAGATTGTGGAGGAAGTGTGGACAAAGCTTGTATCTTTGTATCAACACAAGACATTTGCCCACAATATTTCCCTTGAGAAGAAGTTGGGATGCTCAATCTTGATGATTCCTCCTCTATGAAGGAGCATATCACAAAGATAGAGGACATGAGAGGTGAGCTTGCCTCTCTTGGTCATATGATATCCTTTGAAGACATTGCTATGATCCTTTTTACTTAGTTGCCATCTCCTTGGTTCGATGTCTTCTACACTAGCCTTATCACATCGAGGACTTGTGAGACACTCTTATGGGAGGAGCTTTCATTGCTTGTCTTGGAGCATGCCAAGCAACTCAGAGAGGTTGAGGCCAGTGGTTCTAGCTCCACCAAGGCATATACTACAAGTATAGGTGGAGGGAAGAAGAAGAAGGCATAGGCTAGGGACAAGAAGTAGGAGGAAAAGAAGGATGCGAAGAAGGAGAAGAAGCCCAAGTGCCCACATTGTGGGAAGGATACTCATCCCAAAGAGAAGTGTTGGCAAAAGTACCCCCATTTGAAGCCAAAGGAGAAGGATTTAAAGGATTCAAAGGCTGCCCTGATGACACTAGAGTCTGTCTTTGTGCATGTATTTGCAATCCCAGGAGGATAGGCTTTATACACTCATAGCATTAGCAACGAGGTTTTCCCATGAGCTTGGACTACTTTGGCATGCTTGTTATGGTCATCTCAATTTTGACACTACGATGACAAGCTTCTTGAAAGAAGATGGTGGAGGGACTCCTTGACTTCCCTCCTATTCACACTTTATGCCCTAGCAGTTTGAGGGGCAAGCATCATAGCAGCAGCCACCTCCCTAGTGGAGGGACTCCTTGACTTCCCTCCTATTCACACTGCAAGCATCATAGCAGCAGCCACCTCCCCAAGCTGCCACTAGGAGGGCTTCTACCTCGCTTGAGTTGGTTCACACCAACCTTTGCGACTTTAGGGGCATTGCCTTCCTTGGGAAAACCAAGCATATGATATTGATTGTCGAAAACTTCAGTTGTTATATATGGCCCTATTTTCTAGATTACAAGAGTGAGGTATACTCCTATTTCTGTGTGAGTGGAAGGTGTTTGAGGAGATACATACTACTTTTAGAGTTTGTGGCGTTCGAGGAGATCATGGTGGAGAGTCTACTTCTAATCTAGTGTCTCAGTTTTGTAGGGATCATGACATTTGGGTGGAGTATACCCATCCAAACACACCTTTGGAAAATGGTGTGGTGGAGCATGTGAATTGAATCATGCTAGAGGTGGCTCGAGCATAGGGGTCTTCCTCATTCCCTTTGGGGTGAGGTGATGGCTACTGCGGTTCACATCCGCAATGGTTCCTTGACTTCTGAATTATGGGACATGACTCTCTACAAGGCTTTCTTTGGTCGAAAGCCCTTCATGTCTCACTTCCGCATCTTTGGATGTGGTGCATGTCTATGTGGGCAACTGACTCAAAATCCACAAAGCTTATCTTTGTGGGCTACAACACTACCATGAATGGCTATTGACTCTACAACCCAAAGACTTGAAAGCTTGAGGTGAGCAGGGATGTGATCTTTGACGAGGCTTCAACCTTCAAGGATCCTATTGATGGTTCTATTCCAAGTGATTCTTTGTCATCAATTGACCCTGCCCCACCCTCAGTTCCTTTCCTTCCTTTGAGGTTTCCTTTTCGCACCCCTTCCTTGTCTTCCTCTCCTCCTTCTCCACCCTCTACTCTGGATTCCCTACTACGTTTGATGGATGTGACTATTGCTTTTTTGTCTCATACTTCCACCCCTTCAACCTTCCCTCCGGAGTCTTCTAGGGCTGATCAACCCATTAGAGGGGGAGCTTTCGTCCGATATGATGAGGATTTACCTTTCCTTAGTGAGGGGGAGTCCCTACCCTCGACATGTGCTTTATAGGTACTGCAGGCTACTTAGTCTCCCTTGTAATAGAATGAGCCTCTTCAAGTTCGTCATTGGTACCGATGATTGGTCATGCAAGATTCAAGTGTTTCTCACAATCCTGCTTCTCCTACAGGTTGACAAAGATCAGCTTGCATTATAGGCTTAGTGGAATAGTTCACTTTTTGTGAACTTCTCTCTTATGTCACTGATTCTTCATGCTAGTGGGCCTATTACAATTGAGAAGGCTCTTGCATAGGATATTTGGCATCAGGCCATGCAAGAGGAGATTGATTCTATCGAGCATAATTAGACTTGGGAATTGGTTCCGTGTCCCCCAAAGCAGAAGGTTATAGGTGTAAAGTGGGCATGTGAGACCAAGTACCTTGTAGATGGTTCGTTGGACAAGCACAAAGCTAAACTTGTTGCCAAGGGTTTTGCTCAAAGGGCAGGTTTGTACTATTTTGAGACTTTTGCACTTACAACTAGGATGTCTACTATTCGGCTTGTTTTGGCTCTTGCAGCTCACCACTGCTAGCTTGTTTATCAGATGGATGTCAAATCTTCCTTCTTGAATGGTGTCCGTGAGGAGGATATTTATGTTTCTCAGCCTCTAGGTTTTCTTGTGCAAGGAAGGAGGATCATGTCTATAGATTGTGAAAGGCTCTCTATGGCCTGAAGTAGGCTCCTCATGCTTGGTACTAGAGGATTGATCGATTCTTTCCATAGAAAGGCTTGCATCAATTTTCTCTTGACCCCAACCTATACTTCAAGGTTGAGGGTGACAGGTGTGTTTTTCTCATCTTGCATGTGGATGATCTTATTATTATAGGGAGCTTGCTCTACTAAGAGGTTGATTGTACTCGGGAGATTTTGCGACAACAGTTTGACATGATGGATCTTGGGATCTTACATTTCTTCCTTGGCTTGGAGATCTATTAAATGGCATAGGGTATTTTTGTTTTCCAATATAGGTACATCTTTAAGCTTCTCTCGGAGTCCGATATGTCCCATTTCTTGCCCCATGGACCCGGAGTCCAAGTTTTTGGTAGTTGGAGCTCCCCTTATAGATGCCACCTATTATAGGTGTCTTGTTGGCTCCCTCATATGGCTTATTCACACTCGGTCGGTGGATATTTCTTTTATTGTGGCATTTTTGTCTTCTTTCATGAAAACTTCCACTTAGGAGCATAAGAGAATAGATTTGTGCATTCTTCATTATTTATAGGGGGCTCGATCCTACATGATCATGTATGGAGAGGGAGTTACTCTCTAGTTGGAGTGATTTTGATTGGGCAAGTGATGTGGATTCATGAAAATCCATTACATGTTATGCCTTCTCCCTTGGATTGGGAGTTATCTCTTGGAGCAGTAAGAAGTAGCCTATTGTGGCTCTTTCTTCTACAAAGGTAGAGTATCATGCATTATGTTCTATAGCTATGGAGGCACTTTGGCTTCATTGCATGTTGGTGGAGATTGGTTTTCCTCAGTCTTTGGACCTATGGAGCCCCATGTGGACAACTAAAGTGCTCTAGCTCTGGCAAATAACCTTGTGTTTCATGCTCTCACAAAGCACATTGAGGTTTAATGCTACTATGCTCGAGAGTGGATCTTGGATTCTGAGTTAACGGTGGCTTACTATCCCATAGAGGAGAATGTGGTGGATCTCTTCACAAATCCTTTTGCCAAGGCTTCTATACTTTATCACATGAGGTTGTTGGATGTCTAGATACTCCTAGGATTTGAGAGGGGATGTTAGCCTACATATGTTAGCTATGTTAGTATGTCATCTCTTGGTTGTGAGCTCTTATTCAGGATATGTGGAAGATAGTTATTCGTATGCTTGAGGGGCTTGCATGCAAGAGGAAGGCGGCTTGTTGTGACGAACAAGGTGAGTTGGTCTTCTTCACACATCATCTTCAGCAATCATAGGCATGTAGCTCTCTAGTGAGAGTGATTAGGGTTTTGAGTATTTTTCTTACCTCTCCACTTTCTTCTCCTTGCAAAGCTAGAATTTGGGCAAAACACAAGTGTCTATCTCTCTTTGCGTTTTCCCTTATTTTCTATTTTTAAAGTAGGGTTTGATTTCATTTTGTATTATTATTATTTTGTTATAGAGGTTGTTTTGGGCAAGAGGCACATGTGCTCATCTCTCTCTCTCTCTCTCTCTCTCTCTCTCTCTCTCTCTCTCTCTCTATTTTGGCATCCCCTCTATGTGATGTTTCTCTTTTTTGTTGTATTTTCAATAGACCTTGATGTTAGTTCTAATTGTTTTTGTTTTCTTCAACATTCGTTGAATGTTAGTCATGATAGAGGTGCAAATGAGAGGCATACTAGGGAGAATCTTGGCATTAACTATGACGATCCCAAGGCCTACGAATCATAGCATCCTAGTGCAACCAATCCTATGTTTCAAAGCCATGGGATAGATGGAAATTGGCATATACCCAATGAGGGAAGCGGAGTAGTTAAGAAACCCCTAAATGGTCCAAAATTGGAACATAACTATGTGAATGAGGTGACTCCCCGAAATAGAGCTAATGCATGCTATCATGTAGAGGCCATCTCACCTATTGGGAGTCCAAGTGATAGGAAATCTAGGGTTCAGATGTTATAGACCCATTTAGGGTTGGATCTAGTAAAAGCATCCAATTTAGGGAAAGTGATAAGCAGCAAGTGAGCCGAGATAGATCAATCATCATGAAAGAATATTACAAATAGAAGAAGTGGTGGCATCCAATTGAGGCATGCAATGATCAAAAGGAGATGGCTTTGGAGGCTCAAAACCTTTAAAAGTGTGCCTAGTGGATTAGATGAAAAGTGAAGAGTTCCAAGTGGACATACCATGGTCGATTTCCAAGTGGGTAAGACTAGAGTTCATAATGATACATCTATACACCACTTTGGGATGCATCTAGGTGATGGGTCTAGGATTGAAACCCTACCTAGTTTGGATTGTAACAATGAAATATGTGATAATCCAAATAGGGAAAGTTTGAATGAGCCTAAATCCATGGATCTCTCTATAGGAGGGGTCTCTAGGAAGCTTAAATGGTCAATCTATTTGCATGACAATCAAGGTGGGACACATGAGCCCACTGAGATCATTTGTTTAGTTAATAATATCCAAGAAGGGATAGTCCACATTGACATTATATCAGTGTGAAGGCTCGGATTGGTGAATATAAAAGAGTATAAGATTAAACTTTGATGATCAAATTGTAGTGAGCTAGCTTGCATACGTGGCATGAAGTTAGCCCTTGCATTTTGTGGCATTTTGGCTAGTCTGATATGGATGTAATGTATATGCCGAGAAAACTGTCTGTTTGATGAGTTAAAATAACCAATTCTCTTAAGGCCAAGAGGGCCATGTGTGTGTTTGGTGCAGGTGAGACTAATATTTTCTTATCTTAGTGCTGTACCAAACATGTTTGATGGAGTACTTGGAGGGAGCCTCTTACTATTAGAAGCTCCTTGTGGCCAAGTCCAACTGATATCCTTCCTTTATGAGCTCTTTTCCTTTATGTTGAATGGCTATGTGTATGTGGGGAATTTTCTTCTTTTAGGGACTATCATTCAAGGAATGAAGTTCCAAAGTTTAGGTTATGTGTGTTTGAGTAATGTCTGCCTCCTGTAAAGACTTTGTTGGAAACTCTAAGAACTGTTTTAGAGGTAGTCCTAGTGACCTTGTTCTACTAGCTTACTAGCCAACTATTTCTAAGAGTCCTTGCTAGTTGTGAGGCATATAAAAAACCTGCCAAATAAAATAAAGAGAAAAACAATGCATATATCTTAAGACTATAGTGTACGGAGGTGTGTAAAAAGGGATTCTAACCCTTGAAGAAAAGAAAAAGAAAAGAAAGCTTGTCTTCTTCGGAGTGATGTTTAGATGGACAAAATAAATAAGGGATCTTCATGCCTTGCTTTTGTCAAGGGATTGGGTGAGAGCTGTTCTTATGCTTTGTTGAGTATTTTGTTTTGTGGTAGCTTGATGCTTTTTATGGTTGTTGTTTGTGCAGGTTAGTTTGTGGATTCGATGGGCTAAGTCACCCTATCCAGTGGTTGCCAATGAGAGCTAGATTTTGAGGACCATTTTTTGAGTGCAAAAGTGACCCGAGAGGCATAAAAGAGCAAATTCTCATGGAAAATGAAACAAGTGCAAATCAATGAGCTGAAGGTTTTCTAGATAGATTTTGATGTCAGAACCCAATGCAAGTCTTGGTTTGTTGATCGAAGTTCGTTTGACCCCCCATTTAGTCCCCGCAAGGTTTCACATTATAAAGTGACTACTAGATCAAAGAGCTAGAAAGTACATGATGGAGGCCAATTTGATTGATTTTGATGCCATGAAGCTAGTCATGCAGTTTGTTTGTGATTTTGAACTTGTTTGGCCCTCTATCTAGGCTAGACCCACTTTTGGGAAGTGTGAACATGCAAAAAGTAAACTAGTTAACTTCTAAGTTAAAAATTAAGCTAAGGGATTTATTAAAAAACGTTTTTTTAGCATGGTGGAGGGGGTTGGGGGGGGGGGCACCGTTTTTTTTATGCCTCCTTGATTTGGATGATTATGGATTTTCAAACCGATTCATCAAAGATGGAATGCATATCCCCGATCTATGCATTGAGGACTTCAATCTGATTGTATGCACATGCAATATGATGCGAGGAATGAAAATCTCAGATTTTAATCTTTCTCTCTCCTCTTTGCACCTTGTTTCTATGGCTCAATCTATGTGAGAGAGGGGTGGACTGAAGCGATAGATTTTGGGCATGTGATGATCCTGAAGTGTTATGGAGTGTAAATTGAAGGTTGAGGATATGTCAGCGGCCATTGGAGAGCATTAGCGGCTTCGCGACTTTGAAATATGTGTAGCTTTGTATTAAAGTAAATGCGTAAGTGCTTGCTTTTACTGTTTTATGATGAACCTTTTGTGTATAAAACGGTTTCAAATGGTTGAATATGATTTCTAGTGTTTGAAAGTTTTCAAAAATTTCAGCTAATTCTTGCTGTTCACATAATTAAAATAAAAATCGAGAAAACTCGTAGTGCAGAAATTATGAAAAGTTGAAAAAATTGAGGGTTTTATACGTTTTCATGGTTCTCTTGGTGTTCACATAGGGTCGTATGAACTATAATGTTTGTTCTTGGTTCATGCAGGCCTACATGCCTGAAAATCACAACAGTCATCAATAAATGATAAGATAAATCAAGAAAAATAAAAAAATATTTTATATCAAGAAAATTAAATTTTATATGCCAAAAAATTACAAAAATTTTAAATATGTTCATGAATGTATGTTGGGGCTAGAGCATGAGGTTTAGCCTCAGTTTATCCCCATTTTTATGTTAAAGTGTATATTTATGACTTTTTATATATGAAAACCACATAAAAAAAACTCTTTTTACACCTACTGCCAACGAATGTGAAACCATAAACAGTAGCAAGAAAGGATTGTGAGGAGTTAAGAATCCATTGAAATCCAATTTTATGCATATCTTGATATATAGGATTTGTTTGTTTTAAGTTTTTAAAGAAGGCTAGTAGCACGAATTATTTCTGTACTACCTTAGCAAATGATGCATCGGATTAGGATGAAATCATGAAAAGAATTGCTTTCACACAATCCACATTGTTTGATCTACAAGTTTACATGTTTGTGTACATAATTCACCTTTGCATTTGCATTACATATACATGTTATTAGAAAAATAAATCCTGGATGCATTGCACTTGATTGTTATAATCATTGACCTGTGTTGAGAGTGTAAGGAGTTCCATGCTGTAGGATAGTATGTTCATTCCTTTTGGGGCCTTATTTGGTAAGGATTGAATTATCTCTTGAAACAAACATTAAAATAGTGGACTATGTTTCTCATGTGGTGTATGTTGGAATGGTGCATCTTGGGGCCAATCCTCGAGGTGTAGAAGAGTCGTAGTGGGGCCGAAGCAATTCGCTTGGGGGTGCTCCCTGTATATGTGCTACAAGAGATGCTAGGCACCATGTAATACTTCCATGCAATTAAAAGTTAGTTGGTTAGTTCAAAAGTTAGTTAGTTAATTAATAAGTTAGTAAGGTTACTATCTAAAGACTAACTAAAGTAAAAACTAATTAATGTTAATAACTAATTTTTTATTTAATTAAAAATATTTAAAAAAATCGAGAAACATAATTTGACATTTTTTTCAGATTGACAAGGACCGTAGCAACCCATCACAGAAGTTATCACACATGAACGAGAGTTATGAGCCATATTAGTCATAATGTTAATGTGTATAGTATGGATGGTCCATAAATATTAGATTTTTGGACAAAACTAGCATATTTTAGATATTATTTATTATAAATATCTTAAAAAACTATGAATTTTTTTAGAACAAGATGTCATGTAAAAAAAAAGCAAGTGGTCTTTTCAGCTTGTTTTGAAGATTTAATACAAAAAAGAAGGATAGGTGAAATCACACGTGTCGCGATTTTAGTTTACAAGCAAAAAACAACACTTCAAATAGGGAGAAGGAGTGATTTGAAAGATTTCTAACTAAGTGTCTTGGGGTTTTACCCCCCTTTCAGAGCCAACGAAACTATCAGATTTGTGATTTGAGCATCAGATTGCATCAGATTTCTAACTAAGTGTCTTGGGGTTTTACCCCCCTTTCAGAGCTAACGGAACTATCAGATTTGTGATTCGAGTATCAGATTGCATCTTAGAAGTTTTAGATTGTTGATTTTTTCAAGATCCCCTCCATAAAGAGCTCTTCTTCTCAGTCACAACCCTTATTCTCTTGTTTAGCTATAAATATGAGGCATGCGGAACAATTTAGAGAAGCACAAGGAGACCTCAAGAGGCTGCAAGAGAGAGGTAGAGAGAGGGAGGTAGAAGGATACCCCTCCAAGAGGCTGCAAAGAAGGAGCTTGAGAGAGAGAGAGAGAGAGAGAGAGAGAGAGAGAGAGAGAGAGAGAGAGAGAGAGAGAGAGAGAGAGAGAGAGAGAGAGAGAGAGAGAGAGAGAGAGAGAGAGAGAGAGAGAGAGAGAGAGAGAGAGAGAGAGAGAGAGAGGATTTACCTCGAGAGGCTGAGAGGGAGAGAGTTAGCTCAATTCTCCCTATCTCAGTCTTTGACTAAGCCATCTTTACTTACACTCTCCTATCTTGAATTCATTCCTCCTTTATCTCTTGCATCCACTTTTGAACGATGACTCCAAAGTGACAAGGTGGAAAGACCATGAGAACCACTGCAACCGGTCAAGGAACGGATATTGCTAGAGATGCAAGAGTGCCCAAGATTGTCAGAGTTGCCACTACCAATGGAACATAGAGTGTGACGAATACAAGCACAAGCAAAGACGAAATTCCCAATATCATCGTGCCAAACCAGGTTATTCAATACTAGGTTATTATTTCGTTACATAAAATAATTACATAAAATATTAGCTTCTATATTTTATACTTACATGAATTGACAATTTCATCTAGAAAGCATACTAGTATACATGCATAAATAAATAATCGCTATGATTTGTAGTTAAATTAATTGAGACTCTAAATCGTAGAATTATGATGGAAATAGTTGCAAGAGGTTATTGCACATATGATATTATGTGTACTCAAGATTAGTAAAATAACTCGATATAATTATTGTCAAACGTGACAAGGTTAAGTGTTTACTAAAGCTTAAAAAAGTAAAACTCTATTTAAAGGGATCTGTAAGTCATCTCGTTAAGTTATTGGCACAATATAGTTCTTTGAGGAATTTCACTTATGTTGGGTAAGATAGCCTCGAACAGAAAATTCATGCCTTGCTTAACAAGTTCTAAGAGATGTACTCAACACCTCTTTATGGAGAGGAGAATCCTCATTTAGAATGTAAGGTTATCTTAGAATAAGGTCTACCTTGGCTATGGAAATTGTGAATTGCACGATGGTGTGATTGTCATTGCATCATTTGATATACGTTTGAAAGGATTGTTTGTGTTTGCTAGAATCTAGATCTTTGATTGAAAATATTGACAAATAGGATAAAAGGTAGAATCGCGCTAGGCTACCCCCAAGCTGGTTGCGAGACCCTACTCCAAGGGGGTCATGGCTATCACTTTGAGAGACTTAGACTGTGACAGATATGGGATCTAGAGCATGGCAGTGAGTTATGGTGGATGGAAGGAGAAGTGTGGACTCATGATGGAGAAGACAAAGACACTGTTTGTTACACAAGTGAATTAGGTTCCAAGATTGAGACTTGGACTCATAAACACAATCTTGTGTATGTGGACAATGACACTGACACTTCACTGAAAAGAAAAGAGTACTATCATTGCATTAAGAAAAGGAAGCAAGTACAATGCTTTATAGGAAAGTAGGAAACTGCAGTATGCACCACTGTGCATATGGGATAGGTTAGCCTGCATGTCCTTGGCCCTGAAGCTCCATACAAAGAGGCTGTTTAGTGAGTGTGATTACTGATTCTCAACACCCCTCCTCAATCACAACTCGAAAGGCACAAAGTGTGTAGAGGCTGTAATGAGAACCACCTGCAAAGTGTGGGCACACCACAAACATGGTAGACACTAGAGGCTGTCGCAGAAAAGGCTAAGTGTGGGCACCAAAACATGATGGACATCCAGAGGCTGTAACAGGGTCCTCACAAAGTGTATAGGGACTATAATGCCAAGTTACATAAGGATTTTACAAAGCTTATAGCAGGAAGCATTAGGGCAAGGAAATACAAGGCTTTTAAAACAGTCTATTAGAGTTATGAGAGTAGAAGGACTGATGAGTCTTGTCCTTCCGATCCTGGTGGTCTTCATCTTCATCTTCTTCTTCCTTTGCTCCATTTTCTTCTTCTTCTTTGATTGCGACTAGATAGGCCTTTTGGGATCTCTTTCTTGCGTGGCAGAACTTCTCGGTGTGTCCGGTCCTTTTGCAGAAGTCACAGAAGAGCTGATCCTTCTTGCCTTTGTACCTGTTGCTAACATATAATGCATGCTCATCTCTAGAGGTACTTGGTTCTTGCTTAGTTTTTAGCTCCTTTTCCTCTTCTAACAGTGATGCCTGGATATCAACAAGTTCAAGATTTGGCATGTTGATTAAAGTTGTTGATACATTATTATATTCAAGAGGCAAACTCTTAAGTAGAACACCGATGCAAACATCTTCGTCCATTTTAATGTTGATTCCTGCAAGTTAGGTTAGGAGTCCTTCCATGTAATTTATATGTGTGGCAAGTGATGTGCTGGACTTCATTTCAAGCCTGAAGAACTCAATCAGGAGACCATACTTTGATGATTTAGATTGTGCACCGAACAAGGTGTCAAGTCTCTTCCATGTATCCTGTGAGGTCTCACAGTTATCCACATGGTGGATATAACTGTCGTCTAGCTCCAGTTTGATAATGGCCTGGGCACTGTCATCATTCTTTTGCCAAGTAGTTGCAAGGTCCACATCCCAAGGTTTCTTCTCTTTGCCATTTGTGATGGCCCAGAGACCCTTTTTCATCAAGATGAGCTTGATGCGGGTTTTCCAGGTGTGAAACCCGACTTCTTTGAATCGAGCATTTGGAGAGTCTTTTCCCATGTTGAGGCTGCAAGATCAGAAGCAAATCAGTTTCCAAAATTCTCAGTTTGCAGCAGAGTTGGTTGTGTCACAAGACACAAGTGCTAAGAGCACTAGATGAGTGTCACTGGACACTATGTTTGTATCTTCTTCCTTGAGTCTTCAAATCTTCAATGGTTCTTCAAATGCTTCACAGATCTCCCCTCCTTGATTTGATGCTTGTCTTGTTGAGAAATTTAGTAGCTTAGTGAGATCTCCCCTCCTTGATTTAAGTGGCAGGAGAGAGAAAGTGAAGTGAGAGATGAGCTTGAGCTCAAAAAGCTATGGTGGTCTTTTTAAGGGTTTCTGCACGACTAGTTTTTCTGAGATTCCAGCTCATAGCCTGAACCATATGCCTCAAGATTCAAGCTGGAGATAGCCTAAGTAATAGGCTTCAAAAGCCCTAAAGACCCAGGACGAATCGCGCTGCATAGATGGACATTAAAGGCGCTGTTTTTGGGCTATGACTGACGAATCATGCAATGCTGGACCTGTAGGTCACCAATGTTGGTGTTTGAAGTGATAGGAGGCAGCACCCTGAGTCAAAGAACATTTCTCCAGAAGAAAGCAAGAGAAGATATGCCTTGTAAGTGGAGATCCAGCTCCTCCAACAGAGGTAGGTTGCAGGTTGGCTATGGCTGCCAAGGGGTAGAGCGTGAAAATGGAGTTGGAGATGAAGTCAAACACTTGAGCTGAGCTGGATAGAGATTATGAGAGACTGAGAGAGCAGAGAGAGGACCTGAAACATGCTAAGCCATGCCCGACTGAGCTCTGATACCATGTGACAGATACGAGATCTAGAGCATGGCAGTGAGTTATGGTGGATGGAAGGAGAAGTGTGGACTCATGATGGAGAAGACAAAGACACTGTTTGTTACACAAGTGAATTAGGTTCCAAGATTGAGACTTGGACTCATAAACACAATCTTGTGTATGTGGACAATGACACTGACACTTCACTGAAAAGAAAAGAGTACTATCATTGCATTAAGAAAAGGAAGCAAGTACAATGCTTTATAGGAAAGTAGGAAACTGCAGTATGCACCACTGTGCATATGGGATAGGTTAGCCTGCATGTCCTTGGCCCTGAAGCTCCATACAAAGAGGCTGTTTAGTGAGTGTGATTGCTGATTCTCAACATAGACTAGCTCTGTAGTAGCGAAAGGTCTGCCCATAGGGATAGTCTCGAGTAGTAGAAAATGTGGGTGCTAGGGGGGCTCTGGCTGTAAATCCTTCATTATTCTTAGAATCTGACGAGCCCCTTTGTAACCTAGGATGGGATCCTGGAACCCTAAATACTAGTTACAAGGGTGGAATCTTGGTGGGCAGAATACCCTCGTGGAATTTTGTGTATCTTCCGTAGGGTCAGAAATATGGAAATTGTAGTAACTTGCAATATAATAAAGAAGTTTATTTTATTCAAGGATTTTTTGAATTATATGCATGTTTGTGAGATGAATTATGTAAAGAAATGTGTGATTTAATGGACTAATTAAGGAAGCTGGTTGTATATGTTCCAATAAATATGTTGTAGGTAATTAAAAAACTACAGATGATTCCATCATCAAAGGAAAGCGGGTGGGCGTAACCCTCGACGTGTCCGTCCAATGGTAGGGTGGTCCCGAGTTAGCTGGGAGCTTTTCTAATCGGCAATAGAAATCAAAAGACGATAAATTGACCAACTAGTTGTTAGGTAGAACTGACTTGCATTGTTTTAGGTGGCCAGAATGGGATTTTGCCTTATGGGTAGGAGGGTTGACGTATCGCACTCCCTTTCATCTCCCATTCTCTTGAAACAAAGTACAATGGAAAGTTTGCTTTAGATTGAGTAATCCTACAGAAGTGGGAACTCGAAATTACTGACGCTATAGCTGGCTATTAGGAGACTCGTCTGATTTTAGACACTCAGTAGGGCCTAAGTGATAAACCCCATGACATTCCAAGCGAGTGCCGGGTGGCATTGTTTTTGGAAAACCTACTGATGGACTACTAAAAGGTGTGCTGTGGATTGAGACTAGCAGATACCTCACAGTCGGTATCAATGCACACGTTAATATAGAATATGATGTAAGCTTAAGAAATAATTTGAGTATCAAACTCTAATATTAACACTATATAAATTTCGCAAAATTTAACTTGGGAATTGTTGAAAATTTCCCAGAATTTCACACCCACAATAATTCCCAATGAAGCCCAAGAGAAAAGGAATCTTTTGAAGCAAGTCAAACCTCCGGAATTTGATGGGAGAGGTGAGAATGTGGAAGGCGATGCAAAAATTTGGATCGAATCCATGGAAGATTATTTTACTGCTGCTGGAACTGTCCCAACTAATCAAGCCATGGTAGCTAAGCTAAAATTAATTGGCAAAGCTCGACTCTGGTGGAAGCAGTGGTGTTAAGATCAAGGAGTCCCTGAAAATACCAGTACTTGGGATTTGCTAAAAGAAGCTGTAAGAGGAAGGTATTTACCTCCAACTTATCGCACCCAAAAGATGAACGAGTTCTTTAATTTGAAGCAAATGGGATTGATCCTAGAAATATATTACTCCAAGTTTGTTTCACTCCTTAAGTATGCACCCTCCATGGATACTGTTCAACAAGTGTCCAAAATCTGCAACGGCTAAATTCTCCTCTGAACACTCGTTTGGAATCAATGCACCCAATAGACGTCTAAGATGCTTTGATTCGAGTTGCTTATATTGTGTGGAAATTACAATTAAAAGCCTAACAATAATAAGTTATGGAGCTAAAATAACCAGAAAAAAGGAGGATTCAAAGGTCAAGCAAAAAGAACCAAAGGCCAATTTTACCAAGGTTAGAAGAAAAAGGAAAAATCTAATGTAGTTGGAAATTTTGTTCCTACCCAGGGAAATAGGGATGGTCTTAGGTTCTTTCATTGCAATGAGCTAGGACATTTCATGAGAGATTGTCCAAAGCTTAGTGGAAACCATCACCAAGGCCTATTTTGAGGTCAAGGCAGAGCTACCCAAGGCCATGGTCAAGTAGCTATGGCAAGAGGAAGAATGTCAAATATTACCCTAAAAGAGACTAATAGGGAGGAAGACCCTACTATGGAAGAAGATATTGAAAAAGCAACTGTTCATGCTGCATTGCATAGGAAAAGTCCAAATCGTCAATATTCGGTAATATAGATACCAGCTAGTCATCGAGGTATATCATTTAAAGTTTTTATTGACTGTGGAAGTACTCATTTATTTCTCCCAAGTGTGCCAAGAAGTTAGGAATAGATACAGTAAATGCATCAAAACTACTTGTGGAATTAGTAAATGGAAAGGAAGTACTTTCTATATAGAAAACTGCCAAGGTAGAGTTTAACCTGGGAGAAAACCTTTCAAGTATGAGGTTAAGAGTAATGAACTTAGGAGCTTATGCATGTTTACTAGGAATGGATTAGCTGATTTCCAATGATGCTCATATCCATTGTGAAAAATGTCAAGTCACATTTCAGGATTTGAACAGTGAAATAGCAACTACACAAGGTCAAACAAGGAAACATAAAGTTCAATTAGCAAAAGCTTCTCGAATTGTGAAAGGCTTGAAGAAAGGATTACCTGTTTATTTGATCAAGCTTAACAAGGTAAATTAAGATGGTCAGACAGAAGAAGAACCATCCTAGTTAAAAGAGTACGCCGATATATTTTCTGAAGAGCTAACTGAGTTACCTCCAGAAAGAGAAGTTGATCATCAGATCAAACTTGTTCAAGGATAATGGGACCTAAAATGGGCCAGCATTGGCTAGAGTACTAGCCGGACCTCTAACATGCACAAGACAACCCCACGGCCTCTCAATCAGGAGCGTCTACAGGACACATTGCCCTGCCATTGTATGTACATTTTGCGTTTGTATCATGTTTATAGTCCAACCCTTAACCTTCTCACACTCCTCAGAGGGAGATCCTACACATTTTGGTGTAATTCACCACGTAGAACAATATTGGAGACACCCCTCGGCTGATTACTGTGGCCCCACTGTGACCCTCCTACACCTTGGGGATTGGCCCCTTGATGCGTCGCTAACACATATAACACATACGAAATAGACTCCACTCTTATTACCAATATTATATCATTCTAGGAATATACCAGTCCTTAGTTACTTGTCCCCTTGGGCCCACCGTCTAGACCTACAGCTTGGGTGCCTTACTCTCTCCAGCATGGGTCATTTATAATTCAACCAAGTGTTATGCATACTAGGAATAGATACTATGTGTATATGATTCATGCAAAAGTGGATGATTGTACACAAACAATTATGGTTTAAAATCAGCCCATGTGTCGTGCAAAAACAACCCTTTTAATGAATTTTCGCTAATGCACAATGCTTCATTGTGGAACCTAGCACCAAGGCAAACCTCGTCCTACTAGATCCATTATTTTCAAATAAACCGTATCCTAAATGTCATGCATAAAGAGAACAATAAGATTTTTTATTATTTCAGTGTTTAAACTATTGTATAACATCATCCTCCACCTCACCGTTCAAATTTTACTGTGGTGCATAGGTGTAGAGGGTTTTATGTCATTTTTTGTATGTAAAAGCAATAAATACACACTTTAACATAAAGGACAAGGCCAAACTGAGGCTTAACCTCATGTTTCAACTTGTTTAGACATTCACATACATAGATCTTATTTTTTTATTTTTTTTGAACGCAAGAAACTCATTTTTATTTATTTTCTATTTTTTAATTTATTTTTAATAGAAAATAGGTATTTTCTATTTTTTTAATGATGATTGATCATTAGAACTAAAACTCAGCATTTTTTCTTATTTTATTCCATGTCCACTCATTTTTTTCCATTCAAGATCAAAGAAACTATTAATTTCCATCAAAATTAGTGTTTTTCGGGTTTTGAAAATTTATAATTGTTGTAAATCAATACGGGTTCTACATAACAATGATTGCAGCCCTCAAACATAATGCAAGGAACATTCAAATAAAATTTCACCCCATGTACACACCATTTAGACCATGAACGATAAAAAATAAGATTTTTTTTCATAAAATAGAGCATACCGCCTTTTTTCGTGTTTTGAGTTTTTTGAATATTTAATTGGGACTGTGTATCGACCAACCTGCCATGGATTTCAGCATAGATCTTTAGCCTTCAGCCTTCAGCCTCCTCAGCCTCTTGGAACAATCAGGTGCCTCTCGGACAAGTATCCATCTCCCGATTCTCTTCTTGATTCTTACCACATGAACTGCCTCTATGCAGGAGAGAGAGGGAGGAGAGAGAAAGACTAAAAACTAGAATTTCATTCCCTTCATCATATTGCACGTGGTTACCATCAAAATCTTTCCTTCTCTGCATAGATCATGGATCTCCCAATCTCTCTCTACATGATTGAGCATCTAAGAGGCACATACATCCTCAAAAAATGAGACGCCAATCAAAAAACGCCCCTCCCTGCATCAAGATATGTTTTTGCATATTTTTTTCATTTAGAGTTTCATTTCATTTCATTTATAAAATGTCCACTTTAAAAAAGCCACTTTCACACTACTATGGAAGGGTTTTCACCCTGTTTGGGGGTGCAAACAGACTCTAATTCACGATCTGACTGGACGGCTAGCTTCATGATGTCGAAATCTATAAAATTGGGCCATGTTACACACTTTTTGGCTCCCAGATCTAGTAGTTGCTTTATAACGCCAACCCTTGCAAGGATTAAATGGGGGGTCAAACGACCTCTGATCGATGAACCGAGACTTGCGTTGGATTCTTGACGTCGAAATGTGTCTAGGAGAACTCTAGCTCGGCCATCCACCACAGTTTTATTTTCCATGAAAATTGACTATTTACCGCCTCTCGAACACTTTTCGTCTCCAAAAACGGGCTCCATCGCTTCAAGAATGGTTCCAAATCGGGTCCTAAGCCCAGAACACAACCGCAAAGAGCATCAAGCTGATACAAAAAATACACAACAAAACACATCACAGCTCTCACCCTGCCCATTGCCAAAACCAAGTCATGAAATCCACGAGGAGTATGCCTAGCATAAATTGGCAGAAGGCCGAAAGCTAGTCACTAACCAACTGTTGCAACACAACCAAGCTAAAAAGAACTATCAAAGAGGTCATCCTAAGTGGTGGTCTGAACTACCTACCTAACTAAGGGCAACTCAACTAGGAGCTCTTACTAGACGAGGACTCCTATTGCCTGATCAAGAAATAGTTTCTTTTAGCACATTGCTCTTTAGCCTCTTATTTTCCATACTCGGGTGTGTAAAAAGGAGGGAGCTAAGCATAGTGACCCAAGGAGAACATGGCATCGGTCTCAGGTTCTATCTCGGTACCCAAGAACCTACCAAGCCCTTGCAAGGCGACACTGAATCCTTTTCTAACTCTCACTTTTATTTTTGCTCCAACCTTTCCATACATTTCTTATTTTCCAACTAGAAGCCACCCCCCTCGGAAGATAAGGCATCGGCCCCAAGTCTTGTCTCATCCCCAGGAACCTACCAGGCCTTCAAAAGGCGATAAAACAACAACTCAAGGATTTTTCTTTCTTTTCTTTTCTATTTTTATAGGGGTTAGAACCCCTTTTTACACACCTCCATATATTCATATATTGTCCTTTAGATATTTAGGGTTTTACCTCTTTCCATCATTATTTTAATAGGCTTCTCTAACTGTCTCACAACTAGCAGGAACTCCTAGAACTGCCACCTAGCAGGTCAGCAGAACAGGGTCACTAGAATTGCCTTCTAAAACAGGTCTTTCAATGCCTAACAATGACTTTGTAGGAGGCAATGACTACTTAGACCTCCCCTAGACATACATAACCTAAACCTGGGACTTCATGCCTTGAGTGCCAGTTCCCAACAAAGAAAAGAAATTAACACTTACACGTACATATATCATTATTTGCTTAAGGAAAAAGGCTCGAAAAGGGGACGAAACCACCTAGAATGGCCACAAGAAGCTCCTCCATAGCAAATGCTCCCTCCAGTGACTTCATCAATCTATACGATGCAATCACTAAAACAAAAAAACCATTAACTGTACCTACACCAAATGGACATAGGGTCCTCTTGGCCTAACATAGTCTGATCATAATATCCAAAGCAACCAGCCTTTCTAGCCTAAAATAGACAGGTCATTCTAATCCATACAATACATGGTCTTCTTGGCATATACATCATATCCTATCAAACTAACCAAGATACCAAGGATAATATACAATAGGACGGCTAGCCCCATGCTACTCATGCCACATAGCTCAAGGCTTGATCTTAGGCTTTTGCAAATCCACTAACCCAAGCCTTTCTACTGATAGAACCTCAATATGGCCTATCCTTCCTTGGATACCATTGGCTAGGTGAATGACATCATTGGGCTTGCATATCCCACTTTTATTGTCATCCAAATGAATTGGTCATTCAAGCGGCTTGAGGCTCCTTCGATAGAAAGAATCATAACTTGGTGCTCATTCAAACCTTCCCCATTTGGGTTTTGACATAAGTCAGTGTTGCAACCAATTTTAGGTAGGGTTTCAATCCGAGACCCATCACATGACTGTATCCTACAGCGGTGCATATTGTCAGATATATCATTATGGCCTTTTATCACACCTATGTGGGAATTGATCACAATATATCCGCATGGTGTTATTGACCTTGTATCTAATGCACTAGCCACATTTTGAGAGATCTTGGGTTTCCAAACCCATCTCACATCCCTTCTTGCATTCTTAGGCTACCTTGATTGCCCACATTGGTCCAATGGACTCATTGTGGATTTATTGCTATAGCCAGATGGCCTCACATCCTTATGACTTCAATTTAGCACCGGGGAACCTTTGGCATCATGCATCTTCTTTATACGAGAGGTCTTTACTTGCCTTTGTCCACTCTGCAACTGCCTAGCCATAGGAACCATGCTTTTACTCAAAGGAATAGCATCTACTCGAAGGCATGATTCATTACTAAATTGAAAAGTCTTCTCAAGAGCCTTACTAACATCACAACTAGGACCACTCATAACACACTTATTCATACTCATAGGCCCGATGGTCCTATCAATGCCGCCATCGCAACTACCTCTCATGGGAGCATTGCAAGCCTTGATGGGACTTACTGGGCTTGGAATCTTTTCATCCCCAAGGGGTATATTATCCCTAATATTTCCATTTTCTTCTTGGAGATTTTGGCTACCAAGGTTCCCCTCATAGGCTTCCTTGGTATCAACAAGTGAGCTGTCTCCTTGTAGAAATGGTTGGAAGTTAGGATGCACTTGTATTGAGCGGGGAAAACTCCAAAAGTTTTCCCAACATCTCTGAATATGTCCCTCATAATAAATGGCATGCATCTTTGCTTCCCTTAATGACTTAGGATTCCGCATTCCCACTTGGATTTGCATGTTAATCTCTAAGCCACTCAAAAAGAGCTCACATAGCACATCACTTGGCAATGCAGTAGCTTTTCTTGGCCAAAACCTCAGAAGATCATCAAAGGCTCTAGCGTATTCTTTAAGAGAAGGATAGGACTCATTCCTAATCTGCATAAGTTGCCCTAAAACTTGGGTCATAGGCACCTTCTTTTCATATTCATGTAAAAATTTATCACATAGCTCCTCAAATGATTTAATCGGCCCTCTTGGGAGGCTCTAGTACCATTTCCTAGCTTCTCTCTTTAGGGTGCTAGAAAATGCAAGCATCCAATGAATATTATCATACCCACTTGCAAGGCAAGTTAGGCCGTATTTGTTAGAATATCAAGCTCCCATTACTCTCCTGTCAATATGTATGACCGACATTAGCTGTGTCCAGCTGTATCAGCAAGTGTGGGACATTAAATAAGTCAGTGGTCTTAGACCCAATGTGAATGGTCCTATGGACCTTAGTACTATTGTATACACTTATGTTATGTTAGTAGTCCATGAAATAATGGAAGATGATGAACGACCTGAAGGTTAGGTTGCTGCTCCATTACATTGTCACTCTCCCTCTCTCTTCCAACATGGTATCAGAGCCATCATGGATGGGCTCTTGAAGGCATGAAGCTGTGAGAAAGACCTACAACCTGAAGACTCAGGGCAGTGGTTGAAGAGAAGCAGGCTGATAGTGTGCAGGCTCGTCATTGTATCTGTGAAGGTGTGCATTTTGCCATTTTGGGTTGTCATTATACAAAAGGGTTGTGTCAGCTTGTTTGAAGCATTGTAGAGGCTTCACTGAGCACTCAAGAGCAAGCATCAACTATCCTTGTGGAGTATACCTGCTCTGCTAAAACCCCCAGGGCTGCTGGCGTATTTGCACCTGATCTTGAATGCTCATTTTCTGCTGTGCTAATGAAGATATCAATCACTACCTAGTTGATCTCCAGCTTGAAAATGCTTGAAGGTCCTTTGATGCCTTGATAAGCCATTGCTTGGTCTAGAGCTGATGTCTGAGGTGGAACAGTGAGCTTCAGATCTGAAATACAGTCCAGGTCCGTTCAAACAGGGAATACACAGCATGTATGTATCTCCAACATGAGATTTGAGCATAGATATGCTTATGCAGACATATGTATTGGTTGGTATAATTATGAGCTGAAGTCTTGGTGGCAAAAATATTCAAATCTGGAAATTTTTAATGGCTAGAAACTGTCATTGAACAGGGCATCATACACTAGAGTCCTCTTGAAGATTTGAAGCCATTTGATGAGCATTTTGAGCTCTAGTGAAGTGAGGGTTCATTAGGAAGCATATGTACTGAGTTTGATGCATTTGGGTTGCATTTTACTGATAAAATATTCAGATTTGAAATTTTATGACAGGTTGAAAACTGTCATCATCATATACTCATTGTCTTGAAGAAGTACATGCCTTTTGTTACCTACAGGGAGTTGTATGGTACGGGATATGATTGTTGAATGCTATGAGCATTGAGATGAGCATTGAAGGCTCTTCAAAATTGAAATTTGAATCTGGAAACAAATGTATTCATAGGGTATTGACTGGTCATAAACAATGAATGCATTATATGACATTTCCTCTTACAGATAGAGTGTTTGCGGATGCTTGTTTGGTCATGTATTGACCTGTGTACATAGTGGCATATGTATGAAGTGGATTGAGGATCTCTTGGGCTGAAATACATCTTGGTTTATTTATTGGATGTATACAATCTGTGACAAGATTTATGTCACTTGTACTTGCTGTATATGCACTGTTTTGTGCCCGTATGACTATGTCTAGTTTCCTACATATACTAGCAAATGTCTGGGAAAGTTTGGAGCATGTATGACATGATTTAAGGTGGTTTTTTGATAGTGAAATCACTACTGGTTATTGAAAAATTGCATGTTTCAGACTACGTATTCTCTTCACTACAGTAAGCTCGCATGACATAGAGTTACAGTACCTGCAAAGTCTATGTACTGACTGATGTACCTACGGGTTATACCACATGTTTGTGGATGTTTTTGAGGTTGTAAAGGGATGAATTTTCCTATTTTTTGCAGAGAATAGTTGCAAAAAATTGTCATAAACAGTCAAGGATTGAAGTTGGTCAGAGTGACTTGTTGGCGTTAGGCAGTGTTGACATCATGGCAAATGCAAAAAGAACCGACAACATAACCCAGATTATGGGGGAAAAGCTTGATAGTAACAATTATGCCATATGGAAGTTCCGCATGGAGAACTTCTTAATAGGGAAAGGCTACTGGGAGTTGGTGACTGGAGTGGAAGTTGAATCTGAGCTCCCAGATCGACCTACGGTTGATCAGAGACGATTACATCGAGCTTGGACAGAAAGAGCTCGTAGAGTCTTGCACTGGCTCTCTTTATGTAACTCAGATGCCATGGTAATGCAGATAATGAACTGCAGCTCTCCTAAGAATGCATGGGACATTTTGGTCAAGTACTATGGCACAATCACAAGTGCCAGGAAGATACTCACGGAGGTTAAGACCATTGCGGATCAGCTGGCATCTGTTGGTTCACAGGTTGAAGATGAAGACATGGTTGCTGTGACTTTGAATGGCTTGGGGCCTGAGTATAAGTATTTTGATACTTCTGTGTCTGTGAGGACTGAAATGCCTGATTTTAATGAGCTAGTTGCATTGCTTATACATGAGGAGGTTAAACTTGGCTTGGCTACAGGGTCAAGCAGTTCTAAAAATAAGGATACCGTTTTTTATTTGAATTAGCGCGGCTGTGGCAATCGAGGTAGAGGCTATGGATCTGGCAAAGGAGGCCAGTAGAATGCATTCTATGTGGCAATAACAACCAGCAGGTATCAAATGCAAGAGGTGGTGGAAAATTTAGAGACAGGGGGAGATCTAGCCCTAGAGGCAGAGGCTCCTGGCAACATCAGCATCCATCTAACAATCTGAATAAGGATAAGGATTGTCATTACTGCGGGAAGTATGGGCATATTGCTAAGGACTACTAGAAGAAGCAGGGCAATCAGAAAGGCAAACAACATGGATACTTTGCTACATCTAGTTAGGCAGATGATACTTCAGGAGATAGATTGTTTACCATGCAGTATGTAAAAGACAGAGCTGCTGAAAAATCTATTGATGATGTAGTTTGGTATATTGATTTAGGGGCATCAAACCACATGACCCCTCACGGTGACTGGTTTACAAATATGGTGCCTGAAAGGCATGGCTATGTATGCATAGGGGATGACACACAGCATAGCATTGAGCATAAAGGCAAAGTTCCTTTGGTAATTCATGATGGCCGGAAGAAGCACTTACATGATGTATTGCATGTCCTGTCAATTACTAAAAATCTATTGTCTGTGGGCTAGATGATTGAACAAAACTTGCAAGTTAGGTTTAATAAGCATGGGTGCTTTATTGACGAGTTTGGTAATGGCTGCAAATTGATTGCTCGCGGTCATAGGAATGGCAGAATGTTTACTCTTGATGCTACTTTTCTAGAGTTGAATTCAGCTATGTTTGCCCACGGTTCTGGCACTATCAGAGATTTGGAAATTTGGCATAAGGGAGTGGGGCATGTAAATTTGCAAAGGCTGCAAATTATGCAAAAAAAAAAAAGCTTGTTACAGGTTTACCCAAGTTCCAATACTCAGATATTGGTCATGTTTGCGATGCTTGCAAGTTTGGTAAGCAATCCAGGTTGCCATTTGTCAGGCATGTAAGGCAGAGTACACGTCGGTTGTAGTTAGAGCACTTTGATATTTGGGGGCCAGCCCATAATGCATCTATGGGAGGCTCTAGATACTATGTGATATTCATTGATGAATTCAGTCGCTATACTTGGGTCTATATTCTAAAGACAAAGGATAATGTGTTTGCTATTTTTCAACAGTTTAAAAAGCAGGTTGAAAAGGAATTTGACTGCTATATCCCTTGCTTGAGATTAGATAGCGGTGGGGAGTATGTGTCAAATGAGTTTGATAATTTTCTAGTTGAAAATGGCATACGCAGGCAGCTTACCTACAGCTACACTCCTCAACAGAATGGGGTAGCTGAAAGAAAGAATAGGGTCTTGATGGAAGCTGCTCGTGCCATGATGAATGAGAAGAAGATGCCACTCTATTATTGGGTTGAGGCTGTTATGACAGCCATGTATGTCTTGAATCAGACTCCCATTGCAGGTATTCATGAGATGACACCATTTGAGAAGCTGTATGGCTATAAGCTGGATCTAACTCACATGAAAGTCTTTGGTTGTCTTGCCTATGTGCACATTCCAGATGAGAAAAGGAAGAAGCTGGATCCAAAAGCACATAAATGTGTTTTTATTGGATATTCGCAGGAGAAGAAGGCATACAAATGCTATGATCTCTCTACCAGGGAGACTTTGGTGAGCAGGGATGTTATCTTTGATGAGATGGGCTCTTGGTATGTATCACCGGTTGCAGTGCCATTGGATATGCCTTCTACTCATGTATCTACAGTTGATTCGCACCAGAGCATTGCTATGACAGGTCCTAGTAGTGGTCAGACAGTATCCCCATGGACAGGGAGATTGAGGAGCTCACCGTCCACTGACACCAGTATGTAAGTGAGGGGGAGATATGATGTCTTGGACAACAAAGGAAAAGAGAAAGCTACTGAGGATGCATGTGGTATGATGACATCTGGTAGAATGACTTCTGGATATGAGTTTGCTGACACTTTAGACAGTGAACTTGGTATTTCAACTATCTATATGCCTGGCACAAGGCAGAGCAGGTACATTCCGCCTCATGAGAGAGAGGAATCGAGCAGTGCACCATAGCCTAGACGCTCACAGAGGGTCAGATACCTTGTTGACAGGTTGACGTACAGTGGCTACTCAAGCATCATGCTTACATGACAAAAGTGATGGAGATCAAATAACCAAGTACATATGCTGAAGCAGTGAAAGATGAGAACTGAGTGCAGCTATGGATGAAGAAATGAATGCCTTGGCTGAAAATAAGACATGGGATCTTGTACCACTTTCTGAAGGAAAAAAGACCATTGGCTGCAAATGGGTCTACAAAATCAAAAGCAAGTCAGATTGTAGTGTGGAAAGGTACAAAGCCATGCTGGTTGCTAAGGGGTATGCCCAATAGTATGGACTTGATTATGAGGAAACATTTAGCCCTGTTGCCAAGATGGCAACCATACGCACTGTGATTACTTTGGATGCTACTAAAGGTTGGAAATTATAGTAGATGGATGTTAAGAATGCATTTCTTAATGGTGACTTAGCAGAGGATGTTTGTATGGTTCAGCTTGAAGGGTATGTTCACCCTGATTTTCAGCATTATGTATGTAAGTTGAAAAAAACATTGTATGGGCTAAAGCAGGCTCCGAGAGCTTAGCATGCAAGGATCACTAATTACTTACAGAGCTTGGGATTTGCTGTTGGTAGGGCTAATCACAATCTGTTTATGAAAAAGACAGGCTTGGTACTGCTGGTTATCATCACAGGTGATGATGATTTGGGGATACAGTATGTTATGCAGATGCTGAAATCTGAATTTGACATGAAATATCTAGGTGAATTGAAGTACTTTTTGGTTATTGAGGTGATCAAGGCTGAAAATGGTTTATGGCTGATGCAGAAACATTATGCCATGGAAATGCTGCAGAAATATGGCATGGCTGATTGTAAACCATTGGATATACCTCTTGATTAGAATGTGAAGCTGGACATTAGTATTGGAGCTAAAATTCAGGATGTGACTATGTACAGGCAGATGGTTGGAAGTTTGATCTACTTGACCATCACTAGGCCAAACTTGAGTTATGCAATTGGGCTCATAAGTCAGTTTATGCAGAAGCCCAGTAAGCCACATTTGGATGCTATCAGGCAGATTATGAGATATGTTAAGTCCAATGTAGATTATGGGCTGTTCTATGTGAGAGATAAGCCCTTGAAATTGGTTGGATACACATATGCGAATTGGGCAGGATGCTCATATGATCGCAGATCTACGAGTGGTTATGCTTTTGGCTTTGGGACACACCAAGGCAAACCTCAGCCCATTCCATTACATTAGAGGATGGGGTAACCACTAGCTGGTTACTCTTCTCATCACCTAAATTATCTCCTGTAGAGGACTCATGCTCTACATAACTAACTAAGTCCATCAGTAAGTTTTGTGTAGGAAAAGCCAAGGTTTTCCATCCTTGAACAAACCCATTTTATGGTTAGATTAGCACACTCCTAATGGAAATTATAAACGTAGATCCCTTCACGACCTAGATTCAAAAACTGCTACTTCTAGGTAGCCCGACAAACACACCACTGATGGGACCTAAAATGGGCCGGAACTAGCTATAGCACTAGCCGGACCTCTAACATGCACAAGATAGTCCCTACCATCGTACGTACATTTTGCATTTGTATCGTGTTTATAGTCCAACCCTTAACCTTCTCAGTTTCCTCAGAGGGAGACTCTACACATTTTGGTGTAATTCACCACGTAGAACAACATAGGAGGCACCCCATCCGATCCTTTCTTAGAGGATCTTCCATATCTTGCCCCTTCCTAGGTAGTTCCATGATGGATTTATCTAGGAGCTTTTGCCCCTCGTCAAAAGCAAACTTATCCTTAGCATTTAGGTCCTCGGGACCGTCCCTTTTAAGCAATGGTTTTTCCTTTACAGTTAAGGCTTCTAACATCCTTGTGATACCTAAAATTTTGGCACGATGCACCACCACATGGGATGTTTCAGCCATAACTGCACTCCACTATATGTTGAGTTTTTCCCACGGCACTACGGTTTTAGCATAATCACTTGTTGATGCCAGGACCACCATAGCTTCAAACATACTGGTCTCATGCCCTCTAGGTTGATGGATGGTTATACATGATTTCTCTTGGGTAGAGACCACACCAAGGCGAACCTCGGCCCATGCCATCACATTAGAGGATGGGGTAATCACTAATTGGTTACTCTTCTCATCACCTAAATTATCTCTTGTAGAGGACTCATGCTCTACATAACTAACTAAGTCCATCAGTAAGTTTTGTACAGGGAAAGCCAAGGTTTTCCATCCTTGAACAAACCCCATTTTATGGTTAGCTTAGCACACTCCTAATGGAAATTATAAACATAGGTCTCTTCACGACCTAGAATCGAAAACTTCCACTTCTAGGTAGCTCTTGGTAGATGCACCATTGATGGGACCTAAAATGGACCGGCACTAGCTATAGCACTAGTTGAACCTCTAACATGCACAAAATAACCCCACGGCCTCGCAGTCAGGAGCGTGCAGGACACATTACCTTGCCATCGTACGTACATTTTGCATTTGTATCATGTTTAGAGTCCAACCCTTAACCTTCTTAGACTCCTCAGAGGGAGACCCTACACATTTTGGTGTAATTCACCACGTAGAACAACATAGGAGGCACCCCTCGGTTGATTACCGTGGCCCCATTGTGACTCTCCTACACCTTGGGGTTTGGTCCCTCAATGAGTCGCTAACACATATAACACATACAAAACAGACTCCGCTCTTGGTACCAATATTATATCATTTCAGGAATGTACCAGTCCTCACTTACTTGTCCCCTTGGGCCCACCATCTAGACCTACAGCTTGGGTACCTTACTCTCTCCAATGTGGGTCATTTATCATTCAATCGAGTGCTATGCATACCATGAATAGATACCATGTGTATATATGATTCATGCAAAAGTGGATGATTGTGTACAAACAATTATGGTTTAAAATTAGCCCATGTGTCGTGCAAAAACATTCTTTTTAATGAATTCCGCTAATACGCAATGCTTCATTGTAGGAACCTAGCACCAAGGCAAACCTTGTGCTGCTAGATCCATTATTTTCAAATAAACCGCATCCTAAATGTCATGCATAAAGAGAACAATAAGATTTTTTATTATTTCAGCGTTTAAACTATTGTATAACATCATCCTCCCCCTGACCATTTAAATTTTACTACGGTGCATAGGTGTAGAGGGTTTTTATGTCTTTTTTGTATGTAAAAACAATAAATACTCACTTTAACACAAAGGACAAGGTCAAAATGAGGCTTAACCTCATACTTCAGCCCCATCAGGCATTCACATATATAGATCTTATTTTTCTATTTTTTTTCGAATGCAAGAAACTCATTTTTTAAATTTTCTTCTATTTTTTCTATTTATTTTTAATAAAAAATATGTATTTTTTGGTTTTTTTAAATGACTGATCATTGGAACTAGAACTCAACATTTTCCTTATTTTATCCCATGCCCACTCATTTTTTTCCATTTAAATCAAAGAAACTATTAATTTCCATTAAAATTAGTATTTTTTGAGTTTTGAAAATGTATAATTACTGCAAATCAATACAGGTTCTGAATAACAGTGATTGTAGCCCTCAAACATAATGCAAGGAACATTCAAATAAAATTTTAGCATGTGCGCACACCATTTAGACCATGAACGATAAATAACAAGCAAAATTCTTTCATAAAATAGAGCATACCACATTTTTGTGTGTTTTGGATTTTTTAAATATTTAATTGGGATTGTGTATTGACCAACCAGCCATGGATTTCAGCATAGATCTTCAAGCTTCAGCCTCCTCAGCCTCTTGGAACAATTCAGTGCCTCTCGGACAAGCATCCATCTCCTGATTCTCTTCTTGATTCTTGCCACATGAAGTGCCTCTATGCAGGAGAGAGAGGGAGGAGAGAGCAAGACTAAAATTAAGAATTACATTCCCTTTATCATATTGTACGTGGTTACCATCAAAATCTTGCCCTCTCTGCATAGATCAGGGATCTCCTATTCTCTCTCTACAAGATTGAGCATCCAAGAGGCACATACATCCCCAAAAAATGGGATGTCAATCAAAAAACGCCCCTCCCTGCATGATGATATGTTTTTGCATATTTATTTCATTTAGAGTTTCATTTTATTTTATTTATAAAATATCCACTTAAAAAAACCACTTTCACACTATTATGGAAGGGTTTTCAACCTGTTAGGGGGTGCAAATAGACTTCGATTCGCGATCCGACTAGACAACTAGCTTCTTGACGTCGAAATCTATAAACTTGGGCCCTGTCACACAATTTTTGGCTCTCGGATTCAGTAGTTGCTTTACAACGCCAACCCTCGTGGGGATTAAATGGGGGGTCAAATGGCCTCCGATCGACGAACCAAGACTTGCGTTGGATTCCTGACGTCGAAATGCATTTAGGATAACTCTAGGTCGGCCATCCGCCACCGTTTGATTTTTCATGAAAATTGGCCCTTTACCGCCTCTCGGATACTTTTCAGCTCAAAAAACGGGCTCCATCACTTCAAGAACGGGTCCAAATTGGGTCCTAAACCCAGCTCCCAAAGGAGCCGCTCTAATTGCAAAAAGACCTTACAAAATGTCTATACCTGAAGCCATCGAACTAAAAGAATAACTCAAACAAGTGCCAGAACAAGGGTATATTCGGCCGAGTAGTTCACCATGGGGAGCCCTAGTATTATTCCAAAAGAAGAAAGATGGAACTCTCTATCTTTGTATCGACTACAGAGGGCTAAAACAGGTAACAATGAAGAATAAGTACCCAATCCTGAGGATAGATGAGCTTCTTGCTCATCTACAAGGAGCAAGGATCTTTTCTAAGATTAGGATATTACTAGATTAGAGTCAAGAATGAAGATATTCCAAAGATTGCATTCAACACAAGATATGGTCATTTCGAATCCATCGTGATGTCATTTGGGTTGACAAATGCCCTAGCTACCTTCAATAGGTTAATGCAAGACATTTTCAGACCTCATCTTGATGATTTTGTTCTTGTGTTCTTTGATGATGTCCTAACTTATTCTAAGGAGGAAGAAAATCATGAACCACATCTTTGCATTGTCCTAGAGACAATGAGAACACACAAGTTGTATGCCAAGAAAAAGAAGCGTGCCTTCTTCAAAAGGAAGATTGAATACTTGGGATACATAGTGTCTGCTGAAGGTATATCAGTAGATCCTACCAAGGTCAATGATGTTCAAGATTGGCCTCCTCCAACCACTATCAAGGAACTGAGAAGTTTTCTAGGTCAAACATGATGGTATATGATATTCATCAGAAACTATGCCCAAATTGCAGCACCTCTTACAGATCTCCTCAAAAAGCAAGTTGCCATTATTTGGATGCCAATTGAACAGTCTAGCTTTAAGCAAGTAAAGCATAGTTTGATAACCGCTCCTATCTTAAGGCTACTTGACTTAAGCAAGGAATTTGAAGTTGTCACAAATGCCGGATCTCTTGCATTGGGATGCGTACTAATGCAGGAAGGTCATCCTATAGCTTAGTCTTTGAGAAAAGTGAAAGCCCATGAAAAGGGATATACTACATGACCTAGAGTTGTTAGCTGTGATTCATACTCTCAAATTATAGAGACATCACTTGCTTGGAAATTAGTTTTTCTTAGTCATTGATCATAAAAGTCTAAAGTGGATTTTTACTCAGTCTGATTTTAATATGAGTCTACGACAGTGGATCGAAATTCTGTAGGAGTATGACTTTGAAATTAAGTTTAGACATGGTAAAGAAAACGTAGTAGTAGATGCCCTTAGTCGTAAAACCTTCCTTCACGCTCTTATTGTTGAAGAACCATCTAGGGTTGAAATTCTTGCTACAATGGTATCAATGCCAACTAATCCTATCATCGAGTTGACCAAGGATGAAGCAAATAAGGACCTAGACTATCAACAATTGTTTTGGGAAGTTGAGAATAAGTAACAAGATCCCAAACTCAAGATTAAGTATCAAGAATTCTCTACAGATGAAGATGAAGGGCTTGTTTCTTTAAGAATGAGACTATGCATTTCTTTAAAGTCAAACTCTAAAGAGAAGGATACTTTGGGAAGCACATAATTCTCTTTTTTCAGGACACCCCGAATATGCAAAAACTCTTAATGTTGTCGCAGAAAAAGCTATTACTAGCAAAAACTCAAGGGTGATGTACTTAAGTATGTCATTGAATGTCTAAATTGCCATAAGGTAGAATTTGAACATGTCAAGTTACCAAGAAAACTCTCGCCACTTGACATTTCCCAGATGAAATGGGAGTTTATTAGCTTCTGTACAAGGAGGATATAACTCAATAATGGTAATAGTAGACATGCTAAAAAAGGTCACTCATCTTATTTCAATAAAAACCAATTACAAAGCTTCAGATATTGCATGAATTTTTTTAAAAGAGATTTTTAGGTTACATGGGTTACCTAAAAGGATCATCAGTGATCACGATTCTCTTTTCACATCACATTTTTAGAAGAGTTTATTCGAAGCCATTGGAACCTAACTTTGTTTCAATATTGCTTATCATCCACAAACTGATGGGCATACAAAACGAGTTAATCAAGTGATTGAGGATATTCTACATGCATATTGCAGCAAGGAACCTAAAATGTGGATTCAATATCTATCTTAGTGGAATTTGCTTATAATGCCTCCTATCATCGAAGTATTCAGATGACTTCATTTCAGGCACTATATGGTCAAGATTGTTGTATGCCACTAATTTTTTTTGATCCTACTCTAAGGGTAGAAGCTTCGAGAGAAATGTTAGAAGAAATGGATGATTAAATCAAATTTATCAGAGAGGATATTCAAGCTGCCAAGGATTGACAAAAGGCGTATGCTGATCTGAAAAGGAAAAAATGAATCTTCAAAGAAGGAGACATGGTCTTCGTCCATGTCCATCCAAAGAAGAGTTTTTTGTCTTTAGGAGGATTTAAGAAGCTAAGTCCAAGATATTGTGGACCCTACAATGTTCTCAAGTGCTTAAGACCAAGATTTACAAGATTCAACTCCCTGAGAATATAAAAATCCACAATGTATTTCATGTTAGCTTATTGAAAGCATACGTAGCTAACTCGAACCATATCCTTGATGATCAACAAGTTGTAATACCTAACCAAGGAGTCCTTGAGCTACAACTTGATAGAGTAATTGATATAAAGGAGAGAAAATTGAGGAGTAGAACCCTTAGAGAATACCTTGTCCAATGGAAGGTTTATTCTAAAGAAGATATGGCATGGATAGATGAGAATGTTCTTTATCAACAATACCCACGGTTTCTCTCGAGATGAGGACATCTTGATTTCTCTAAGGGGGGGATGATGTAATACTTACACACAATTAAAATTTATTTGGTCAGTTTAAAAGTTAGTCAATTAATAAGTTGGTAAGGTTACTAACTAAAGACTAACTAAAGTAAAAACTAACTAGCGTTAATAACTAATAATTTTTATTTGATTAAAAAGATAAAGAAATGAGAGTGGTAACTTGACTTTTTTTTTTGAATTGATAAGGACCGTAGCCACCCATCACGAAAGTTACCATGTGAACGAGAGTTATGAGCTATATTAGTCATTAATGTCAATGTGTATAGTATGGATGGTAAAAAAATATTAGATTTTTGGACAAAACTAGCATATTTTAGATATTATTTATTGTAAATATCCTAAAAAGCTATGGAAATTTCTAGAACATGATGTCATATAAAAAAAAAGTAAGTGGTTTTTTCAACTTGTTTTGGAGATTTAATATGAAAAAGAAGGATTGGAAAAAATGCGTGCGTCGTGATCACAGTTTATAGGCAGAAAACAAGACTTCAAACAGGGAGAAGAAAGAGTGATCAAGAAGATTTCTAATCAAGTGTCTTTGGGTTTTACCCCCCTTTTGGAGCCAACAAAACTATCAGATTTGTGATTTGAGCATTAGATTGCATCTTAGAAGTTTTAGATTATTGATTTTTCCAAGATCCCCTCCATGAAGAGCTCTTCTTCTTAGCCACAACCCTTCTTCTCTTGTTTAGATATAAATATGAGGCATGGGGAGTAGTTTAGAGAAGCACAAGGAGACCCCGAGAGGCTGTGAGAGAGAGATAGAGGGAGGGAGGTAGAAGGATAACCCTCTAAGAGGTTGAGAGAGAGAGAGAGAGAGAGAGAGAGAGAGAGAGAGAGAGAGAGAGAGAGAGAGAGAGAGAGAGAGAGAGAGAGAGAGAGAGAGAGAGAGAGAGAGAGAGAGAAGAAGAAGAAGAAGAAGAAGAAGAAAGAAAGAAAGAAAGAAAGTTATATTAATATCTACAAAAGGTCAAGTTGGCCTACGAGACCAAAAGGTTACATACAAAATTTTGGGAAGTTTTCCAGGTCCCAGTAAAGCTACTATATGGTGTTATGGTAAACTAGGTGAGTAGGTACAAAATGGTATACAGACTCGATATAATCTAGATGCACTTCAAGTGCAGTGTGGAACTACTCATGGAGCGGGTCATCTTAAGATATCCTGCACACAGAGAGAGAGAGAGAGAGAGAGAGAGAGAGAGAGAGAGAGGAGTTGCCTCGAGAGGCTACGAGGGAGAGAGTTAGCTCAATTCCCCCTATCTCGTTCTTCAACTAAGCCACGTTCTCTTATGCTCTCCTATCTTGAATTCATTTCTCCTTTATCTCTCAAATCCACTTGTGAACAATGGCTCCAAAGCAATGAGGTAGAAAGACCATGAGAACCACTTCAATCGATCAAGGAGCAAGTATTGCCAGAGATACAGGAGTGCCCAAGATTATCGGAGTTGCCACTACCAATGGAACATCAGGTGTGGCAAACGCAAGTGTGAGAAAAGATGAAATTTCCAATGTCGTCGTGCCAAACCATGTTATTCATTACTAGGTCATTATTTCGCTACATAAAATAAATACATAAAATATTAGCTTCTATATTTTACACTTACATGAATTGATAATTTCACCTAGAAAGCATACTAGTACATGCATAAGTGATGAATCGCTATGATTTTTAGTTAGATTAATTGAGACTCTAAATCATAGAATCATGATAGAAATAGTTGCAAGAGGTTATTGCACATATGACTTTACGTGCAATCGAGATTAGTAAAATAATTCGATATAATTATAGTCAAATGTGACAAGGTTAAGTGTTGATGAATGCATAAAAAGTGAAACTCTATTTAAAGGGATCTGTAAGTGTTGAGAGTGGAAAAAGACTGAATTTTTTATTGATTTTTGTTGTTTTTGAGGTATGAATGATTGATTTTTTATGGATTTAGAGTGATGTATGGTTGTTAATGAAAGTGTTTTGGATGATATTGATTATATTTTGGAAGCTTATGATGATTCTTAGTGGAAATATGAAGCTATGTGATGTTCTGATAGGTTCTGTTGAGGTTTTGATTGGTTATGTATACTTTCTGTATAGCTTTTGTGCTGATTTTCTTCTGTATGAAGCATGGATTGATGATTGATGAAGGTTGAAATATTTTGGAATATTATTGAATAGTTTTTGATAGTTTGGAATGGTTTTAGTATAAGTTATGAGGATTTGATATTCTCTGATGACCTTCTGTAACCCTCTGTAAACCTTCTGTAGAGCCTCTGTCTCTACTCTATATCTGTTCTGTATCTGCTCTGGTCCTGTTCTGTACTGTTCTGTAGATATTCTGTAAGTGTTATGTAGAATGTATGTGTGACTTTGGAAAAGTTTTCTAACTTTTGGAAAGGATGAATCTAAGTTCAAAAGAGCTAAAACAAATGGAAGAAGTAGCTACTGAAGACTGAAGAGAAGACTGAAGTGACAGTGACAGTAGTGAGCTATGAAGAGACACTGTAGTGGCTCTGGTGCCTCTTCACATTAGACATACCTCTTGGGAGGTTCATCCACGTCCTAAGAAGGATTATTGAGAGTCATTATAAGAGTATTGTAGTGAGGAGATGATGTACTATTGAGAGAGAGAGAGAGAAAGAGAGTCAAAGATAGTCATTTCTATCAAAACAGTGTATATGTATATGAGAGATTGAGAGAGAAAACTATGAAGACATTGAAGATGAATACTATGTGATTGATTTCCATTAAAAAATGGTGTATTATTTTGTGTTCATTGTTATATTGAAGGATTCTATGAAGATGTTGAAGATTATGGTTGATTTTATTAAATCGGTGGGAGATATCTACTATGATGCTGCGTGAAGAATTGATGTTTCCTTTGTTGAGGTTATCAAAAGAATGAAATAAAAGCTTGTTAATGTTACAAGATATATTTTCTTACAGTAGAATTCCATTTTCCTTGGTGTTCCTCTTGGGGCTCCATGTTTTTTGTGCGTAGCCAAGGAAACTTGCCATCAACAAGCACCAGAAGAGGCTGAAAATGAAAGGAAATGGCATTGCCCAAAAGAGGAGAATTCAATGGATGTTTGCAAAGTTTCTTCTTCCACTAAAGAGTTGGAGATTCTCATTATCAAAGCCATTTTCCACAATAAGTTCATCCCACAATGGCAAAAATATATTATCATCATGATGCATTCTCTATGCGGTGGACTGTTTCCTCTTCCTGTTGAAGCAACATAAAATTGTTTGGAAACAAACTGAAGAGCAGAAATAGAGAGAATGACCATCTATGGAAGATTTGGTATTCATTGAGAAGTTTCCAGACATCATCACGTGGGAGATTGTGAAGAAGCTTCAGGAGTCGTGGTCACTGGAGGTTCACGAAAACAAGAAGGAAAAGAGTTGGGATTTGTTCGTGGATGCTCAATAGCAAGATACATGGGATGCTTGGTGCACTGAAAATCTTCTGTTTGTCCAATTAGCAACCCACTGGAAGTTGGTAGACAGAGTTTTTTTCACAACATACAGTGTTGAAACCCTTAGAAGCTGATATTATTATGATGGATGACACAACAATGATCCTAAGAAGAATGAGTTTTGATACTTTCAGATGGAATATCTCCCCCTCTGTAGTGGTTTGAAAGCTGAATTTAGAGATGTTGAAAAGAAGGAAGTAGAGGAGATGTTAGCCAGAGAATCCCCCAGAGACTGAAGCCCTCTCTGATACTATCATGTTGAGTACAGACCAACTGGTTGGAGCCAACCCTCTGATGAATGACACAATCAAGAGGCAAGCATTAGAACGAGTCTAGAGGTACGTGAGAAGAGAGAAGGAAAAAATCAAAGCTAAGAACGAGCTCGCAGTAGAAGCCTCCTTTGATGCCTTAAAAGCACTCTTTACAGAAGTCCCCATGGCAACTCAAGGTCCCCTTCCTAGTCAGATTCATCCTCGAAATATTGATGATAGGCCAGCAAATGTAGTCCCATTGCCAGTTTTTAAGGGAGAGTACAATGAAGACCCTGATCTTCATGTAGTAGAATTCATGGTAGCACGTGTGGCTAACAATGCCAGAACCCCTAAGCATTGGTTAGCAAGATTCCTCGCCACTTTCAAGGGCACGTCATTTCAATGGTATAAGAGACAAACAACTGAAGTTGGCCTTCCTCACTAAATTCAAACGTGAAGATTTCGAAGAGCGGATGCGAGAGAATTCATGAACCTAAGTCAGTCCTTTGGAGAAACAGTAAAAGCTTATGTCTCACGAATGGAATCCATCCTGAAGAGATGGACTAACCATCATTTGGCTGAAGGCATTTAGAAAGGAGTGTTTCTCAGAGGCCTACAACCAGAAGTTTGCAAGTTCGTGGAATTGAGAAGACTAGTCAATTTGCAAGCTGTAGTGGAAGGCGCAAGATTGTATGACGAAGTTGAAGCAAGATTGTCAATGACTCCAGGAAGAGGAGTCTTACCTCCTCCCATGCCAGGAATGGTATACCCACCAAATGCAGTCCTAGGGATGGTTCCCTACCCCTATCCCCAGATGCAAACTGTGCCGCAGTATAATGCATCTAATCCATTGTGGTCACCATAGAAAACAGTGTCTCAAATGATGGTTCAACCACAACAACAGTGGCCTCAAACAGTTCCTCCAATGGCGACTCAACAATAGTGGAACCCTACCAACTGGAATCAACAATCCCAAGTCTCAACAGGAGTTCTGAATCAGAACTAGAACAGAGGACCCTCTGGATTGACCCAACGAGTGTATGCAGTAATTACAGAAGCTTCCCAAAATGCTACTACAAGTACTTCAGGAGGTGAAAATCTAAAGGACTACTTATCCAACTCAGTTGCAAGTATCAAGAAAGAGCTTATGGATGTGATTACAGAGTGGCTATAGACGCTGAAGGTGAATACCACCAATATGTCCACCCCTATGGGAGCTGGAAGAGATGTGATGCACTCTAATACATGGTGCGAAAAGTGTCATCAAGTGGGACATTTAGCCACTGAATATACTCGAGAACCAACCATTCCTGGAGCCTTCTATTCATACGGTTTGCAAAAGAACCATACAGAGGATATTTGCTCTCTGAAAGAGATGCACAACGAAGACAGAAGGATGAAAATGCAAGATTCAACTTGCTAGAATCCAAAATGACAACACATGATATTGGAATAAAGCCCAGGGAATTTGGTCCTAATTTCCATCCAGGGAGGTTTCCCTCTCAAAGTTACAGAGGATGACAGTTTGGCGGTGGTCAGAGATCAGAAGTGGAATGTTATAGGTGTAGAGAAAAGGTTCATATCTCCCCGAATTGTCCAAACCCTAGACGATCTGTGAATTACAAGCCCTTATGCAGCCGATGCAAAGGTGAAGGCCACACTGCAAAGGACTGTCCAAGTCTAGCCCCTGTAAAGGCCAATGGCACTGATAGCCAACAGAAGGTACAAGAGCCTGCCTCCCATTTGGTAGAGTTGGAAGTTGTCGCTGTCACACGTACCAAGAAGAAGCCCGTTGTCCAAGAAGAGAACAACTCTCCTACCAACATTATGAAGTTCAACCTACCAACAAAGGGACAGAGCAGATTTGTATGGATCGCAAAAAGGTAATGGATCCACATCCATTGAAGTCATAACTGACTCCTCCAACGAGGTAATAGATGGTACATTAGGAGATGAAGAGGCTCTTAAATAGATCTTTCCCAAGAACACAGAGGCACAACCCCTAACTATAGGCAATGTAAGCCAACTACCAAGGGAAGCAAAGTCATTGTCCATGGGAGAATACCTCCTGCCTCAACTTGAATTGACTTTTGAAATCACCTCTGACAGTGAAATAGAATCATGGATGTATTGTTCTCCTTGTTACATGACAGTCACAGAGACAGAACAGAGATAGAACAAATACAGAGCAGAGATAGTAATAGAGACAGTCACAGAGACAGAGCATATGCAAAACTGAGACAGAGCAGAAACAGAGACAGAAGTAGATGTAGAGGTAGAAGATCTGTTCTTCTCCTACAGAGCCTCTACAGAAGCAGAGACAGAACCTCCAGAGGAAGAGGATGAAAATGATGAGGAAGAAAATGAAGCAGGATATGAAAGTGCAGTTGAAGAATTTTATCTGATAATGGATGATCTTGTTGATATCCCTACAGAGACCTCAGAGGCCAAAGATCTCAGGGTGTTGGATGGAATGACCATGGTTCCATTTGGGTTGGCCAATGGACCACAAAGTATGCAGAATCTGTATAAGCAATGTATTAAAAGCATACAAATTAAGTTTACCAATGGATCCTATTGCCTTGACCGTTCAATCCAGAGAAAAGATGATGATGATGCCGACTGCCAACAGAAGCCAGAGCTATCAAAGCCTCGGCTTCTAGAAGGTCCGTGCTATGTGACATTCCTGGACGCATCCTCTGAAGATGAATCCCTAAGTTCAAAAGAAATCACCACTCACACAGAAGCAAACAAAGCTCTGATATCCTTCCAGCAACCTCAATAGACAAATGAGTCATTTGTTCAGAAGGAGGAAACTGGTTCTAGTGGAACATTAGACGAGGACACTACTCCCTTGAAAGAGTCAGAGACCTCTATCCAGAAGCAATTCGTGGGATATTTATCCGTGAAGTGGAAGGTGAAAAACAAGCGACATTCCTGGATACTGACGGTACTGAACGTCACCTGAAAGTGGGCCTCAATCTTCCAGAAGAAGAACTAGTGGTCCTGTGAGACCTACTCAAAGAGAACTTAGACGTGTTTGCATGGTCGTACAAAGACCTAAAGGGATTGATCCCACAATATGCCAGCATCACATTGACCTAGAGCCCGATGCCAAACCTATAAGGCAAAGACAAAGATGTATGAATCCTAATTATTCTGCTATGGTGAATGTTAAAATATTTAAGCTTCTTGAAGCCGAGTTCATTTATCCCGTGGCTAACAGTGAATGGGTTTCGCCCATTGTGGTTGTATCCAAGAAGAACGGGAAACTTAGAATATGTGTAGACTTTCGAAAGCTCAATTCGAAGATGAAGAAGGATAATTTCCCTATCCCTTTTACCAACCAATTGTTGGACATAGTGGCAGGCCATGAGTTGTATTCTCTCTTAGATGGATTTAGCGGATATAACCAAGTCCAAATCACAGAAGAGGATCAATTCAAAACAACCTTCACTACAGAATGGGGGACCTATACCCATAGAGTGATGCCATTTGGGCTCTATAATGCTCCTGCCACCTTCCAGTGAGTAATGATGGCTGCCTTCCAGAATCGTTTGCATGATTTCATTGAGGTGTATCTTGATGAATTTTGTGTTTATAGTTTGATCCGTGAGCACTAGGGATACCTAGAGCAATGTTTTGACAGATGTTGAGAGTGGAAAATATTGAGAAGATTGCCGCCTTAATAGCTACAACAAACCTCAAGCAGTTGAGAGGATTTCTTGGCCATGTGGGCTACAGAAGATTTATTGCACATTTTGCAACCAAGGCAGCCTCTCTACGCAAGCTCCTAAGGAAAGATGTGGATTTTCTTTGGATTGATGACTGTGAAGAAGCCTTTAATACCCTGAAACAATGCCTTATCCAAGCACCTATCTTGTAGCCTCCTGACTGGACGAAGGAGTTCCATGTGCACACAGATGCATCAGTTGAAGGGCTAGGTGGTGTCCTATGTCAAAAGGGCCCCTCTAAATTAGATCAACAAATTTATTATGCAAGCCGAAAGGTCACTGATAGGGAACGGAACTACATAGTGACAGAGCTTGAGTACTTGGCAATGGTGTTTGCACTGGAGAAGTTTCGACACTATTATTGTCAATGCATTTTAAGTTCTACGTGGATCATGAAGCCTTGTCCTTCCTGATGAACAAAGCAGATGTTAAAGGACAACTGATAAGATGGTTGCTCCTATTCTAGGAGTTCGATTTTGAAGTGGTCACTAAGCTTGGCCGTTCCCATGTCTTAGCCGATCATCTATCATGGATTCCTCAAACTGCAAAAGAGGAACAGGATGATCCAGACCTTCCTGATGCTTCTTTGTTTCTAGTTGAAACAGTTACTCCCTGGTATGCAGACATAGCCAACCTCCTGCCAACTCAACAGTATCCTCCTAGCATCTCAAGCCGTGAGAAGAAGAAGCTTCTGTTAGAATCAGCCCCCTACATCTTGCTAAGCGGTGCACTGTACAAGAGAGGCAAAGATGAAGTGCTGCGAAGATGTGTTGCATGGGATGAAATTGGCATAGTATTGAAAGCATGCCATGACGAACCATGTGGTGGACACTTCACAGGAGAAGCGATAGCCATGAAGGCTCTGTTAGCAGGATATTGGTGGGCTGACCCTCCACAAGGATACATATGACTACTGTAAGAGATGTGATGCTTGTCAACAAATGGGAAAACCCACTAAAACAAGTACCATGCCACTGCAACCCATTCTTCTCCTAAAGCCGTTCGAGAAGTGGGGGATTGATTTTGTGGGTCCCATTGATTCATCTACCAGACGAAAGTAGAACAGATACATCTTAGTATGTACGGATTATGTCACAAAGTGGTGTGAAGCTAAAGCCCTAAAGCGGGATGATGGTAACAACGTAGCCTTGTTCATGTACGAGAATATTATCACACATTTTGGCAGTCCCCTCAAGCTGGTAAGTGATAGAGGTACTCATTTCCTTGTTCATGTACAAGAATATTATCACACATTTTGGCAGTCCCCTCAAGCTGGTAAGTGATAGAGGTACTCATTTCCTTGTTCATGTACAAGAATATTATCACATATTTTGGCAGTCCCCTCGAGCTGGTAAGTGACAAAGGTACTCATTTCCTTAACAAAATCATGGAGGAGCTGACAGAGTTGTATAAGGTCCACCATTGCAAGTCCACTCCCTATTATCCCAGAGCCAATGGCCAAGTTGAAGTCACCAATCACATCCTTTGCTCGATTCTGACAAGAACGATTGCCGCACATCGTTGCGACTAGGACGATCGACTTATAGAGGCCCTCTGGGCATACAGAACCTCCCATAAGGCAGCTACAGGATAGACCCCTCTCTAGTTAGTGTATGGTATAGAAGTCGTCTTCCCTGTTGAGTTGGAATTGCCCTCTTTGCGAGTGGCAGTTAAAGAACGCTTGGGAGATGATGAGTCACTGCAATGCCGCCTCTTACACTTGGAATGTTTGGATAAAATACGGCGGATGGCCCTATAGTGCATGGAAACCACTCAAGCGAGATGCAAGGCCTATCATGACAGTTTCATCAAGCACAAGGAGTTCAAAGAAGGTGATCTTGTCCTAGCCTATGATTCGAGATTTGGCAAGTTTCCTAGCAAGCTTCAACAACGGTGGATGGGCCTGTACAAGGTACTTGCTGTCAATCCTAACGGCTCTATTCAGGTGGAGACCATTGATGCATCTGATGATCCCTTCCTAATCAATGGCTATAGTCTAAAGAAGTACTTCCCTCCCTGGGGATCTTGACAATCACAGTCGACCTACCCTCCCCCTTTTGGGCGTCGCACTGTCCTTCTCGTCGTGCTTCTGATAGCCCTTATGATTCTCCTCATGAGGCAATCTTGTTCTGCTAACCCCTCACAAATACATCTCAACCCGACCTTGTTCTCTTCTTATCTGATCCAACAACGGTGGCGAGGTTGGTCCTGACACATGGTATTTCTACCATTCTCTTTCTTCATGAGAAAAAAAAAGAAAATAAAAAGAAAAAAGAAAAAGAAAAAAAAGAAAAAGAAAAAGAAAAAGAAAAGAAAAAGAAAAAAAAAGAAAAACAAAATTGTTATGGGAGAAATGGAAGAAATTCCCTGTCATAACAGGCTTCGTTCCAAGAAAAGGTGGAAACACCCTTGGGTGGGAAGCTGACCGTGGAAAAGGTGGTAACACCCCACAGTTTAGGATTGTTGATTCATCAGCATAACACCTTTTTCAACAAAGTAATTCGAAGCCACCTCCCTTGGTGCGTTGTCTCTGCAATATCAGTCCATCTGCCCTTCTTAACAGATGATATTTCTTGCAAATCATTGAAGTATGAGACTTATTGGCTGCCTCCCTGGGTATGCCTCATCTTCAAGATCCTGATGATAATAATAGCTGACCTGATCTTCATCACCAACCCCTTGAGTGATGCGAGCTTTCATCCTAATAGGATGGGGACGTGAGTATGGGTTGCCCTTTGTATCTATCAATGAGAGTGTGAGATAGAGGGTGGGTTGAGTGACCAGTCTTTCCCTTCAAATCAAATGAGAGGTGAGATGTGTGAACAGAGTGTTGCATGCATGGGATAGGCCTCTCAATGCACAATGCACGATTTGTTCCTGTGCACTGCACCATAAGGCTCCCTGGCTTTCCTTCTTGTACTGTATGCCGGCATAGAGTAGGATGCACAGTTGTACCATCAATTGCACACAAGGCATACAACCTCTGCTGCACAAGTGACGGTGAGGATTACATCAATGGGTTTTAGGAATGGGTTGCCCTCTGTATCTTTCAACAGAGCGTGAGACAGAGGGTGGGCTGAGTGTGACTGGTGTTTCTTCAATCAATTATCGAGAGGTGAGGATTGAGGGACGCTACGACCATTGGAGTCAGGTACGTTCTCATTTCCCTCTGCACCCATGGGATGGGTCTCTGCCATCAACACACAGGACATGTCACTCTGTTTGTACACTGCACTACAAGGCTCCCTGGCCTTCCTCCTTGCACCTATGCCAGATGGGGTTGGACGCACTAATGCATCATCAATTGTGCACCCTGGCATACTTTCTCTGCACCATCCCTTTGTCGATTCCTAAACCAAGTGTGAGATATAGGTTTTCATCATTATTTCCTTGAGTGATGTTCGTAATGGGGCGAGTGACTGTTCTTTCATTCCATTTGAGTGATCGTGAGTTGAGTGCAATATCTCTCGTCTCATCGATGAATTTCCTGCGATTCCTTCAACTAGCTACCTCCCTGGGTGCTTCCGCATGGTCCCTGCCATAAAGAATGTGTGCTGTGAAGACACCTTGTACCTCCTGCAAAGCCGACAATGATACAAGACGCAACCTCGATAGTCGACATTCCTCCTCGACAATATGGGCCAAGTTTTTCTAACCCTACACCTTCTGTTTCTCAGTGACGGTCATGTCTTAAGTGTGGGGACGTTCGTGGTTAGTCTGATGTGTGGTACTAGGTCCTTGTTGTTCAGTTTACCCTTCCTGCTAAGGTTTTAACTATGGGGACGCGTCCTTGCGCGTCTATGTTGCATACTTCCATGCATATACCCTGCCATGATCATGCATCTATGCCATGACTTCATTTTACCTTGATGGGGTCCCTTCCCCAGTCCTCCGTTCTATTTCACCCTGTCTCCGGAGCTGTTCATTGACCGTTTGCCTTTATCCTTTGTTTTGGAAAATTTTCATGTGAACACACTCTATATTCATTGAGAATCACATCCAACCTTACAGCCATGTTTGTCCATTTGAACTGCCCATTTTTCTTTTTTTAACCCCTGTTCTGACATGCGATTCTAAAGTTATTAATTTTTAAAGCAATTTTCGTAAATTGGACGGTTTTCTATGAGAACGTGTCTTTATTGCTTCGGAACCCTGATTTGATGTGCTAGCCCTATCCTACCCATTCCCCTTGATATTTTTTCTTTTTACTCAATGTCATTCCGATGCACAATTTATTCGTTATTAATTTTTACGGGTTTTCGGGCCCTTTTTGTGCCTATTTTTCACAATTTTCTATGTGAACATGCCCTATTTTCACCGAAATTCCAATTTAATTTGACAGCCGTGTCTTGCCAGCCTTTCTCCCACTTTTTCCTTTTTCCTCCCTCCTCTTCCGACTGTTGGATTTTTAGTTATTAAATTTTTCGAGTGCATTTTTCGTATTTTTCCCATGTGAACCCCTCCTAATTCCCCCAAACTGAGTTTTGATGCGCCAGCCTTGTGAATCCCTTTTGGACATTTTTTCTTTTTACTGTCCTCTATTCCGGTGCACGGTTCTTTCCATATTAATTTCTGAGTCCATTTTCGGGTCCGTTTGTGGGGTTTTTCCCATGTGAAGGCATCCTATCTTGATTGGAACTGTGTTTTTCCATGATAGGGGTTGTTAGACACATTATTCTGCACATTTTTCCTTCTTTTTGCACTTCTTTTTGACATGCGGATTTTCTAGTATTAATGCACGTATGTGTTTTTAGGTCTATTTTTTACATTTTTCCCATGTAAACATCCTGATTTTGCCTCGAAATCAATGTTACATTTATCAATCATCTTCTCCTCGTCTCCCGGCACATGTTTTCTTTTTACGATTTTTCGATCCAACATGCGGTTTGAGTTTTATTAAATTTTCTTCCTTTTTGACGTGTGGTCGCGTTTCTCGTGTTGCGCATGAACGCACTTGTTTTTGGTTTTACGTGCCTCGGGACGCCCCCGTGACCTTGGTGCCTCGCGTGTCATTACCCCTACCTTGTTTGATCCCGCTGATGCAATTTTTTTTTACCCAAGCCCCGCACATGTGCGCGGGACGGGGGTGCGCTCGTTTTTCCTAACCATACTAACCATAAAAACAACAAAATACAAAAAAAAAACAAAAACAAAAACAAAAAAAGAATAGAAAAAAAACAAAAATCATAACAATTAACACACTGAAAAAAAAACCACCACACATATAAAACTTAAAAAAAAATACAAAAAAGACAAGAAAAAAGAAACACACGAAATTCACAAACAAAAAAATAAAAAGAAAAAAAAAACAATTAAAAAACAAAACAAAACCAAAAACAAAAACAACAAAAAGAAAAAAATGAAAAACGAACCAAATCGAAATTTCTTCAATTTATATTTAAAAAAAAATCGTCTTACCTGCTTCTCCTCGCGCGGCCGTGGTCCATCTGCCTCTTTTCCTCCCCCATCCTTGTCTCCATCTGCCTCGCCCTCCCCCACCCTCGTCTCCATTTGCTTTTCCCTCCCTCTTCGCCTCCCCCACCCTTGTCTCCATTTGTCTTTGCCCTCTCTCTTCGCCTCCCTCAACCTCTTCGCCTCCCCCACGCCTCAGCTTCCTCACCCTCCCCAACCCTCTTCACTCTTCACCTCCGCCCGCCTTGCCTCCACCTACTCCTGCCCCGGCCGCCGCCTCCCTCCTCCCCTGCCTCTTCCGCGGCCTCCCTCCACTTCGACCTACTCCGCCGCTGGCTTCCCTCTCCCACCGCCTCCTTCTTCGCCCTCCTCCTCTTCTCCCCCCCACCTCCCTCATGGGCCCCCCACCATCATATCTGCCCACCTCCCTCTTGACTCCCCCACCCTCCTACCCGCCCACCTCCTTCCTTGGCCCCCCCTCCAGAATTGGCCCCCTCTAGATTTACCCACCCCCCCACCAAATTTGGCCCCCCCACTAACCACAGTCACTTTAACCCTCGCCCACCTAACCACAGTCACTTTAACCCTCCCCCACCTAACCACAGTAACTTTAACCCTACCCCCCACTAAACCCAGTTACCCCTCCCCTAGCCCCCCTTTTCCCCCACACCCCTCTCCACTCGCAGAAACCCTCCTCTCTCCCTCCCTTGTTCCCACGCTGTGCGGTCTCTCTTGCGGTGTGCATGTGTATACGGGTGTGGCTAGCGGGCATTCAAGCACGAGAACGCGCCTACGACTTGTTCGTGCGATGGTGTGTTGTAGTCAGCCATTCACACGCAGTCATCCTCTGCTGTTCACACGCAGCTCGGGTACTGACTTTTAATTTCAAAACTAAAAAAGAACACATAAAAATAAACATAAAACACAAAATTATTAAAATTTATTTAAAATTCAAATAAATTGTAAAAAAATTCCTTAAAAAATTCAAACATTGTTAAAATTATTTGCACTATTTTCTCAAGTGGGAATTTAAGAAAATAAATTGCAAAAAATTCAAAACTTCAAAATTCCTTCAAAAATACATGCAAAATGAGCAAAATTCATTAAAAATGGGTAAAAATTCAAAATTATTTCCAAAAAAATTTCAAAAATCCCCTTGCTCCTTTTGCCATAAATTTCTCAATTAAAAATACTTCCATAAATGGCTAAAGTATTATTTGAAGCCAAAACCCTAAATCTAATACTTCACCTCATGAAAACTCATTTTAAATTTCAAAAATCAGCTAAAAAATCATGGATAAATTCAAACGCATTGTTGACACTTGTTGGATTGTTGAAATTTCACCCTTACATTTCACAATATATTCATGTATTCTATATCTTGTTTTAATCATTTAAAAAAAAGAAAGAAAAAGAAAAAGAAAAAAAAACCAAACACACCTAAATTACAATTTAAAAAAAATTAAAAAGAGATAATAATAATAATAATAATAATAATAATAATAATAAATAAAACAAAAACACTAAGGTACTTTATTTTTTTTAGTCAGTGGTTTTGCTTTTTTTGATTGGATTCCTTGCATTTGGGACTACTCAGTGGGCCTTTAGTTTTTTGCATACACACCCCTACCAGGTATTTATTTTTTGTGCTTTATTCATTTTGATTATTCCTTAACCACAGTAAATTGTTAAAATGAAATTTATTCACCCACTTTTTCATGCGCGCTCCCACTAAACACACATTTTTCTACTAACGTAAAATCAACCAGTCGTTTACTTTGCATACGCTACGTGCACTTCAGAGGCACTTTAATTTGTAATAAAAATGAAACAGTCGTCACAAAAAAAAACACGTGAGCGCTCCACATCACCATTAATTTTTAATTAATGAATTTTTATTTAGAGATCCTAGTCTGGCTATCGCAGTTTGGGTTTCGTTAAAGTAATGCTTCACCCTAATAATTTATAATTATATTTTAAGAAGAAACTGCCATTTTCTTATTAAGGTTTATAACCTAATAAAATTTCACCCATTGTTAATAATTTCTTAAAATGAACCCTTCATTAAATCCATTTCCCCTCACTGCACTTTTTTTCCCCTTTTTAATAAACACGCTTCGTGGGATGGGCATGTATAGTCCTCTGAAATTGTTGGTCAAAGTTATGGTTAGGTCCTGATTAGATTTTTATGGTATAATGGTTTGCTTGTGTGATACGATTACGGGTGCTGTTTGTAGTTTTTTTTTCTTTTTTGCCTGATACGGTGTCTTGGGTGCCTGTTTGTTGCATCGCATGAATTTTTCGATCACATATGTGTAGTGATCAGGCCAAATTTTTTCTAGGATGTGGGCTGTTTGTTTGGTGTGGTAAATTGGTTAGTTACGTTTGTGTGTGTACTTCTTTTGATCGATTTATTTTTTATAGCTATTTGGTTGTTTTGTAGGCATTCTTTGTGATTGTCTATGTTTGTGGTGTGTGTGTGTATTCCATCTAAATGGTGCCTCATGCTCCTCCTCCTATCCAGTATATCCCGTTGATTAGTAGGGATTATTCTTCCCTACTGGCTTTTGAGCCTATATTGAAAGCAGGTCTTACAACTTTCGTGGCTACTTCACTCCCATTGATTCCAGACGATCCATCCTTGTGTGATGAGTTTCTTGCATCATACAGTAAGAAATCGGGCCTGGTTCGTGGAACTTCTATGGTATTGACACCTAGAGGGTTAGGGAAGGCTTTGTCTCTTCCCTACAAAGGAGATCCCTTTGTTACAACTAGACAATTATTCTCTAATAATGAGATTCTCAAGCTGTTACAGAAGCAGACCAATGAGGTTCTGGATGTCAAGAAAGTGATTAATACTTCATGTGTATCTTTTTCCATGATCACTGATCCTCTTTGGAAGTTAGTTTGCCAATTTCTCCAATACAGGTTTATGCCTGCCAAAACACCATCTCATTATTTGTCCAAGGAACTCTTCACAGCTTCCAGGATGGTGTTAAAAGGAGTTGCTATTGATTGGAGTACTTACCTGCTTACGAAGATGGACCAACATTTTGTCAAAGTGACCAGAGGGAATGCCACAAATGTCACTTATGGTTCCTATTTATATGCTTTCTTGACATAGTCAGGCCTTTAGAAGGGTGTACTACCACCACCTCCATCTAATTTTATGAAGAATTGATGCAGTCCAAAGACCAGTTGCATAAGGCAACCTTAGAGTTAACCTCTGCTAAAGACACTCTTGCTGATTTGTTTAAGCATATGGAGCAGCATACAAAAATGATTGAGACCTAGAGAGAGAAAAAATATCTTCTTTGAAGATTCAATTAACAGAAGCTCAGTCAGAGGTCACTAGAGTCTCGGAGGAGAAAGAGAGAATGTCCAAATAAGCTCAAGAGTTTCAGATTCTTGTTGATGCGAAACTGTCAGCTTTACAGACTGCTCATAATACATTGGAATCACAAGCTTCCCAGTTTAAGCAGTTGCAGGACCAACTGGCACAGTCACGGTTCATTCCTCCAAGCCCCAATATTCCCATGATTCCTTCTATATCTCAGCAGGACTTGGTAGTTCTCCAAAGACATGCCACATTGTGTCCGTTGTTTCAAGATAAAGTGGAAAGATTGAAGTCCAGGATGGATTTGTTATGGTCTACATTTGAGCACTTTCAGGAGTACGTTCCTTCGAACCATTCCTTCTTTGTCCACTATCAGTTGCAGAAGTTGGCCTTCTATATGAAGCTTTCAACGATGGATCTCCCTCTTCCAAAGGTTGGAGTGGGGCTTGGTCTTCTGATTTGTTGATAGAAGTTTTCCGTATGGTCTTTGAAGATTTTGTGATGATAGATACCATGTTGTTATCTTACATGTATCTACGAGGTGATTTATTGATTTCAGATGATGTAGATCTGGCTTAGTATGTGGGGGATATGGTTTTGCAAGCTATTTTGTATGTTAACTATTTGGAATTGAGGATTGATGACATGTTCTAGTGTTATTCTTCTGAAGTGGCTACTTGCATTGACACTTCATGGCATTCAATGATTGAGTCTATGGTCTTGAATCAACATCAGAATACAACTTCTACTTATGTGCAGAGCACTAACCAACTGAGGGTGGATATCCTAGCTTATCTTTCCAAGAACCATCCATTTGATTCATCCTTCTTTGATGCCTACCATAGATGATCTGTTTTAGGTCCCTCTATTCCTAGCCTATTGTACTATCAACAAATGGCCCATCGCTATGATACTTATCCTTCCCTTTATCAAACCAACTCAATAGCTATCTTACCTCTCCTTTTCCAACCTTAGGGTTTTCCTCAAATTCCTATATTTACCTATTTTTCTTTCATTGAAGATCGAGTTTTTTCCCCTTCTCCACCATGCTCTTCTCCATCTATTCATATACCTTCTACTTTTCCTGCTTATCAATTGACACCATTCCTACTGATTCACTTAAATTTTCAGCCATTCCTTTAGCTTATTCCTCCTTTTATGATTTTGCCTATCCATCTCTTCATCCTCTTTTACTTATTCCACTTCTATCTCCTGCCACTTCTATTTCTCAACCCCCTCAGTTGGTTAGTGGGTACAAAGGATTTCATCAGCAGATTCCAAGAAGAAGAGGATGGAGCTCAACTGGTTCTCTCAAGGGACCACATATTAACTGGCCATTAATTCCAAGAGACTGGACAAATGCTAGTCAAGCATACCAGAATTACCTCCATTTTTCTCACCAATATTCACAATCTCTAGATCCTTCAGTGAGATTGACAGTCCATTTTGCTTGGTATCTAGCATATATGCATAGGCATTCCCATAATGATCAAAAGGCCATTCCAAAGATTTGTATTAATGTCAATGTGAGCATTGATTCCCAATAGTTGGATGTCATATATTTTCATGCCCTATATCTACCTAGCAGATACCTTGTTTTGCTAGAAAGGATGTGCTGCCTTTAGTTCTTTCAAAATCCTCCCAAGACATTTGTGGATGAGTCCTTCTCCATGGATCGTTTTCGAAATCATCAAGCATTCAAAAGGGATCACCTTCATTGATGCCTTTGCAATGTATTTTGGATGATTCTTAATGATATATATCTCTGTTTTTGGAGGTGTCATTCAGATGGTTGTGTTTATGTGTGTGTTGTAATAATTTGTATGTGATGAGTTCGTGCTGGTTGAATAATTTGTTTGAGAGATCTTTTCAACTATTGATGGTGGATGGCAAGCCTATGGTGGAAAGCTGAAGAAGAATGTCTTATATTCTTTAAAGATTTGTTATGACTTTTTATTGATTATCAGATGAGTTAATGAATAATGAAGTTTTCCTTTAGAAGTATTCTTTTCTAAAAATACAGGTGATAAGTTGGGGTCGTGGTTTGGAGTGATTATTGAAGACATTGAAGAAGATCAAAATTGAGCACTTTACTAAACTTATATTCTTCTTTTCCTTAGGTTGCGAGGACGCTTCCTTTCTAAGTGTGGGGATATATGTTGAGAGTGGAAAAAGACTGAATTTTTGACTGAATTTTATTGTTTTTGAGGTCTGAATGATTGATTTTTGATGGATTTAGGGTGATGTATGGTTGTTAATGGAAGTGTTTGAGAGTGTTTTTGATGATATTGATTATTTTTTGGAAGCTTATGATGATTTTTAGTGGAAATATGAAGCTTTGTGATGTTCTGATAGGTTCTATTGAGGTTCTGATTGGTTCTCTATACCTTCTGTATAGCTTCTATTTTGTGCTGATTTTCTTCTATATGAAGCATGGATTGATGATTGAAGAAGGTTGAAATATTTTGGAAGCTTATTGAATAGTTTGGAAGGGTTTTAGTATGAGTTATGAGGATTTGATATTCTCTGATGACCTTCTGTAACCCTCTGTAAACCTTATGTAGAGCCTATGTCTCTGCTCTGTATTTGTTCTGTATCTACTTTGGTCGTGTTCTGTAGATCTTTTGTAAGTGTTATGTAGAATGTATGTGTGACTTTGAAAAAGTTTTCTAGCTTTTGGAAAGGATGAATCTAAGTTCAAAAGAGCTAAAACAAATGGAAGAAGCAATTGCTGAAGACTGAAGTGATAGTGACAGTAGTGAGCTATAAAGAGACACTATAGTGGCTCTGGTGCCTCTTCACATTAGACATACCTCTTGGGAGGTGCATCCACGACCTAAGAAGGATTATTGAGAGTCATTATGAGAGCATTGTAGTGAGGAGATGATGTACTATTGAGAGAGAGAGAGAGAGAGAGAGAGAAAGAGAGTCAGAGATAGTCATTTATATCAAAACAATGTATTTGTATATGAGAGATTGAGAGAGAAAACTATGAAGACATTGAAGATGAACACTATGTGATTGATTTCCATTAAAAAATGGTGTATTATTTTGTGTTCATTGTTATATTGAAGGATTCTATGAAGATGTTGAAGATTATGGTTGATTTTATTAAATCGGTGGGAGATATCTACTATGATGCTGTGTGAAGAATTGATGTTTCCTTTGTTGAGGTTATCAAAAGAATGAAATAAATTCTTGTTGATGTTATAAGATAGATTTTCTTGCAATAGAATCCCCTTTTCCTTGGTGTTCCTCTTGGGGCTCCAGTAAGTCATCTCGTTAAGTGATTGGCACAATATAGTTCTTTAAGGAATTTCGCTTATGTTGGGTAAGATAGTCCCAAACGGAAAATTCATGCCTTGCTTAACATGTTGTAAGAGATGTACTCAAAATTTTTTAATGGGGAGGAGAATCCTCATTAGAATGTAAGGTTACCTTAGGATAAGGTTTACCTTGGCTATGGAAACTGTGAATTGCATGATGGTGTGATTGTCATTATATCATTTGATATATGTTTGAAAGGACTGTTTGTGTTTGCTAGAATCTAGATCTCTAATTTGAAATATTAACATATAGGATAAAAGGAAGGTTCACGCTAGGCGACCCCCAAGCTAGCTGCAAGACCCTACTCCAAGGGGGTCATGGTCATTAGTTTGAGAGGCTTAGACTGGCTCTGTATAGCGAAAGGTCTGTGTGTAGAGATAGTATTGGGCAATAGGAAATGTGGGTACCAGTGGGGGACTATGGCTGTAAATCTTGCATTGTTCTTGAAATCTGACGAGCCCCTTCATGACCGAGGATGGGATCTTGGAACCCTAAATACTAGTTACAAGCGTGGAATCTTGGTGGGCAAAATACCCTCGTGGAATTCTCTGTATCTTTCATAGGATTGGAAAGATGGAAATTGTAATAACTTCTAATATAATAAAGAAGTTTGTTTTGTTCAAGGATTGTTTGAATTGTATGTGTGTCCGTGAGATAAATTACGTGAAGGAACCTGTGATTTAATGGACTAATTAAGGAAGCTGGTTGTATATGTTCCAATAAATGTGATGTAGGTAATTAAAAAACTAAAGATGATTCCGTCATCATATGAAAGTGGGTGGGAATAACCCCCGATGGGTCCATCCAACGGTAGGGTGGTCCCGATTAGTTGGGAGCTTTTCTAAATCGGCAATAGAAATAGGAAGACGATAAATTGACCAGCTAGTGTTAGGTAGAATTGACTTGCATTGTTTTAGGGGGCCGGAATGGTTTCGCCTCATGGGTAGGAGGGTTGACGTAGTAGACTCCCCTTTGTCTCCTACTCTCTTTGAACCAAGTGCAATGGCAAGTCCACTTCAGATCGAGTAATCCTATAGAAGGGGAAACTCGAAATTACTGATGCTAGCTCGTCTGATTTTAGGAACTCAAAAATTTAGGTTGATCTTAGTGGGCGGCCGAAACTCTCTCGTTGCGAAGTAGACTCAGTAGGGCCTAAGTGACAAACCCCATGACGTTCCAAGGGAGCACTGGGTGGCATCATTTTTGGAAAACCTACTGATGGACTGCTAAAAGATGTGCCGTGGATTGAGACTTGTAGATACCTCATACACCATTACGTTTGGGTACTCCCTGTGACGAGTTGGGAAGGGACCCATTGGACTATAAACAGTATGAACACATGTTTAATTTAGATTAGTGTGTGTAGCCTCTAGGTGCTCTCCTTGGCTGCGAGACCATGGGGTGTTTTGGTTGAGCATAGAGGCCACAGACTAGAGTCGTAGAGCTAGTGTCAGCCCATTTTTGGTCCCGACAAGTAAGCTGGCTTGATCCCCTTCCTTAACAAGAATTCCCAAGCTTTATTTGTGTCCAATTCTCCCCTATTTGAAGTCACATTTCCAACACAACCATAGTGGGATATCACATCTTCCAAAAGCGGTCTACATACAATACTAGTAGTCTCTGTTCTTAAAGCTAGATGCTTCAATAGAAACCCATTCTTCATGCTTTTCTTTAGATCATCTTAAACCCTTGCTCAGTCCACTCTTATTTCCTTATCAAACTACTCAAGTAACGATCTATTAGTAACCATTCACCCTCATACATCTAAAAGACTCAATTGAAGAAACATACCATACATGATCAAGTGTTACTCTTGTAGTTTCAACTTCTTCACCATCAAAAATCATATCTTCCTCATCCTTATACTTGGTCCTTGATAGCATATCAACAATTTTATTATCTCTACCTAAAATACAATGAAACTCTAGATTCAAGGTTTTGATATAAGCACAGAAAATATCCAGAGTCAAGCAACTAGTAATCATGCCAAGAAGTGGTAAGCAATCTATCTTAATAATAACTAAAGCTCCAATAAAATACTATTTGTCACACTTCAATGCTATAACCACTCCCCATAATTCCCTTTTTATTTGTCACACTTTGGTTACAAATCTCGCACCATATTTGTTTCCTTGCTCATCATCCTATCCAATAGCCCATCCAATCCTTGTAGGACTAGCATAAATTGTAACAATGATTGGTCTTTCACTTTTATAATCAGTCTTTCTTAGTGTAGGTGCTATTTGCAACAAGTATTTTAGCTTTCTCATTGTTTTTGTATGCATTTTATCCCACTGGAACGATTTCTCTTTTTTCAACAACCTAATAAAGTGCATCCACAACATGAGCAAAGTGTGGAATCCATATGAGATAGGATACACAAGCATTGAAGAATATATATACTTGTGATATTGATGTACAAACTTCATTCATTCTTCCAATTGCATCCACCTTAGTTGGACATGGCCGTCTTCCATATGATCCACATATGTGGCCCACATTCAAGACTTCTTTGAATCCAAAAGCTAACTTTTGTCATGAAAAGAGTAACATTCACATCTTCCAATCTAGTAAATATATTTTTCACAATTGGCTATATGATCTACAACAAAATTTTTACATCCCTTTTCATTTATTGATTTATCTTTAGCCTCTTTCTTCATGCACCTTTTTATTAGTACATCATCAAGAAAAGGCATAATGGTCTGTAGTATATAATCTCACAAAACATTATTCATGGCATTCATCATATGTGCAACTAAATTTGTTTCTTTCTATAAGAAGGTACACATCCATTGATCCCAAAGGTGTCTTCATTGTTGTAAAATCATTACTTTCAATAGCCAACTAAAATCAATCATATCCAAAGTAATGATCAACCAAGAAGTAGATCGCCATTCTTGTAAACGCTTCTACAAACTCATCCATGATTGGACCAACCCCATCATTTCTAATAGTCACTTTATTCACTAGCTACATGCATTGCACGAGACTTAAAGTCCCATTCTTCTTTGGGATAGTGAACCACCTGTATTGAATATGGAGTAGAAGATGGGACCAATATATCCATTCTCATATTTTCATTGAGTAGCTCAATCGGCTTTGGTAAGTGGTCTTTTAGTGTGGGAAGAGGACCATCAGAGCAACAAGGTCAACACATCCAATTTCATGTGGCTAAAATGCAAATGTGTTGCTATGTTTTGGTAGTATATCCATGAAGCACTATTACTCTACATGAGAAAAAAATATTTACAACCAATCTTCAATTCTTTTAGAGACCTTGCAATAACCAACCAATATTTTTCAAATCTCTACAAATTGATGACAAGAAACCAACTCTATCATTTTCTCACTGTTAGAAGGAAATGGCAAAGCAACATGCATAATCTTTGTAGTCATCATTTTATATGTCATTTCAATCCATGCCTCTGATCTTTCATTTGTATATGCAAGCATGCCTTTCAAAACTTCTATCACTCTATACATGTCAACAGAGCATACTTTAACAATTTCATTTCCCATGTGTAGCCTAGAGTGCATCATAATTGCAAATTCACTCATAGTATCAACATAATACATTTTATCAAAGACCCCATGTGATCTATTGATCATACTCAAGCAACCCATACTTCTCCAAGCCTTCTTGAGTCTTACAAATATATGTGCTACATTTCTATGCATATTTTTAAACTTTTGGAAATAAACCAAACAATGTGTTGAAAATGCTATAAAATGTGTAGAAAAAGCATTTGTACCTACTAAAAGAGGCAAGAGCCTTTTCCTTTGAGTACCATCAGAGTCTTTCTTTATAATGGCACCTACAATTGAAAAATCATATTTCCTCAAGACTTTTCAAATTCTTTAGGATTCAAGGGTAAAAGATATCCACACCAACTTAGTTCCTTACAAACTATAGTAATATATGGTTGCACAAGATCCATCATCCAAGATCTTAGTTTCCATATGGAGCATAGCAATACATGACTATTCAAAAATCACAAGGTATGTAGATACATTGTGTATAAAGAAATGCTAGTCATCCTATACATCTTCAATAGAAATTTTGACATTCAAACATGTAGCATACAAGCCCTTGGCACATATCTGCAGGTTGCATCCTCCAACCATGATCCATACTAATCGGCCACCTCCCACTATGGAAAATACTTCTTATCATAACATTTATCTCAAATCCATGATCGATCAATGCAATACATGGCTCCTCAATATCTCCCACTTTACAAGAGTCTCTGTAGTAGTTCTAGCCCAATGATTCCTTGTATAATGGATTTTTGGAATAACTTTGGTGCATCTTCTTTTATGGAGGGAACCTATTTTATCTATTGGGAAGTTTGGTTGCAAATTTATTTTTAGCAACCCTTTCTTCTTGCCTTTGCATCCCAAACATCTTGAATCCTATATACCATGTATGCTTGTGAAAATAGTTATTCTTCTCCTTGCAACATGGCAGTGATTGATTCACCCACAATTTGGTGCTTCCTCTTGATAATATCTATGATTTTATAATGGAATCCTCTCTTCGCAACCCCAAGAATTTCATTTCGAGTAAATTCCACTTTGTTGTTTAGAATCCTCTCTTCCAAAACTTTCTTAAGATCTACAGCTATCTCAATGCTAGACTTCAATTTAGAAGTTCGATGCTTGATTTCAGATTTGCTCTAGTCTTGCTTCTCTCCTTGTGATATTTTTGACATGAATACATAAGGTGAAGGACTTGAATGAGGCATACATTGTTTGGAATTGAATGTTATAGTTCCTTTGGCTATTCTTTTTATTATCCCTTCATAATTCAATTTTCATTTTTCTTTCACAACAATCCCATTATTTTTTCTTTTAGAAATACATGCATACATTGAAAATAAATCTACATGGTCATTTTAACCAATCATATTATGAATGCAATTTCTTGCATGATTCAATTCATATCTAGAAATCTTTCCTTTGTTTGTTGTCTATATAGCATAGGAACAAAGATCATTCTTTTGACTAGTCATGCCTTATTTTTAATGACATTTTCAAATTGCAAACCACAAATAGTAGCTTCAATTACAATAAAAGCATGCCTAACAGACATACCTTCCATGAAAATTCTCGTACTACCTCTTCCAAAGTTAATACTTACCAAAGTGACAATCCTATTTCATGCAAGTGAATCTTACCATATTTGAAAATAACAAGAACTTTTCTTTAAGAATCATTATAGATATCACAATCTTTCCATGTATGCTATGTACTATCACACCAAATACGTATGTACATAAACTCTTCACATGTTGGAGTTTTAAATCTAGAAGGTCTTGAAGAATGACCTTTCTCCAACTTATCAAATTTCAACTGAAAATCCCTCATCCCTTTTACGAATTCCTCCATCATATCATCTTTGTTTGAAGCTAGAGCTATAGTTACAGCCAATTGTTTACTAGCTTGCTCTATCTTCTCTAAAACTAGAGCAATTCTTGCAATAACCAGTTTGTCTCTACATCTTTGTCCTTTTACAATCTTTTGAAACTACATTCTATACATATTTCTACTTCATTTTAAGCCTTTTTTCCATATTGTCATCCTCTAAAAGCTTTTCAAGACTTGAAGAGTTTGTAGCTCTTGAAGAAATAATTCTATCCTCTCCATCTCTAGAGTCAATTGCTATATTTACCTAGTTGTGCTGTCTGCAGTCAAACTCTTGCAGCAACTTTGTTATTGCTAATTCCTTGTTGGGCTTAACAGCTTACTCTAGGAAAGTTTAGACATTCACTATGAAGTTTCCCTAAAATACTCATCTTTGAATGCTCAAGTTCTTTGCATAGAGCCTCAAGTACTTAGATACATCCCATCATTCAAATGGCTTGAATTCAGCCATAGCTAACTCAAGTGTATTTCTAATAGGTTCTTCATGCTTATACATCCCTTATGTTTGCATAATCAGCTACAAATTATCTTGTCATATAAATCATGTATTGAAGGATCACCCATATTATAGAACTCTTAATTTGGTGTTTCACGTTGAGCTCACTAAAGATGTTGAGAGACTTAGAATATATGGCCACAAGACACCAAGTCTTAGTAAGGTGTGCATGGTAGAGAGAGAGAGAGAGAGAGAGAGAGAGAGAGAGAGAGAGAGAGAGAGAGAGAGAGAGAGAGAGAGAGAGAGAGAGAGAGAGAGAGAGAGAGAGAGAGAGAGAGAGAGAGAGAGAGAGAGAGAGAGAGAGAGAGAGAGAGAGAGAGAGAGAGAGAGAGAGAGAGAGAGAGAGAGAGAGAGAGAGAGAGAGAGAGAGAGAGAGATTTCATAGAAGAAAGATGAGAAGAATAAGAGATGGTATCAAATTTTAGATAAGGAACCAAATAACTCAAACGTACCTTGTAACTTCTGTATATTTCATAAAATCTTGCTTCCAATATGAATGTATATCAAATTTTGAGACTTCTACTTTAGGATACCTAGGTATGAACAAGCCTTTATGCATATAATTCACCATATATAAGTTTGGATGGTAAACAATGTATCTACATAACTAGAACAACCTGTTCATAGATATGAATAGGCTTGCACTAAATCAACCCATTGATACTTGAAAATACCTAAATTGGAGAAAAAGTAAGCCTTCTTTCAAACAATACATCAAACTTTCAATGTAGAATGGCGATGAACCAAGATTCATGCAAAACAGACTATAGTTTCTCTAGTTTTTGGACAACAAAGTATCCACAATAATAATGCAATTTGTAATAGTAGTGGGCTATTATAAGTCTTAGAATACCCCATTATCAACCAAAAACATTGGCCTTGAAGCATTTAACATTTAGCCCCGTTTATGACCCAAGCAAGTCTCCCTTATTGTTAATATTTAGCTTGTCAAGTATGCCCTACATGTCCTATTCAATACAAAGAACAAGAGGCTAATCATCAACCCAAAAAATCCTATGCAAACTACACTAGCTACCCTTCTCTATCCATGACTACCTGTGTTGTTCAATCTCTCATGTCTCATCCATAAAAACTCTAGATTTTTCTTCTATTTTCATCCCATCCTTTAGCCACATGCAAAATAGTCTTTATATCATACATGTGAGATGGGTAGTTTCATGTATCTCCTACATGTTGACTTCAATCGAGTCATATGCAAATTTTAGCATCCTTTCTTTAAACCATACAAAATTGTTAGAGCCAAACACACTCAATCGTAGTTGTGAAAGATGCCCTATACTTAGTGCTTCACAAACAGAAGTGTCCATAGTGGGATAGTTCTTGCTCAAGATTGATACACATGAGTTGCCAAACATGAAGAAAAAACCACTTGTGGATATGTGATTATCTTAATGATCAACTGTATCAGAATGAAAATACTATAAACCAAAATTTAGACCTCATAATACATATATAAATCAAGCATCCAAAAATTTGCTCATAGAGAAAGACATCAAAATAGTCTCTAGCATCAAGAAGAAGAGAGAAAAGAAGAGAGAGATGATTGTTTATAGAAGAGAGAGAGAAGACGAGTGCAAAAGCTTTTATGGTTGAATTCTTGGTTGATTCTTTGGGATGATTAGCACTTCTTTATTAAGATGCAAGACAAAGGTTTGGGATCTTTTCTTGAACTCATTTTTGGCATGTTTTGCTATAATAATCTCAAAATCAAATTTATTATGGATTCCATCTAAGTGTATAAGATATTCACCACTAATAAACTCTAGGTAAAACTAAGAAAATTCCATAGCAATTTTGCCTAATTGCATTAGCCAATCATGGCCTAAAACAATGTCAATAGGGCCTATATCCAAAGCACTTAAGTCCATTTACTGCCCATAATATTTAGCCAATTGAATATATACCTTACAACACATTTGGTTGTTGATTTATTTTTCTCCATTGGCCACTTGGACTTTGATTAGGCTACTGTAAATTAGTAGAGAACACCTCAATGAATCTATGGCTAATTTATTTAAGAAGCTAGGGGTACAAACACTATCCACCAATATGAACACATTTTTCTCATTAATGCTTCCTTGGATGTGAAGTGTGTTTGGGCTTCTTGATATTGTCTCATCATCAATCCCTCCTAGATCAAAAGGAATACTACTACCAAGGTCAAAAGGAAAAGTTTGTAGGATAATAGAGCTATTCTTGCCCAATATCCTCTTCAATATTTTCATTTTCAATGGTAGTTATAAATGCATTTGTATAATTAGTATCATGCTCTAAATCTTCAAGAACTAACATGTTATGGACCTTGGCTTTTGCATTCATGTAAGCACACTTTGTTGCATGGTTATCTATATACATGTCACCACATTTAAAACACAATCCTTTTTTCTTTCTTTCCTTGTATAGATTCATAGGGATAGCCATTGGGCTGAAGTAGTTCTAGGCTTATTGTCCCCTTGTTCATGATCCATTCTTGGACTATTTGCTATCTTGAAATAAATTTGAGGTCTTGAAGTATTAAATGATGGATAATTTGGCACTCTAGAGCCCTTATTAGATACAAGATTGCTGCCATAAACATTGCCAGCCTGCTCTTGTTTTAAAACAGTCCTTGGTTGTCCAAAAGTGGGCTAAAATGTATGCTCTCTTCTATACTTCCTTCCATACCTTTCCACAAGCTCAATGACAAAAATATAGTGAGGTTTTATGTCACAACATGAGCTAGAGAATGCAGATTCTAGACTATACATGTACTTGTAGAGTTTGGCTTCTTCACTTAGACTCTCTACATACATAGTGAGATTGATGAATTGGTTTGATACTCTCATACACTTAGGTCTCTTTTCTCTAATTCACACAAGCTTTGTGCCAACTTTTCTTTTCAAGAGGGGAAACAAAGATATTATCCATAACTCTCTTAAATGCATTCCAATTCTCCACTAGTATGTTATCTTTCTTAATGTACCTCCACCAAGTGTGTGCGGACCCTTCCAAGTGTAATGAAAAAAAGTGGATATTCATATTATTAGTCCTAAAAAATATGTTAAAATAAGACTCCAACTTTGAAATCTATTCCTATAGGTTGGATGGTGAGGATGACTAACCATTGTACTTTGCTAAAATTATTTTGTCCTTCAACTTGCTCTCATGGAAAGGTTGCTATCCCAAAATAGGATATACATGAAAAGTAAGTATGGGGCTTTCAAAATGTGATGATTCTCTTCCATAAGCTGGATGAGAATTGGTTTGGAACCTTTTTGATGGAAAAGGAACCCTTGACAATTGAGGATTTATCTCAGGTAAGTTAGGCATGAATATATATGTGCATCACGTGGGTTCAAAATAAGGTATTTTTAAAATACCATTTTGTATATTTTTTACATACACAAGGGTGAAATATAAAGGGATTATTTATAGATTGAATAGAAAAGGGTTATATTTTATTTAGGAAAAATTCAAAGATAAGGATATTTATAAATAGGCATTGAATGCACGTGATGTAGAGGATGTACATATAGTAACTTCCCCGAGGGATTGAGCCCATGAACTTGTGGATTAGTACCATTAATGCTACCTAAATAGTCATCATTTCTTTATGAAGCCTCTACTACTTCATATTGACTATTGGGGATGCCCCTTTATCCAAGAATACCTTGACTTTGAGCATTAAGATTGGGTGGGTAAAGTGGAATTCATGGTTCACTATTTGATTATGTTTTTTCTCTTGCATCCTTGGTACCCATTCGAATTTGCATCAATTGAGATAATTGAGCCATATTTTTTGCAATGAACTCCATTATTTTGTCAATTGAAGCCTTATTTTGGATTATTGAATCCACCAACTTTTCAATAGAAGACTCGTTTGATGGTTGGACAACATGACCATTTGCTCAACTCTTGATAATCACTCTACATGCCTAGTCTCGTATTCACGGATGGTATGATTAAGGGTTATAAGTTCTCCTTGTAATTGAGACTCTTCAAGGATCTCTTGAGGTGTGTCTTTTATCACAAAATCTTTGATTTGTTGAGCATATTCACCCTAAGCCTTATTCTTTCCCTTGTGACCTCCCATGATAGGGCAATGTTGCAGGATCCTATATTAGTAAATTGACTATATTTTAAGATAAGAAACTTTGATTACTAAAATGTTTGATTTAAATAAAATCCAGCAATGCTCTCTTCAAGAGGAGCACTAGCAAATTATAAACAATTTAGAATTGAAAATTCTATGATCCAATTTATGTGACTAAATTGTCTAGTTATGTAGCTTGTTTCAACTTGTAAATGTTCTGTTTTCAAATGTATGACCAAAATTTATGTACCCAATGTCTATTAAACCTTGTGGAGATCTAAATAGAACTTGTGGATAACTTGTAGTAAATGTATCTATATGCCAATGATGAGAATTGTACCTATAATAACTTGTTTATACCTTACAATATCTTAAAATAGCCATGTTTTACCCTAATTTGCTCTTCAAGAGGCTGTATGGGCACTTGAGTCTTAAATTATCCATGCATGGTATCTATTTGAGGGATAAAATGGTAGAATGGTCTCCCTACACGGGCTCTGAATCACTAAGAGGTAGGCAAAGTTTCCCTTGGGTGGTTGGTTGGTTGCATCCCTTTGGGATCTTTAATAGTGTGGGGGAGGGTCACCTCTTTATTATCCTACTAACTTTCCCAACATCCACCTTTTTCATTGGTGGGAATCTCAATATGATAATAACATGCAACTCTAACCAATTATCATGATGTGCATTGCTTGAAATATCCATTCATCTCATTCCATGTATTGCAAGTGAACAGAATTAGAATCCACAAAATGAGTAGGGAGAGAGTCTTACGATGCAGTGACTCACTGCATCTTACCCTTTACAATGAATTTCATTTATTTTTTAAATCATGGTTTAAGAAAATATAAGCAAGACATTGGATTAGAGTAATGCATCTAACCAACAATTCACTCTTGAACAAGAGGTTTAATGTAATGTCATAATATTAAATTGAGCTTCTTTCATTGTTTTAATTAAAGAGAGCAATATAATTAGTGAATGGGTTGTTTTGATCATTGAAGGGACGAAGTTTAATGAAATTTTCTCAATTATTTAGTCTCTCTAGCAAATGGATGAAGCTCAAAAAAATGATAAATATGAGAGATCAAGAATTGATAAGACGTACCTCTTGTATGGCTTGATCAAGACTTGAATATTCCTCGATGCTTGAATAAGCTTCTCAATGCTCAATGCTAGCAAAATGATCTTCAATCCTCGTTCCTGGAATGCTTGAAAGAAATCTTTAACCATTAAAAACTTAAGATTGAAGCTTAATCTTGTTTGCCCTAAATCTTGGCTCAAGGTTGAACTCCATAGCTAATAATGCTCCATTTGTGTCCAAAATGCTCCAATGTTGACAATGAAGGATCAAAACCATGTAAATTCTTTTGAATAGAAAGGCTTCAGACCTCATAAAGCTTCAAAAATCATGAATCTCATGCGTGAAGAAGAATCCCCCAAATTTCTTCTTCATGTAAGCTTGAAACAGTCAAAAGAGCTCAAATACTTCAAATTTTTGATGAGTGGATACATGCTGTAGAGAAGCTCTAGAGATGAAATAGAGTAAAAAACCTTTGAAATTGAAAAGCTTTGTGCAATCTTTAATCACTACCCATGAACTACTCTTGTTAAGGTTTGGGGAGGAAGAAGAATGTTAAAATGATGGAAAAGAATGCTTCAACCTGAAGATTACAAGCTCTATTAACCTTTAGTGATCATCACAAGTGATCCCAGCGATCAAACTCATAGAGGTGAGTAGACTTGAGGGCCCAAAAAATTAGCACAGACTTTGGGTGGTTGCTTGCTCCATGTGACTCCTTGCTTCAGCAACCCATAGATGGTTATGATTGGGCTCGAATCTTCAAGAAGCAGCAAGATATGATGGTCGTTGAGGCTTATAAGACTTGAAGATGAAAAAGACGGAAGAAATCCTCCATGGAAGCTTCAATCAAGCTGAGAAGAAGAAAAAGAAAGCTCTACTTCAAAAAGTGAATGAGATTTTAGTATTCTTTAAGTCTAATTACCTCTTCATTCTCAAAATAACCTCCAAAATGACTTGCAATAGATGTACAACCTAGTAGTTTGGCTAAATCTTCTCCAAATCCTTGTCAGAGCCCTAAGATTAGCCTCTGCTCCAAGTAGTATGCCTACAAGTATTTACCATGTGGCTCATGTACCTACTGTTTGATATTTAATGGTGGAAAATAGAGAAACTATGCCTAAGAATAGTTATTATTCCTTTCTGTAGGGTGTTTTCTTATGATTTAAATGGATTTCCATGTGAATGTGCATTTTTCAATTTGAAAGTTTTCTTTGTTGTGATCATCCTATTCATCCTTTGATTTGGACATATTTTCTTTTCACTACCTACTATTTCGATCCACGAATTTTTTGTTATTAAATTTTGCTGGTTTTTGCGTGTTTTATAAACTTTTTTGATTGTTTTTTCATGTAAATGCACCTTTTTTACGTTGGAATTGGGATATGGTATCCATCCCTATTCATTCCTTCACATTACCCATTCATCCTTTTTATTGCATTGTAATCTGAGCTATGGATTTTTCAAAATTAATTTTTGTTTTTGGTCTCATATTGTTTCGGGTTTTCATAATCATGTTTCCCAGGTGAGCACCTAACCTTTAGCATTTTATAGCATTATCTCTCCCTCGCCTTTGTTGTTGACTCATCTTGCCATGTTACTGTTGTTGGCTACTCTATTTTTTTGCATTTTTGAGCCTCTAACACTATTCCATTATAGGGCGACATCTTCTGACTACTTCCTTGTAGAATTTGGTACTAGCAGCATTGTGTTTTTGTGGTTAGCCTATGAATAGTGCATGTGAACTCTCTTTTTGTGTAGTCTTTGGTTGGTTGTCTTCTCTCTCTATATACTTTCTATCTACTTTCTATCTTCTCTTCTTATCCTCTACATATAGCTCCTTCATGTACCTCTACAAATGATAAATTACATGGACATGAGTGTCTTACATGGAGTGTTGGGATGAAAGCATGGTTTGTGCAGAAGCGGATTTGACACATTGTTTGTGGAGCTATTCCCCATCCTTAGATCCTTTTCCAATTCTCAAAGATTTTGATGAGGATATCTATGAGGAAATTGTGCTTGCATGGGATTCGGATGATGTATGTGCCTATTTTGCTCTTCTTTGATGCATTTCTAAAGAAGTTCCACCAAAGGTTACCTCTTTTAGGACATCTCTCGAGAACTATGGTCAAAGATTTAGATGTTGTATGAGGCACCTTCCACCATGCTAGCTTCAGAAGATGAAGTTGGTGTATAAGGACACCATTTAGTCATTCTTGCTGTATGTTACACAAGTATAGGACCAACATCACACATGTAGTTTGCCTTTCCAAACGCACATCTTGTGGCATTAGTACTCTATAAAATCGCCCTAGAGTTTTACGGAGTGGAAAATGCTTTGTGGACACAGACATCATCTACACATGTCAGCTTACACGTATATCCTCATGCTATTTGAGCATCAGGTATCTTTGTGTTGAAAGGGAGGCTTCCATCTCATTATGGAGGTTCCAATGAGTGCCTTTAGAACTTTAGAGAGGGGTGATAAGAGGAAGAAGTTGAAGGCCCACTGTTACCACTGTGGCAAGATGAGCCATTAGCGGAAGGAGTGTAAGGAGTTAACAGCCTAACAGAAGAAGGAGAAGAAGAAGAGGAGGGATGCAAGCTCCTCCAATGAGTCATTCTCTTCCTTATATTTTGACTTCGATGTTTTAGCCAAGGAGAAGTTCGAGGCTTAGAAGAAATCCACTTCTTCAAATCAAGGTAAGGGCTTGGCAACCCCTTTGTTGCTTTCTAATTCAGCTGATGCAATCATCCCTCACGACCCTCTAGTGCCAAAGAGGGAGTGTGAGATGCCGGTAAGACATGACAACCAAGCCTCATCTATACATATATACAGGTGTACAGGTTCTAGGGAGGGACATCCTGGATGCATTGAATGAAGTTTGGTAGGTTCAAGCCCTAGAGCTGGGATTAACATGTAGATTCATGATGGGTTAGTATTTAACAGAGAGTAGGCTTGGCTCCTAGTCTTGTGCTCATATGAGGGGACACTTTGGTGGTCTGGAATAGGGAATCCATGGTCACATATATTCAGAGGTATTTTTGACAGGATGGTCTTATGTGCTATTGTGAGACATTGATGATGGGCACAAAGATATGTTATGGTTCTTCTCTATGTTGAGGAGCTATTACGATCAACATCAATATCAAGTTCTCTCTGAGGCACCTTGGTGGTGGCTTGGTCACCCAGTGCTTGGGTATCCATGGTTCTACTCTACTGGTCCTATGTTCTATGAATTTTGATGAGTCCTTATCATTGTATCATTGTATTGTATTAGATCACCCATGATCTGAGAGAAGATGTCAACAAGATTGTCAACTCATATATGAGTTTGTACATGCGTGTCAGGGATGGGAACATAATCATTATTTTAGACATTATTTTTGTGATTTATTTGTGGCATTTTATGCTAATTGGCCAATGTTTAATGTTGGCTGACCAGTTGCCATATTTGGCCTATTTTGTGCCTATATTTAGTAGGGCTTCCCATGAGCCTCTCCTCCTCCTCGACAGTCATCACTATTCATCAAGTGGACTTTCCATTGGAGAGAGGAGCTGATGCAAGTGCCCACACAACTAGTGACTCACTGTTGTTTGCAAAAGTCTCATGTTTGGCATATGGATTCCATTTCTCAAGCACATCTCTCAGTTCTCTTCCTTTGTAGTGTTCTTTTGTTTTCTTTCTCTTGTGCCTTATATCAAAAGTTTATTTCAGCCCTTGTTTATGCTTCCATTGCTGCATCCATTTCTGAAGAGGATAAAGTGTACCATTTTTGTGAATCCATCAATCACCACCAAGATGGAATCATATCCTATGAAAGAAGGTAGTTTGACAATGAAGTCCATGGATAAAGATCACCATGGCTTACTTGGAATAGGTAATGGTTGAATAAGGCCATGAGATCTATGACAAGGGACTTCCACATTTGCATCAACTTATTAACCCCAAAATTCCCTACTTAGGGGGAGATCATGTCTCTTTTTGAGTATATCCACTTGCAAAGGACTAGGAGAAATATAGAGTCCTTTATAATACCATCCCATCAATGTCCTAGAAATCCCTTTGAGTTTATTATTGGTGTTGATGTAATTTCCTCCTTATGTTCTTGGTGAACATGTCTTTTGTAATTAACTTGACCTTCTAGGGCTTTGTTGAGGATAACTTCCCTTAACTTCAATTGCTTAGGTTTCAAGATTAGTGAATTCTATTGGTCATGGGATTTATCACCTTATTTTGGAGCCTGATAGGATCTTCAAGATAAAGCATCTAACTTCCCTTGTTGGTGGCTAGGCCTATAGGTAATGATAAAGTAAAATTTTGATAAGAACTTGGTGATGATTTAAGAGATCAGAAGTCATGAAATACTCAAGATTCTTATGATTCATATAGATAGTGATCTTATGAGGGGCACCTTCAACTAGGTGTCACTAGGTCTCTAACGAGTCCATCTTAGCTAGAAGTTCTTTATCATGAATTCAATAGTTGATTTCTATAGTAGAGAATTTTCTAAAGTTGAAAGCTACTAGATGAACTTGATTGTCATCACCAAACTCGGATAGAATAGATCCAAGTGCAAAATCTATGGCATCGGTCTCCATGATAAAGAGCTTCAATATATTTATATTGATGAGAATGGGTATTGAGGTGAAGGTTTACTTTAATATTTGAAAATCTTGTTCATCCTTTTGATCCCATACAAACTTGTCCTTTCCAGTTAGGTTGGTTAAAGGGGTAATAGTACGAGAGTAATCCTTGATAAATATTCGATATAAATTTGCAAATCCCAAAAAGCATTGAACATATTGCTTAAATGAAGAGTCTCCCATTTTAGAATGTTTGTATCTTCTTAGTGTCCATAGAAATGACGTACCTCAAAAAATCAACTTTAGTTTTATGGAAATAATACATTTCTAGCCTTGCATATAAGCCTACTTCCCACAATTTATTTAAGATTATTTTGATGTGATGCTCATGCTCCTATTGATTCTTGGAAAAGATTCAACTGTCATCCAAACAGATCACAATAAAGTCATCCAAGATTTCTCGAAAGATACCATTAATCACATGTTGGAAAACTATAGGAGCATTTGTGAGGCCAAAAGGCATAACAACATATTGAAAATGCCCATACCTTTGTGTGAAAAGCAATCTTCCATTCATCACCTTCCTTTATCGTGACAATGTTGTAAGTGCCACAAAGATCTATCTTAGTGAACACTTTGGATTTTTCAAGTCATTCAAGGAGTTTTGGAATCAAGGGAAGAGAGTAGTGATTCTTGATAGTAATCTTATTAAGCCCTATATCATCCACAGATATGCATACATGGAGGGATCCATCCTTTTTCTTGAAAAATAGAGTTGGACCACCCATTAGAGATTTTGAATGATGTATGAATCCCTTGGCAAGGTTCTCATCAATAAATTTCTTGAGCTCTACTAATTCATCTTGGGATAGCTAAGCGATAGCTTTTTGACCCTGAAATGTGCTCAAAATTTGCCAAAAAATCCACATTTCAAGAGAAAATTGAATCCCATACAATGTGGTAGGTGCATCTGGGTCAATTTTAAAAAGCAAGCAAAAGACAGGTTGCAAAAGCGCTTTAAAGACACACCAAGTGATAGTTGCGGAATTTTCAAAAATTTTCTAGGTGTCATATCAGACTTTTGGAGGTGGCCAGCAGTGGGGACCCCGAGATGGTCAGGAAAAAATTTTGAGATTATTAATCGGAGGCCGGACAATGAAATGGTGGTGCCTGAGGTAGAGGACAAAATTTTTGTTGTCGTAAATGGTCTTTAGGGGAAGGGGGTGACCCTTGGACCCCTTCAAATTGAAACGCCATTGGGGGGGGGGGGGGGGTGCATGGCGAAAAAAGAAGAAGAAGAGTTTGGGAGCATAGGCAACATAACAAATGGAAGGGGGGCTAGAACCCATACCATAGGGTCTATATACCCATAGCAATCAATGCCACCATCGAAATGAAGAAATTCTACGCTCTCCAACACCTACCTTCACCTGTGTAATGGCTGCCCACATCAAAAGATTGAAATCTAGTCTTTCCCTCTCCTCTCCCTCTCTCTTCCAAATGGTGATTCACACGAAGGAAATCAAGAAGAAGAGGGGCTGAAGGATGCTTGTCCGGCAATGATCAGATTGCTCTGAGATCAAGAGTAGGTTGATGGAAGGTGTTCAGCACTAAAGAATGATTGTTGGTTGGTCTGTTGGCTGTCCGTAATGATTGATAAAAAATCTGCAACACGCGAATAAGCAGTATGCTTCATTTTTATAAACAAAAATTGCTTCTTTTTTATGTTTGATGGTTGAAATGGTGTGCATATGGAACAAATATTTGTTTGAATCTTGTTTGTATCATGATTGAGGGATGTGCATAAAAGAAATGCAGAACCATAATGATATATAGTCGTAATAATTAAATTATAACTTGAAAAGCCCTCAATTTGTCAATACAAATTCTAAAATCTAAACAAACTTGGAAAATCATTTGAAATCCTACTAAGCACATGTTAGGGTTTTGTTGGTTTCGGGTGCGGAAATGAAATACACATGGGATAAAATTATGATAAAAACTATCTTTCAGCTATCATAATCAGTTAAGAATGATAGATTAGAAAATACCCTATTTTTATGAATGAATAAATAGAAAAAAATAGAAAAAAAAGAGAAAAATAGGCTTTTGTGTTTTAAAAATTAAGAAAAAATATGATTAATATTTGTGAATGTTGAACAAGGCTGAGGTATGAGGAATAAGACATAGTTCAGCCTTGTTTTTATGTTCCAATGCATTTTTATTGCTTTTCATATAAAAAATGACACAAAAAATAAACCTTGAACCTATGCCACGTGGCAAAACCTAAATGGTTCAGGGAAAGAGATTGTAAAAGAGAGAGATTATTGGAAATATATAAAATTTGGATTCATTTAGTTTATGCATAGCATATAGGTTGATAAAAATTTAAGTTTAAAGATACAAATAGCATGAGAAAAGTCGGTGCTAGTCTTTAGCGATGCAGCAACAACGAGTAGATTGGAAAATCATTAAAGAATTATCTTTGCACACCATGTAGCTAATTTTTAATCATAAAATGCTTTCACACAATGGTTATACACTTCTGCATTTTGCATGTCACATGGTACAACATCTGGATGCATAACACTTGATTGGCTAAATAAATTACCAATGTAGAGTGTGTGAGGATTCCTAGGCTGTAGTGTAGATATGAGCAGTTCCTAGGGGTAAGTTTAGTGAGACAATATCAACTCCTCGACCGTTCAATATACAAAAGAGTGAAGCTTGTACGTTTATTCTTTATGTTGGAGCAGTGCATCAAAGGGCCAATACTCCCCAAGATGTAGGAGAGCTGCAGTGGGGCCACTGTGTTTCAACTGAGAGGTTTCCTTCTATGTATGTGATACGTGGTATATTATGCTAATGTGTATGGGATCTCCCTCTAAGGAGTAGGAAAATGCAAACGTTGGACTGTGTCCTATTACAAACGCAAGATGGATATTAGAATTTAGTATAACATGTCCCTTAGACGCTCCTGACTGTGAGGCTGTGTGGGGTATCTTGTGTGTCTTCGAGATTCAGCTAATGCTAGAGAGCCAGTTTCGGGCACGTTTTTAGGTTTCGATAGGTGGTGCGTTTGCCATGAGCTACCTATACAGGTGGCATTTTCCCTACCTTGGTCGATTGGGATCTATCCTTTGGTGTATGCCAGAAATTAGTGAGCTAGACTCACAAGACCGTCAAGTAGAGTTCCAAAAGCAAGAGAGGGCTGAACGAGCTAGACGGCAGGCTGAGACAAACAGAAGATACTCTCTACAAAGGAGTGGCTCAATAGCTTTGTAAGGGTGGGGTTTTACTAACTCTAGCTCGGCACATAGTCCATTAGGGGGAGGAAGCTCTAGTGCTTCCCCCCCTCCAATTAGGCCCTCCATCTTGAGTGGAGCTCTAGTTCCGATTGTTCAAACCCGTGTAGTAGTAGCGAATCCCATTGTTAACATAGCGGCACAACCTATTGCTATACCTGCTGGAACGGTGGATTTGCCAGCTTTAGCTTTTCCCCTACCCAACTTTAATGGGTTAGTGGAGGAGGATGCATAACTACACATTAACAAGTTCCAAAAGTTGATGTTCAACTATCGCATCCAAGATGAAGGACATCTAATGATGTTCTTTAACATGACTCTCAAAGTAAGAGCTGTCATATGGTATCACGGCCTAGAAGCCGGAACCATAGCCACTATTGATTTATTTTTCAAAGCCTTTTGAAGGGAATTAGCCCCTAAAAGGGGTGGTCAATATTGGCTGCATGTACTAAATGTGACACGTCAAGAATCACATCAGGATATCCGAGCAAGAAGTTAAAAGAGGTCTTTCGCAAATTGCAAGCCTCTATCCCTATTCCAGCAATTGCCCAACTGCAATATTTCTTGCATGGCCTAAATTTCAATATTCAGGTGTAGTTGAGTAGTGTCACTTTGCCGAATGTAGACACTGCCATTAGACGAGCACAAAAAGTATAATACCAACTACAAGCAGCCTATGCCTCTCGAACCAATCTTAATATGGGTCTAGTTTTGGAAAATAATTTGGCATTGACCAATGGCAATGGAAGTTAAGGGATAGTGATAACTAACCCTAATGGGAGAGAAAACATGGTTCAAAATATACCCTTATTGTCAACTCCTCCCACTGTGACTATTCCTATGGCTAGTCAGTTGGCTCCACTGAATGTTGGAGGCCAAACATCAAGCCCTAACAGTGTTCTTGTGAGTCAGCAACAACCAATCAGATCATTAGGCTAATGGAATGACAAATGGACGATCATGGCTATGAATCAAGTGCATAAAATGTCCTTAGTGAAGTAAAGGATATGATGAAGCATTACACTGACATGATTTTCAAAAATATAGATAAATAGCCATTGATGTTAATTTCCTTAAAAAACAACAGAATCTGATAGGGAGTCGATGCCTTGAAGAGGGTGGCCCATCAAGATTTAGTTGTAAATGGTGTGGCAACCACCACTACCCTTGAAATTGTCCAAACGTCAAATGTAATATTTGTGGGAAGTTCGACCATTTGGCTGGCACCCGTTGGAGTAATATTAGCTCTCTCCAACAAGTTAGTAGACAGCCAAGTCCTGTTAACCATCGCGCGCAAGGGAATAATCTTCAGCAATATGATGGGCCGAACAAATCCTTCAAAGAGGTGAGGCTACTTTAGAGGAGTTGCCTAGTGGTAATGGACTTAGTCTCATTGAGGATGTACGGGTTAATGGCACTGAAGCCTCTAGGCTATGAGCTATCATAAGAGGTTAAAAGGGTAGAGAAGGTGACAAGGAAAATGCAAAGCTTGTTGACAAAAACCCTAAGCAAGACAATAAAGGGATGCAAGTCCTTAACCCTTACATGGAGGGGGGACCTCTAAAACTCATAGAAAGTAAAGCCGGCACCAAGAAGGATAAAGAATTACCAAGGAGCAATGCAAAAACTAAGAAGTAAGCACAAAAAACAATTTAGCGACCAAAAGAGAGAATGGTTTGTTGAGAAAAAAGAGCTCTAGAAAAGTATTACGAATTCGATTTGTCAAGCTCTCTTTGTGAAGTTAAACCAGATGTGAATCTCTTGCAGTTGATTAAGCTGTCTCCAAGAGTGTACAAGGAATTTAAAAAGATCCTATATTGTCGTGATATTGCACATCCACACATGGAAAAACTGCAGAATCTCTACACAATTTACAAAAAGCACTACTGGTTTATTAGAATAGTTTGAAATCTCTAGTATCATATTTAGATGACTTAATTCCCACTTTAGATGGATCCAAACATATACTAACTTATTTTGAAGGGAATAAGTTCTCCAAGACAAAAGATGGAGAAAAGTGATGCGATTTACCAAAATCGTTATTTTAATCTATTTTTAATGGATTTTTGCAAATTTTCTCGCGTTGGCTTGTCAATCAAATGTGTTCCAATCGTTTTGTGTACCCGTACAACTATATTCGAAGTACTATATTCGGAATTCATATGATGAAGTTATTATCCAAACAAGTTACAGACAATAACAGGGCATAAAAAAGAAAAATAGTGAAAAGCAGTTAAAAAAACATAAGCTTTAAAGTTGAACGACTTAAGATTTTATGAGAGAAAGAGAGTGGAGAAAAACTATAAAAGGGAGGACAAGGAGAGCAATATCATCAAAATCAAGTGTGTGCAAGGCTTGAGGTTGAATCCCTCACCTTCTTTGAGGATGATCATTAAATTTTGGAGAGAAAGCTTGAGGTGCTTTAAGCCCCTCCTCTACATTGAAGTTTCCATCATCGTGAGTCGCTATGAAATGCTGAAGCTTGATGCTCCTCCCCTTCCTTGAAGATCTTTCCACAAATCATGACATTTCACCTTCTCCTCTTCTCTCACAGTTCGAAATCTATGAGCCTGTATTTTGCCTATATTTTTAAATCAAGAAATTTGTTTTCCTCATTCAAAATTCTTTTGAATAAGTTTTATTTCATTTAGTTCTCTCATCTCAAAGTGTCATGTGGTGAGCGACTTTTCACAAATCTCTCGTGCAAATCCTATGCGACAGCATACTGGGTATATCGTAGAACCTTTGGATGTAGCGCAAGTAGGAGATGATTGGTTTGAGCATGCTGAAAAATGTTGCCCAAAGATTGCAACCTACATTGATGGAATACTAGTGGATCATGCTATCATAGCTACGGGATCCTCTGTTAACATTATAAGTTCTAAATTGATGGAGAGGTTGGGTCTTGCAATCTAAAAAGATGCCTCTACGATTCTTAGAATGGTCGACGATAGTCTTAGGTAGCCTAAAGGTTGCATCACTAAGGTTCATGTCACTATTGCAAATATAGAATGCCTTTTGAACTTTAGGGTGATTAGATTCACATGGCATCCTAGCTATCAAGTGTTGCTAGTAGGTAGACCCTGGATCTTGCAAGCAGATTGTCAAGTGGATATACCCACCGATCGACTAATATTTCGTAGAGTGTCCGCCGCATAGTAGTTGATGCATATCTTGAGTCTCGTCAAAGCGAGAGAGCTCCTTTATCCTCTACAGAATTCAAGACATTGGAAGATGTATCTGCTAGTGAGAATTCATCGAGTGATGAGTCTAAAGAAGGATCCAATATAGAGGACATCTATCAAATAACTCTAAATGAGTCAATAGAGCCTCAAGATCGAATAAGAGATGTGGATGTGATTGAGTTGTATCTTGGTATGCCAAATGATCCACGGCCAATTAAATTAGTGTTCATGCTCAGTATGGAAGAAAGGGAGGACTATGTGTCCCTTGTCCAAGAGTTTTGCAACATCGTTGCTTAGAGTTATGATGAGCAGAGAGGTATTCCCTAAGCCCTGGCTATTTATACCATTCCTCTAAAGGAAGGTAGTCATCATGTGCATCGGAAAGTAAGGCATATGCCTTTTGAACTGAGAGATGGGTCGTTTGAGGAGTTACAGAAATTGCGACAAGCTAATTTGATCTTCCCTGTTCATCAGCACAATTGAATGGTCCTCAACTGTTGTTATCAAGAAGAAGAAAAATAATCAAATCCAGCTTTGTGTAGACTTTAGAGAGCTGAATAAGCAGACAGTTAAGGACAACTACCAGTTTCCTTTTATTGATTAGATTTTGGACCAGTAAGTGGGTAGGGAAATATATTCGTTCATGAATTGCTTTACGGGTATAACCAGATGGCAATTGCAGAAGAAAACAAGCTTAAACCGATGTTTATTACTATCTTCGGAACCTTTGTGTACCATGTGATGGCATTTGGTTTATCAATGCACCTAGTTCATGGCAACGAATGATGCCAGGAGATATATTTCACGGTGGATTCCGTGAGGTTTTACGGTGGATTCCGTAAACTTTTATGACCGGGGCTCATACACAAAGTGGATTCTTTGTGCGAGATGTTGATGGGGATGCCTATCCTTTTCAGGCGTTTCATTAATTTAGTGTGTACATGGGTGATTCCATAGCGGATGATTCCACAAAATGCATATTAAATTAATAAACATTTATGAGTTTAGAGTGCGCACTCGTAATAAATTAAGGTTAGGATTGATTTCTAACCAGTTGATTTATTTATGTAGCTGAAGACTGCCAGGTATTCACTTTTGTTGGTTTAATTGTATTATTTTACTAATGATTGTGAATGCTTAAGTTGATGTGTAGAGATAGTAGCAGTGGTGGAGGAAAGCATTGGAAGATAGCGAGTATTTGATTTATCATCTATATTTTGATGGGCGCATACCTTAGGCATGGCGCCTATATTTTGTTGCGCCTATTTATTGAGGCGTTGGATATTTATTTATTATTTTGTATGCGCATGGGCGCACGATTATGTTATTTGTACTTGGACATTGTATTGGGTATGCCAAACTCTTTGGGCACCGCCCATTAGCTTTATTTCTATTTTGTGCTAAAGCAAACTCAAAAGCTAAAAGCTTGCTATTTTGTAATTTGGGCTATTATTTGAGCTTGAAGATGATTAATACATAAAATACATGCTTTGTGGAGCGCTCACACAAGGCATGGGGGAGATTGCACCCAATTGGTCTCTTGTTCATATCGTGCATGCTTTTTACCTTGAGTTTTGTGAAAAAGTAGAGTTATATTGTTCTTGGGGACCTTCCGGCATTCACTACGCGAGCATACAACATCCGATCTGCACTGGTATCAGAGCGAAGTGGAGATCAAGAGCTTCCAATCGCTACCCATCTTGTGCGAAGGCAGAGCTCTTGGAACGATCGATCTCTACGGTCAATCTCATCGCGAATGGTCGATATAGGTGGATTCTTGGCGATCAAGAACCTCTGTTTCTATCCTCAGATTGCGAAGGACTGGCCTGCAGCAGCGGAGGACCACTCCTACATTCTCCTCTCCAAAACGTTTTTCCACAGTCATACAGAGATAAGTCTCAAAACAATTCATAATCTTCATAAGCTTAATAAGCTTAGATTAAGCTTTAAAAAGCTTAAACTAATCAAATCGTCAACTTGGCGTATCAGAAGATGTCCATGTGATTTTCACCGGGCTGAAAAAATGCCCCCCCCTGAAATTCGTCGTTTGATTCTTATAAGCTTAAAGCTTAATCACTTAAGCTTTCAATCATACAAGTTTCATCAATTCTGCAAGTCTTCAAAGCTCTCAAAGTTCAAGTTTTGTAAGTCTGCCAAATCAACCAAGTTCTGCGAGTCTTGGTACTCTGCAAGTCACATAAGTCTGCAACTCTGCAAGTTAGACAAGTCACTTGAAGTCAAAGCTGACTTCTATTCAAAACTCATAGAGAACTGTTCCTGCGCAGAAACTCCAAACTGCAAAGTTGTTCATTGGAAGGTACTATTCGCATACGCAGGTTTGCTAAACCATTTTCAGCACACGCAGAAGATTAAAATACAGATTTTTCAAAGATTACAAATCCGACAATAGCCAAAGACGAAGATTGTGAAAGCCATACACAAAAATATATAAGCCTTGTACACCCGATCTTGAGCTACGCTCATCCCGCTAATTTGATTTTGAGAGTGTGAGGTCTTTTGAGTTTTGCAAGATGACGGAATCACATATGGATGATTTAATGGCTGAAGGCGATCTTCTTGAACTTATGATGGAGCAAAAGTTGGATTTAATCATGATGCAGTTGGATGAAGAATGACGAGCTAGGCAAGCATTATAAGTTCAATTGGCTAAATTACAAAGATCGATTACTGACAAAGAGGAACCTCGATTTGAAGATCTTATTCGACGTACCATCGACGCGACTCTCGAAGCTCAATCCATCCGCAAGGAAACAAAGATAAGTAAAAGAAGTTTCAAATTCCGTACTTTCAATGGCACTCGAGAGGGAAAAACTATTATTGCATTCATCAGTCAATTTGATGACTACTTTCATGAGTAAACATACACAGAAAAAGATAGAATCAAGTGTGTCACTAATCATTTAGTGGATAGAGCATCTCTTTGGTAGACCGTGGTTCGTCAAAAGTATAGATTGTCCCACTACCTGGGAGAATTTCAAGAAGAAGTTTATGCGGAATTTCTTTCCTCCACAATTTCATGAAAAAGCCATAAAGCAATGGGACCTTCTTCAGCAAGGAGATCGTGAGCCTATTCCTCAATACACCGAATGCTTTTGGAATGCATTACTCCAGTTACGCATGCTTGAAGACGTACGTGAAGCGACACACAAGCGCAAGTATATGTCTGGATTACCTGGGCATTACTACGCTAAAGTTAATATGTTCAAGCCTGCAACTCTTGAAGATGCAATATCATTAGCTCTTGACACTGAAGACAAGCTTCAAGGAAGTGACAAGCGTCCACACCAATTCCAAGCCAATCGTAACTATGGATCTAAGCAATTCAACTCAAATTTTAGAAGATTTAATCAAGCGTTTTCCTTCATCATCTTTCCATAAGTCTTGGGCAAAACCACTTGCTTTACCATCCAATACCAATCACAACCCTAAGACAATTCCACAGCCAAATCCTAATATCCCTAGACTTTCTGCCATTGCAAACAATGTAACCAAAGCCAAGCCTATAGTGTGTTATAAATGCCACCAATCTGGACATCTAGCAGCAAATTGCCATTCGAAGAAGCCACCTATCCATATCAACTACCTTGGAGCAATGGAAGATGACGAACATAAAGAAATGCCTGATTTCACGAAAAATTAAGACGACATTACCACTCCTTCGGATACTTTACCAGATATGCCAACTCCACATTCTTTATTGACAATGAAATGTTTAGTGCATGGAAAGGAAAAGATTATTTTGCGTGATGATGGTAGCACTCATGATTTGATTTCTGCAAAGCTAGTAAAAGAATTGAAATTACAAACTGTTCCTATGCATTATCGCATTAAAGCAGCATTCTTAGGTACTAGGTATAATGGAACACAAGAAGTGCATGATTTAGAAATTCAAATTGGTGAATACACTGAAAGAAGAAATTTTCTAGTTGTACCATTACAGTCTAGTGATATTATTTTAGATATGCCTTGGCGTCATCAGCATAACCCTCATATAGATTATTCCACATATTCGATTAATATTCAATTTCAAGGAAAACATATTACATTGTATGGTATGCATGCATCTAATGCTTTTCCACTGCTTTCGCATACTCAAGCTAAACGTGCATTACGCAAAAGTAGTAAATCCTATCTCATTTGGGTGAATGAACTGCAAGTTAAAGCAAACCATATGCATCCTAGGCACAAAGAATTTCTTGCACACTTTAAAATTGTTTTGTAGAAGATCTACCACCTGGTTTATCTCCTTCATGTCTAGAAGACCATAAAATAGATTTGATTCATGGTACACAACCACCTTGTAAAGCACCATATAGGCATAACCAGATAGAGCAAAAAGAAATTCAAAATCAAGTTGAGGAATTACTAAATAGAGGATTGACTAGACCTAGTAGTTCTCCATTTGGTACACATGTTTTATTAGTAAATAAGAAAAATAATACCTATCGTATGTGCATTGACTATCGCGCTTTAAATAAGATCACTATAAAGAATAGGTATCCAATTCCTAGAGTCGATGACCTTATGGATAAACTGCAAGGTTCTGCCATATTTAGTAAAATAGACCTTAAATCTGGTTATCATCAGGTGAGATTAGATAAGTCTGACATATTCAAGACTGCATTTAGGACACAATTTGGTCATTATGAATTTTTAGTGATGCCTTTCAGATTGACTAATGCACCTGCTACATTTAGTAGAGTGATGAATCGTATCTTTTTGAAATATCAACATTGTGTTATTGTCTTCTTTGATGATATTTTGGTGTTTAGTCGAAATGAGAAAGAACATTATGAACATTTGTCCTTGGTTTTCAAGTTATTAAAAGATAATCAACTGTATGCCAATCCGGAAAAGAGCGAGTTTTTTAGAACAGAAATTGAATATTTAGGTCATATCGTATCATCTGATGGTATTAAGGTTGACCCTAAGAAAATAGAAGCAATATTGAACTGGCCTATACCTAAAAATGTGCATGAGTTACGATCTTTCCTAGGTCTTGCTAGTTTCTACAGGAAGTTTGTGCGTAATTTTTCATTACTTGCTTTGCCTTTGACTAAAATTTTGAAGAAAGGCATTGTTTATCATTGATCTGATAATCAACAGAAATCCTTTGACTTATTGAAACATGCATTAACCCATGCTCTTGTATTACAATTGCTTGATTTTAATAGACCATTCTTTTTAGTAGTGACTGATGCTAGCGGATCTGGAATAGGAGCCGTACTTATGCAGGACAATCATCCTATAGCCTATTCTAGTTGTAAACTGAAACCCTCCGAACTTAAATATTCCACATATGATAAAGAATTATTAGCTGTAGTACAAGCCTTAAAACAATGGAAACACTATTTAATGGGTTCTGGATTTATGATTAAAACCGACAACAAAGTATTAGACATTTACTTAGCCAACCTCAAAGATCTGACCAACATATCAAATGGGTAGCCTTTATTTAGAGTTTTCATCCTATCATTCAATATCAACCCAGTAAAGAAAATGTAGTGGCCGATGCATTAAGTAAAAGACCTGCAATTCATAATATTTCTGTTATATCATTTGATTCTTTAACTCCTATGAAAGATACTTATCATCAGGACATTACTTTTCATGCTGATTGGAATAAATTAGTTCAAAATAACTAGATTCCTATTGATTCACTGTCTCATAATGATGGATTTATGTTTTATGAAAAGAGATTATGTGTTACAGTTCCATTCAGATCTTTTGTTTTGAATGAGATTCATTGTCCTCCATATCAAGGTCATAGAGGTATCATATCTACTTTACGTACATTAACTGAAGATTTTTATTGGCCACATATGGACACTGATATATCTAACTTTGTTTCTGAATGTTTGATTTGTCAAAGAGTTAAGAGACATCATGGTAAACAATATGGATTACTTATGCCTTTATCTATGGATTTTATTACTAGTTTACCTAATACTAAAGCTAACCATGATATGATTTGGACAGTAGTAGATAGGTTTAGTAAACAAGCATATTTCATTCCATGTAAGAAAACTTCAACAGCATCATAGGCAGCACAATTGTTTTTGAAAACTGTTTTCACTAACCATGGATTACCTAAAGTTATTATTTGTGATCGCGATTCTAGATTTTGTAACAATTTTTGGATTACTTTGTTTGCTAACCTAGGCACAAAAATTGATTTCTCATCTGCATTTCATCTTGAAACTAATGGACAAACAGAAGCTACTAACAGTACTATTTTAGATCTTTTACGTGCTTACACTATTTCTAAACCACAGACATGGGGCACACATTTGCATTTATTACAGTTTGCATATAACAATACACCACACACATCTACAAAGAAAGCACTGTTTAAAGTGATTTATGGTTATAGATTGTCTACACCTGTTGCATCTTTATCAAATAGAATTCAGAGTGCTGATGATATTGCTAGTATGCACGCTACTATTTTTAATGAGGTTAAAGACATGATTGCCAAAGCCCAGTAATCATATACCAAACAAGCCAATAAGAGAAGACAAGCAATGAATTTCAAAGTTGATGACTATGTTTGGTTAAGAATAGAAAATGTAGATTACAAAGTGTAGAAAGACATCCAGTTGTGAAATTAGCCCCTAGATTCTATGGACCATTTAGGATTATTCACAAAATTAATGACAATGCATTCAAGTTAGAATTGCCACCTCACTGGAAAATTCACAACACATTTCACATTAGTTTATTACGACCCTTTAGAGACTAATTACCTGTACACCCTGTTTATGAAAACCCACCTTTATTAGAGGAAGAGATTGAAATACTTGAACCTGAAGCTATCATAGATATTGACTGTATGACCACTAGAACTGGCCGAAGATATTCTAGATATCTAGTCAAATTTAAGAACCATCCTGTAGAGGAAGCCCAATGGATGCACGCTAGAGACTTAAATGATTTCCCCACTCTACTAGCTCCACATTGAGCTAATAGCAATTGAGGTCAATTGCTATCCCACCCTGGGGATATGATGCCAAGAGGCATATTTCGCGGTGGATTCCGTGAGGTTTTATGGTGGATTCCGTAAACTTTGATGACCGGGGCTCATATACAAAGTGGATTCTTTGTGCGAGAAGTTGATGGGGACGCCTATCCTTTTCGGGCATTTCATTAATTTAGTGTGTACATGGGTGATTCCGCAAAATGCATATTAAATTAATAAACATTTATGAGTTTAGAGTGCGCACTCGTAATAAATTAAAGTTAGGATTGATTTCTAACTAGTTGATTTATTTATATAGCTGAAGACTGTTAGGTATTCACTTTTGTCGGTTTAATTGTATTATTTTACTAACGATTGTGAATGCTTCAGTTGATGTGTAGAGATAGCAGCAGTGGCGGAGGAAAGCATTGGAGGATAGCGAGTATTCGATTTATCATTTATATTTTGATGGGTGTATACCTTAGGCATGGTGCCTATATTTTGTCGCGCCTATTTATTGAGGCATTGGATATTTATTTATTATTTCGTATGCGCATGGGCGCACGATTATGTTATTTGTACTTGGACATTGTATTGGGTATGCCAAACTCTTTGGGCACCACCCATTAGCTTTATTTTTATTTTGTGCTAAAGCAAAAACTCAAAAGCTAAAAGCTTGCTATTTTGTAATTTGGGCTATTATTTGAGCTTGAAGATGATTAATACATAAAATATATGCTTTGTGGAGTGCTCACACAAGGCATGGGGGGAGATTGCACCCAATTGGTCTCTTGTTCATGTCATGCATGCTTTTTACCTTGAGTTTTGTGCAAAAAGTAGAGTTATTTTGTTCTTGGGGACCTTCCGGCATTCACTACGTGAGCATACATCATCCGATCTGTGCACCAATGAACAACAAACAAGACCTTTGGTAACATCTCCCCAAAGGAGTTAAACGTATTTATCGATGACCTGGGGGTAGCCACCATAAGAAAAAGACGGTTGATTATTTTACAGAAGTGTTTTGAGCGGTGCATACAATTTTGCATAGCTCTTAACCCATGGAAGTGTATCTTTGGGGTGTCTTATGGGCTATTGCTAGGCCATGTGGTTAGTTTAGTAAGAATTGCAAGATTGACCCTGAAAAGATCAAGGTCATAGTCACCATGAATCCATTGCGCACACCACAATAAGTACACAGTTTTCTATCATCTGTGGGGTACAACTGGAGGTTCATAAATGCCCTAGCAGAAAGAATGTTGCCACTAACGAATCTAGTATCCTTTAGCTATCTTTGTGAATGGAGTGACCCTTGTAAGGTAGCTCTTAATGATGTGAAATATGAGCTAGTAAAAGCACCAGTTTTAAAAGCACCTAAAAGGGGCAAAGCATTCTACATATTTTCAGCACCCACCTTGCATAGTATCAATTGCTGCTTATCCCAAATTTGGGAGGGAAAATTGTACCATCCAATTGCTTTTGCTAATCGGAAATTGGGCATATCATCAGAAATCAACTACACACCTAGATGGAGAAGTTGTGTCTTCCAATGATATTTGCGACTAAAAAATTTAGGCACTACATTCTCAATGAGAAGGTTGTATTTTATACGAAGGTGAAAAGGCTTAGATTGCTAATAAACAAGCTACAACTACCCAATCGTTTAGCAAAGTAGTTAATCACTTTGCAAGAATTTGATTATGAGATTAAAAGTAAGCCACCCAGGCTGCAGGGTATTGTGGAATGCCTTGTGAATTTCCAAGAGCCAAAAGAGACTTTTGTTGAAGGAAGTGATATCGAGGAAATGTTTAAAGTAGATATAGCTTTGATCCCATCTTGGTATGCTGCCATTACGCATTACCTATCAAGAGGAGAGGCTGGAGCTGGTTCATCAAAGTCAGAAAAGAGGAAAATTAGACAGCATGCTTTGAAATTATCTTTGATCACAAGAACACTATATCGACATGTGGTTGATCATATTTATCGCCGATGTGTGATGCTTGACGAAGTTCCATTCATTTTGGAAGAGTGCCATGACTTCGTTGGCGGAGGGTATTTTGTGGAATAGTTGATGGCCCAAAAAGATTTGAGAGCAAGTTATTGGTAGTCATCTATTTTCCAAGATGCATTCGAGTATTTTAAGAGGTATGATACTTGTCAACGGCATGATAGTAGGGAGAATATGAAGCGACCACTTATTCTGATTATGGCTATACTTCCATTTGAGAAGTGGGGCATCGACTTTGTAGGTCCTATTACTCCATCATCCACTACGCAAAAGTGATATATTATCATGGCGACTGACTACTTTACAAAATGGTTAGAAGCATGAGCGACGAGGAAGGATGACACAAAAGACATTGCTAGTTTCCTATTAGAGCAAATTATATGCCGATTTGGTACACCAAAAGAATTAGTATCGCGGATCGTGGAATCCATTTCCTAAACGAAGTGATTAAAAGCTTGACTAAAGTATGGAAAATTAAGCACAACAAGACAACTTCTTATAACCCACAGGCGAATGGGAAAGTTGAAAGTACTAACAAGTAGCTTGTGGGTATTCTATAAAAATAGTGTTTGAGAAGAAGCATGACTGGAACAAAAAACTGTATGTGGCAGTGTGGGTGTATCACATGATGTTGAAATGATCCACTAGTCACATTCTGTTCAAGCTAGTCCATGGGGAGGAGTGTGTTTTGCCCTTAGAGATTGAGTTGCCAACCATCAGATTCCCAATCAATCATTCTTTGGGTGATGAGGATACCCTCTTTGAGCGCTTTACGACTCTGGCCCACTTGGATGATATCAAATTGCATAATCTGTTGCACTAGGAAGTGGCTAAGCATTGAATGAAGTAGCTGCATGATCTACAAGTGTAGAAATATATCTTTAAGAAGGGACAATTAGTTCTATATTATGATGCATGTAGAGAACTGTTTCCAAGAAAACTTGAGCCCAAATGGGATGGTCCCTACAAGATCGTGAAAATAGGAAAAAATAAGTCCACGATATTACTGGATGAGCTTCAGGGAGTGGAGTTTAAAAATACGGTTAATCTTAATAAGATTAAACCTTATTATCTCTAAGTACACTAACGAAATAAATGTCTTGTAGGTTAATATTGGGCTGATTAGGAGCCTGCAAGAGACAAAAGAGGTTGATGGGGCAGCTGATTCCTTACTTGGAACAGTGATATTATCAGGGGAAGCTTATCTGGTGGAGTAAAGGATATAAGGTAATTGAGTAAGAGGATAGATCATTTGTTTGGAAAATCAAAGTCTTCTATCATCACTGCTTACGAATTCTGACAAGTTTCCCTATTGTATTCAATGAAGAAGGTGGGATGGAGCCTTCAATACATTCTCTGAACACGCTGAATTTTGATTATCATAATTATGAGTAGGAGTGATGATGGCGAGCTGTGTGAACCCATTGGTTGTGTGTGAACCCATTGTGGACATACACAATGTACTTTGATGGAGTGTCCAAGGGTCCTAACAAGAAAGGGAGTATAGGGGTAGTTATTAAAGACCCCCAATGTACAGTCGTAATGAAATTAGCTATTTATGTCGGGATTGGATTTACCAATAACATGACAGAATACAAAGCTTTGATCATGGGGTTAAATATTTCTAAGAAAGGCGATATCCATCGGTTGTTAGTAAAGGGGGATTCCCAGTTGATATTGAACCAACTAAATGGGACTTACACAGTAAAAAATCCCATTCTTTCAATGTATTGTCGCATTGCTATGACCATGCTCGACGGGTTTGAGAGAGTGTCTCTTCAACTTGTTCCATAATGAATCAGTTTGTGGACTCGTTAGCAAACTTTGCTTATGAAGAAGAAATTTTCTTTAATTGTGGTCCTAGTTTGGATATCTCTATGGATGATGAGATATGGCTTGGTCGATTAGTGTGCTTCTATCGAAACATGCCCTATGTGGCAGGCGATGGTTGTTATGGGTAATGCAAAGAGTGGCCGAGACCCATGTCACAATTTGATGCATTTAGTTTAGGGCAGGAGCCCTATTTCCTCCTTGGAATAGAGCATCTTATTGGATATTAATAAGATTTTACAAGGGGGGATATAGATGAGTTGGTTTTTTTGATTTCCTTAGGCCAAGAGGGCCAGTTGCTTTTAAGGTTTTTAATGCTTGATTTCCTTAGTCCAAGAGGGCCAGTTTCTTTTAAGGGTTTTAATACTTGGTTTCCATTAGGCCAAGACGGCCGGTTTTGTCGAGTTTAAATGTCTTATTTCTTTAGGCCATGAGGGTCAGTTTTGTTAGGAGTGAACAATGTTATTTCCTTAGGACAAGAAGGCGATATGTTTGTTTGGTGCAGGTGCATTTAATGGTTTTCTGTTTTAGTGATTGCATCACACAGGTTGCCGAAGTTACTGGAGGGAGCTTTTGCTGCGCAGGAGCTTCTCATGGCCATTCCAAGTGGTTTCGTCCCCTTGCCAAGTTTTTTTCCCTTATGCAGATAATGATATATGTGTATGCAATGGTAAATTTCTTTTCGCTTGTTGAGGACTAGCAATCAAGGCATGAAGTCCCAAGTTTAGTTTAGCTATGTCTGTGGGAGGACTGAGTGGTTGTTGTCTCCTACAAAGGCATTGTCAAAGGCATTGAAATACCCATTTTAGAAGGTAATCCTAGTGACCTTGTTCTCCTGACCTGCTAGGCGGCCATTCTTGGAGTTTTTGTTAGTTGTGAGGTAGTTAGAAAAGCCTGCCATAACAAATATATGCAAAGAAGAAAAATCCTGAATAGCTCAAGAATAAAAATATACAAAGGTCTGTCAAAAGGGGTTCTAGCCGCTATAAAACTAGCAAAGAAAAGAAATAAAAATCCTTGAGCAGTTGTTCATCACCTTGTGAAGGCTTGGTAGGTTCTTAGGGATGAGTCACCAAACCTGGGGCCCATGCCTTGCCTTCCTAGGGGTGGCATCTAGCTTAACAAATAAAACTACAAGAAGGTTGGAGTGAAAATAAAAGTGAGCGTTAGAAAAGGATTAAGTATCGCCTCATGAGGGCTTGGTAGGCTCTTGGGTACCAAGACAGGACCTAAGGTCGATGCCCTCTTCTCCTTGGGTCACTACGCTCAGCTCTCTCCTTTCTACACGCCCGAGTATGGAGAAATAAAGGCCTAAAAGAAAAATGTGCTAAAAGACAATATTTCTTGATTAGCCTATAGGATTCCTCGCCTAGTAGGAGCTCCTGGTTGAGTTGTCCTGAGTTAGGCAGGTAGTTCAGACGACCACTTAGGATCACCTCTTTGATAGTTCTTTGTAGCTTGGCCATGTTGGAGCAGTTGGTTAATGTGACTAGCTTTGGGGCTTTCTGTCAAATTATGTCAAGTCTACTCCTCTTGGATTTCATGCCTTGGTTTTGTTAGGGGGTAGGGTGAAAGTTGTGATGTGTTTTGTTGTGTATTGTTTGTATCGGCTTGATGCTCTTTGTGGTTATGGTTATGATGAAATTTGCTCGTGGGATTCGACGGGCTGAGTCGCCCTATCCCATGGCTGTTAATGAGTGATGGGATGTTTACCCTTAAATGTGCTCAAAATTTGTCTAAAAATCTACATTTCAAGAGGAAATTGAATCCCATTAAAGGCGACATGTACAATTGTGTCAATTTTAAGTGGCAAGAAAAAGATGAGTTGCAAAATCGCATTGAAGACACACATGTGACGATTGTGGAATTTTCATAATTTTTCCAGGTGTCGGATGAGACTTCTAGAAGTGGTTGATAGTGGGGGACCCCAGACGGTCATGCATAAATTTTCAGATCATTAATTGGAGGTCCGACAGTGAAATGACGGTGCTTGAGGTGGAGGACAAAATTTTAGTTATTATAAATGGTCTTTAGGGGAAGGGGGGGTGACCCTTGGGGCCTCCCCACTCCAAATTGAAACATGATGGGGGGGGGGGGTGTTTTTTTGTATGGTGAAAAAAAAAATGAAGAGGTTGGGATGCAGGCGTCAGAAAAAATGGAGGGGGAGGCTATAAGCCATATCACAAGGTCTATATACCCGTAGCAATCAATGCCACCGTTGAGATGAAGAACTTCTACACTCTCCAATGCCTGCCTTTGCTGTCCAATGGCTGCCCACATCAGAAGATTGAAATCTAGTATTTCTCTCTCCTCCCTCTCTCTCTTCTAAATGGTGATTTACATGAAGAAAATCAAGAAGAGGGACTGAAGGATGCTTGTCCAAGAGTGATCCGATTGCTTTGAGATCAAGAGGAGGCTAAGGGAAGGTGTTCAGCACTGGAGAATGATTGTTGTTCAGTCCATTGGTGGTCCATAATGATTGACAAAAGACCCACAACACGCCAATAAGCAGCATGCTTCATTTTTATAAATAAAATTTGCTTCTTTTTTATGTTTGATGGTTGAAATGGTGTGCATATGGAACAAAAATTTGTTTGAATCTTGTTTGCATCATGGTTGAGAGTTGCACATAAAAGAAATGTAGAACCGTGATGATATATAGTCATAATAATTAAATTACAATCCGAAAAGTACATTTTTAGAGTAAAAATGGGGGTTTTGTTGGTTTCAAGTGGAAAAACAAAAATCACATGGGATAAACTTCTGAAAAAAACTATCTTTCAGCTGTCATAATTAGTCAAGAATCATAGATAAAAAATACCCTATTTTTATGAATAAATAAATAGAAAAACATAGAAAAAATAAAAGAAGAATGAATTTTTGTGCTTTAAAAATTAAGGATAAATAAAATTAATGTTTGTGAATGTGTAACAAGACTGAGGCATAAGGATTAAGGCCCAACGCAGCCTTGTTTTCATGTTTTAGTGCATTTTTATTGCTTTTTATATGGAAAATGACACAAAAAATGAACCTTGAACCTATGCAACCTGGCAAAACCTAAATGGTTAGGGGGAAGAGATTGTAAAAGTGAGAGATTGCTTGAAATATATAAAATTCTAATTCATTTGGTTTATGCATAGCATATAGGTCGATAAAAAGTTAAGTTTAAAGAGACTAGTAGCACGAGGAAACTTGGTGCTAGTCTCTAGCAATGCAGCAACAACGAGTAGATTGGAAAATCATTAAAGAATTATCTTGCACACCATGTGACTAATTTTTAGTCATAAAATAATTTCACACAATGGTTATACACTTAAGCATTTTGCATGCCACATGGTAAAAAACCTGGATGCATGGCACTTGATTGGCTAAATAAATGGCGAACGTAGAGTGTGTGAGGATTCCTAGGCTATAGGATAGACAAGTGGTTCCTTGGGATAAGTTTAGTGGGGCAATATAAACTCCTAGACTGTTAAATATACAAAAGAGTGGAGCTTGTACGTTTTTTCTTTATGTTGGAGCAGCGCATCAAGGGGCCAATCCCTGAGATGTAGGAGAGCTGCAATGGAGTCGTGGTGTTTTAGCCGAGAGGTTGCCTCCTATGTATGTGATACGTGGTATATTATACCAATGAGTATGGGATCTCCCTCTAAGGAGTAGGGGAAGGCAAATGTTGGACTGTGTCCTATTACAAATGCAAGACTGATATTAGAGTTTAGCATAGCATGTCCCTTAGACGCTCCTAGCCGTGAGGCCATGTGGGGTGTCTTGTGTCCTAGAGGTTCGAGCTAGTGCTAGAGAGCCAATATAGGCCCTTTTTATGTCTTGACAATAGCATATAGATGGGGCTGAAAGGAGATTGAGCTCCTTCTTGTGAATCTATTGCACAATCATAAGGTTGATGTTTTGGTAGCATATCTACATTCTTCTTTTCAACCAAATACTTGAACTCTATATATTAGGTTGGGAGTGTGCCAGAGGCTTTCATCCTTTGGCTTCTCCATGAGAAATACATAAACAAAAAGGGATGGATTCTTCTTTGCTTGACACATAAACACAATTATCTCAATGTATAATATTTGGTAATTCTTCATTTTATTCTTTTGCACTCAACCTTTCCAAACCTCCAATTGATGTCAAGATTATGTAATTCTAGCTATGGTAGTTGAAGAACAATGGGACTATTTGGACAATGGATGGCAGCGAAGGCTATATATGATGCAAGACTACTTAGGGTAACTTTTATGGGTTGAGTCTCATACCTAACATCTCCTAAAGTAAGAGATCGAACATCAATTACTTATCTACATACTAGCTTTTCTTTCCTTACAAGTTGTATACCATGTTGCTTTGAAAATTTCTCTTCCTTGAAGCATGTTGTGGTTCTAGAGTCTAACAAAGCTTTCTCATCTATTTGTCTTCCCTCCAAGTGAATCTTTATTGACAATGTAAAGCTAAACATTAGATTTGTAGATAGAAGGAGACATTATTTTGGGTTTCTTAAGGCTTTGTCTAGTTGCGTGGTCTCTACCAAGACTGTACATCAATGTTCCCTGACAATGATAGATTAGTGGTGCCATGAATTCTCATCCTTCCTTTATTAGGACAAGATTAAACTATGTATCTCAATTGGCTGTACTACATGTATAATCCATTAATGTATTGCCTTTGTTTTTCTTGAGTTGTTAATGGATTGAACCACATCATATCAATTTGGATAGGCTCTGCCTCAGATACTTGTCTTGGTTAGCTCAGTCTTCAAAACTCTTCATCATGCTTGAATTCAAAGCAACTCCTTGACGTCTTTCTTATCTTCTCTTACCTCAAATGCTTGGTCTTCTTGGGCATATCGGTCTCAAAACTCTTCATCATGCTTCAAAGCAACTCCTTGATGTCGTTCTTGTCTTCTCTCAAATATGTCATTGTTACATTCAATTGTCTGAGGGAGAAATTCACTAAGTGTATGCACCTTTGGCATGGTGAGCAAAATATCTTTAATATCATCTTTCAATTCCCCAATGGAATTGACTAATAAAATAATCCTCATTCTTGGTTAAATTACATGTGAGTTGTTGAAATTTTGATACATAGATGGACTCGGGTCTTGGCCCTTAACATAGACTTCTAATCTTTGTTTCGGCTACTCTTGTTCTACCTACTTCTCTAAATGTAGTAGATAAATCTTGTACAGAGACCTCACAATTATATAGCAATGGGGATTTCTTCTCAATGAAGGAGGCAAACCAAGAGAAATATATGTCTGAAAGGAGAGTTTCTACAAGACCAACCCAAGAAGTATCATTTGAGTAATGATCTGGTTGCTCAGATATAAATAATTGTACCTGTTGGATGAAACCTCTGAATTTTCACCTTGTGCTATCAAATTTCTCAGAAGGTTGAACTTTGGTTCTTTTTTTTGTTAACCATGAAGGTTGTCATAGCTAATGGACTTTTAGCTTAATGTAGGCTTGTCTCTTGAATTAAAGATTGAAGGCTAATGGACGTTTAGCTTAATGTAGGCTAATGGACGTTTAGCTTAATGTAGGCTTGTCATTGGTAGGCCTTATATAGTTGAGCCCAAAGCTTGTGGTTTCTCTACTTCTAGCATTGCATTACCTTCTTGAAGCTCTTGGCTTTCTTACTATATACTTTGTCAAGAAGTAGCAATACCTTCCATTACAGACTCCATCATGACTAGGCAAGATGGTGGTAGGAGAGTCTTGCCAAATTGTTATGAGCACGACAAGTGCTCTTCAAGAGCGAGGAGATTTCTCTCACAAATTATAAGAGAAGAACTTTAATGGGAAATTAAACTAGAACTTGATTGCGAGATCAATTGATTACAAGAGAACTTGATTATAAGACCATGCTCACAAGAGCAAGGTTTGATCACAAGACAAGACTAGAGCAAGACAAGAACTCGAAGAGGACTTACCTTGCAAGAGCCTCATGATTGGTGTTGGAAAGGCTGAAGGGCTGGTAGCCCACTCGTAGCCCAAGACCCCTATTTATACTAGAATTGAGGAGCTTAAGAGGAAACTTCTAGATTATGACATCATTGTTGACACAAGTAATGTTGATGTAAGCATTGATGCAAGTCTCTTCTAGAACTTTCCAAATAATTATGGAACCTTCTTAGAATCGTCTAGTACTTTTTCAAGCCTTATACAATGTGCTAGAATGTTTTGGAATCTTATAGGAACTTATTGGGACCAAGGGTTATACCAACTTGCATATGAAGCAAGGGCTAGCCTTGCTTGAGCACCCATTACATTGCTTGAGCATCTGTTACACTACCAAATTTACGGTAAAGATAGACACAAATAGGACAATGGCTGAGAGCCTAGTAATTTGTCTCAAATCCTCCAAGATGGAATCGGTTGAAATGGTCCATGAATCTCACATGGTCTATTGGTACTAGTGAGATAGTAGGTCGTTATGGTTCCTTGGGAGATGCCTTTGGAGTAGGAGACCCTCTAGGTAAGTTAGAAAGTAGACTAGTCTTAACTAGCATAGCGTAAGATGGAGTGAGCATAGATGTAGAAGGAAGAAAGATCTGATGGTATAAGCTTAGGTGCTTGCAATGTTTCCATTCATGAATACCATTTCCATCCTAACCAACATATTTCTCATACAATGATAATAATAGTGGTACATTTGTTAGTCTATTCTCGGATGGATTCATATGATATGATCCAATCAGTCTAATAGGACAGCTAGGATCTGCTCATTCTAAACAAGCTTTAAAGAAGTGATATTAGAAAAAACCATTGGAGTTTCAAATAATTATCTTCCTCCCCTTTTTTTCCATTCTATAACATTTTCTTACTATTTTCACCTCACACTTCTCTCTCTCTCAAGCACTCACCTCCACCACAAGGTTCAAGAACTTAAGGAATCAATTAGGCATGGAGATTGAGGCAGACAGTCTCATTACACGCAGTGAGAGAGACAGAGAGAGTACGAGTGAGCAGAGTAGAGAGTGAACACGTTTTTTGGTACAATGACAAGAGTACCACTTTAGGTTTTAGATAGATATATGTATGAAAGTACAATGTGCTAAGGGTGTGTTCACACCCGTGCACATATAAAAGGCACGATGGCCCTTTATTCCCAACAACCTCCCACCTTAAGGCAATGTACCTTAAGAGGAGAAAAGAATCAGCTAAGTCTAAGTATGTACAAAGCTGAAATAAATATATCTATCCAACTAACTCCCATCATTTGTCAGCAATGAGCAAACCACTCTACTGGAAGACCCTTCGTGGTGAGAAGGTCTGCAGGATTATCATCTATATGCACTTTGATAAGCTCAATGCTCTTGTTGTCAAGTACATCTCTAATGAAGTGATAGTTCACATGTATGTGCTTTGTCTTTGCATGAAAGACAGGATTTTGTGCTAGCATGATAGCACTCTGACTATCACAATGGAGAACAAGTAACTTTGTGATGCCAAGCTCTCCCACCAGACATGAAAGCCATAAAGCCTCCTTGCATGCCTCAGTGGCAGCTACATACTCTACCTCTGTAGTAGACAATGCAACACACTTTTTTAGCTCGGAGATCCAAGAGAACGCTCCTCCTGTGAAAGTAAACACATACCCAGAAGTGGACTTCTTGCAGTCCGCATGACCAGCATAGTCTGCATTCGTAAAGCCAACAGATGCCTTCTACTTTCCAAAGTAGATACACAACTCCTTTGTGCCTTTGAGGTATCTCATAATACCTTTCATTGCATCCCAATGCTTGTTGCCAGGGGTTTTCATATATCTACTAACCACTCCCACAGCAAAAGCAATGTCAGGACATGTAGCAACCATAGCATACATCAAACTACCAACAGCTGAAGCATATGGTACCTTGGCCATTTCAGCCTTCTCATCATCAGATTCAAGGCTTTCCTCTACACTAATTTTCACATATGGAGGCAATGGAACCCCAAAATTTCCCCCCCCTCCATATTGAAACGCTGCAAAACTTTGGAGATATACTCCTGCTGAGATAGATAGAGTAAACCTTTACATCTATCTTTGAGTATGTGCATGCCAAGAATGTGAATTGCATCACCAAGATCCTTCATGTCAAAGTTTCCATGTAGACTTTGCTTCAATGAATCCAAGGCATGAGTATCCCTGCTAGTAATTAGCATGTCATCAACATACAAAACCAAGATAATCAGGCTGCCATCTGCTACCTTCGTGGTGTACAAGCAGTGATCCACTGGATTCTATGAAAGCCTTGGGACTGCATGAATGTATCAAACTTATGATATCATTCTCTTGGTGCTTGTTTCAGCCCATACAAACTCCTTTTGAGTTTACATACCATTTTTTCTTTCCCTTGTTCAAGAAATCCTTTAGGATGCTGCATATATATGTCCATGCAGATCACCATGTAAAAATACAGTCTTTACATCCATCTGTATGAGCTCCATATCCTCAACTGCAACCAAGCCCAAAATGATTCTCAATGTAGTAATCTTGACTACAGGAGAGAAAATCTCATCAAAGTCAATTCCATGCTCCTGCTTGTACCCTTTCGCAACCAATCTTGCTTTGTACTTTGGTGAGGGAGCGGAAGTGACCTTCATTTTGTAAACCCATTTGCGTGGAAGGGTTTTCTGCCCTTTAGACAACTACACCAAGTCCCAAGTGCCATTTTTTTCAAGAGATTCTATCTCTGACAACATGGCTTTATACCATTTCTTGTTGTCCTGTCTATCCATTGCTTCCTTGAAGCAAGACGGTTCACCACAGTTTGTCAACATGACATGCTAAGCCACATTAATTGTACCATGAACAAATCTGTCAAGTTGTCTAATTGCCCTAGACGATCTCCTAACCCAATGGCCATTGTTTGCTAGCTGTTCTTGCAAATTTCCATTTTTAGCATGCTGTCCTGGCATTTCAGCCTGCAAATCAGCATTAACAGCTTATTATCCTACCTATTCCTGCACATCTAATGGCTCATTTTCATGGGTAATAGCTGGCTGATCACTTCCAACATGATTTCCTGCATTTATAGGTTCATTTACAACAGGTATTTGCTGTTGTACAACGGGCACATTTAACTATCCGAAAGGTGTTTCTTCCCAGAATACAACCCTACGGACCTCCTCATTCTTTTTGAGCTATTTGTGCATGTGATCTTCTCGGAAGATAACGTCATTACTACATACTATTTTCCTTTTCTCGGGATTCCACAATTTATACCCCATTTCACCCTCATCACCATATCCTAGGAAAATACATTTTCAGGACTTTGGCTTAAGTTTGATGCAGTTTTCTTTACGAATGTGCACAAAAGCCTTGCAACCAAACACTTTCAGATGAGCATATGAAGGTGGCTTGCCTGAGCACGCTTCTTGGGGAACTAGATACATGAAGTGGATACAACGTATCACTCTTGCAACCTCTGGTAATAACCCTAGATACCTTACAGATCTTCCATTTTCCATCACCAAAGGTGGTATGAAAACCATCATCATCTAGCTGCCCTATGCTAATCAAGCCCTTCTTGAGCTAAGGTACATGTCGTACATGCTGAAGTGTAAAGACAGAGCCATCCTGAAACTGTAACTGCACACTGCCAATACATGCAATCTCACATGATAGTTATCCCTAAGATGGACAACACCATGTCGACCCCCTGTATAGGCGGAAAACCACTCACGATGAGGGGTGACATGAAAGGAAGCACCTGAAATCAAGAATCGAGGTATGCATGTCATCATCTGTATCTGCAAGTAGAGCATGTGCACCAAAATGTGAAGAGACAAAGAGTACATCACTCCCACTGTCACTGTCATGAGTGAACACATTCACCTCTTCAATTTTTACACTACTCTTCTTAGGCTGACTGTCCTTCTTCTCTTCCTTGCAATCATCTGTCTTCTTGCCTTCTCCTTTTTCTTTCTTTCATTTGTAGCAATCATGTTTAGAGTGACCCTTCTTGATACAATGATGGCATTCAACATCTTTGCCACGTGATTTACTGCGCCCCTTGCCACCATATTTGCCCTTTTGTTGTGATCTGCCCCCCCTAGTATGCAAAGCACTAGAAGACTTACTTGATGCATTGTTCTACCGATTCATCTCTTCCATAAGTAGAGCACTCTCTACATCAGTATACAAAAGGATCACATTAGAATTGCTTATAACAGTCCTGAATGTATCCCAACTCTCTGGTAGAGTGCAAAGCAAGAAAGTAGCCTTAAATTCCTCATCAATCATGAACTTCAAGGCAACCAGCTAGCTGAAAATGGAGTTAAACTCACTCAAGAGAGTAGACATTGCTGTACCTTCTTTCATACGCAAATCCATAAGCTTTTTCAGCCAATACACTTTACTTGCAGTGCTCTTCTGTGCATACAGTTCTTCTAGTCTAGCCCACATAGGATATGCAGAATCCAAACCTTCAATGTTGAAGAGCAAGGCATCAAAAATTGATAGCTCTATGGTTGAGCGTACAAGCTCATTCAACTCATCCCAATCGTCCTAATCTAGCCATGGTTTTCAACTCAAATGTGACAAAAAAACTAGTAAATGCAGGCCCAAGTTGTCACCCAAGTGACAAAGGTGTAAACAAGTACCAATCAGCAATAAATGACCACGCAAAAGTACGTATTTCAGATCCCTGTAATTAAGTTTTCAGAAGCACCAAACCAAGTGCTACAGCATTATCCAATTGATTACAGCTGTTCCAAAGGGCATGTGCATCACATTACATGAGAAATCTCAAAATTTCAACTGTAATTTCTCTTGTACGTGTACCCATGGGCATGAAATTTGACACGAACGGTCAAAAGCCCCAAAATTTTGTGCTCAAAATCGTCAAACACACATTTGCATTTCCTTTGTCATGCATAGGACTGTCCAATTTTGCCAAAATAAAGAAATTTCACCAAAAGCCACAAATTTTACCAAGTGTTGATGTCCAAATGACATGGAATTCAACCCGCATGTACATAAAATGACCAAATGCTGACAAATTTTGCCCAAATCGCAAAAGCCCAAAATTGCATGGGATCCAATGTGCCTCAATGTCAAGAAATTGGGTAAATTTCAGCCCAATTTGTGCATGTACATGAAAAGCCCCAAATGTCGGGGACAAAATGTTACAAATTCTTGCAATTTCTGAGACAAATATCACTATTGCATCTTGCGCACATGAAATCTGGACAAATCCCCAAATTTTCCAAGTCTTGCGAGCACTAATTTCAATGAAATTGAAATATTTTCACTAAAAATGTGAAAAGCCCTAAAATTCCCAGGCAAATGTGCACTGACTTTGCAATTTCTGAGTCAGATTGTCCAATTCTGTATTGAGATCCCCAGATTCGAGAAAATCCCCAATTTCTCAACCGATTTTGCACAGATATGAAGTCTTATGCTTATGCACGTGAAACCCTGTAAGTGGGTGAAGCAATTATCATAAAAAAAGGTTGAATTTTGGGATAGAAAAAAAAACTGATAGATCAACGGACTCGTTAGCCGTGTGATGTGACACCTGCTAGACAGACGCCTGTTCGTCATCGCGTGACTGCCGTCCCGTGACGCCTCGTTCGCTGGCATGGCTGTTTGTTGCCCGCATGCCCTTGTCTGGTCGTTGTTCACTGTCACATGTCGATCAGCTCAACTGGTCACACAGTAGCAGCCTCCTCATTCGTCAGCGCTATAGCCCGTCGCACGCTTGATCCACACCTGCTGCAGTTGACTATCATTGCTTGCAGCTTACACCTGTGACTCTCCTGCTCGCCTTTGAGCTCTCATCACCACGGTGGTCTTTTGCCTCGGCTTGACGACCGTGTTCTGATACAAGTTTTAAGGAATCAATTAGGCACGGAGATCGAGGTAGATAGTCATTACGCGTAGTGAGAGACACAGAGAGAGTGCGAGTGAGTAGAGTAGAGAGTGAACATGTTTTTGGGTACAATGACAAGAGTACCACTTTAGGTTTTAGATAGATATATGTATGAAAGTACAGTGTGTTAAGGGTGTGTTCACACCCGTGCACATATAAAAGGCACGATGGCCCTTTATTCCCAACAAGAATTTCTTTGACTCCTTCTTCCTCTTCAACTACTAGGACATGTACCTCTCTTACCATCTACTATATCTCTACCTCTCCCTTCCCACCTCTTCCTCTGCCTCTTATATCTCTTCGCTTTGTCTACCTCTCTTGCTACCTTTATCTCCTCCTCGCTCTTTGTCTCCTCTCTTCATTATTCCCTACCTCTTGCTCTCCTCTTCCTTCACTCCTCTATTTGCAAATTGGAACGATTTATCTTGTAACATGGGTGATCATGTTGAAAGCACTAAGTCTAAAATTCATAGATCAATAGTCAATTTCTTATGTATTTTTAAATATTTCTATAGGACATTGTACTTTATTTGATAAGTTATTGAGTACACTTAATTCCATACTAAGTCTATATACTAAATAGTTAATTTCTTATTCATTTTTAAATGATTGTATAGGATGTCGTACTTTATATGATCAATAGTTATGTACATTTAATACCAAATCAAACCTTATAGCCTTGAAAAGGTAGGCCATAACTTTAGAGCAGTAGCTTGCAAAAATCCAAAGCTTTGTTCTAGGCGTAAATTTACCAATCTTATAATTTAGCATGTGTGTCTTCCCACAAAATTGAAGACGAGAAGGTTGGAAATGGATGGTTGAGTGCCTAGAATGCCTAAAAAGGGTTTTAAAGGATTTGTACTGCTAATTGTTGGTTTAGTAGGTATATCAAAACATTGATTCCTTTCAACTACCTACACTTAGGTAACTCACATAAAGGAGCATGCCATGTTCAAGAACACCTAGTTTCTATGCTTTACCACTCCTTTCTCTAAAGGGGAATCGGTAGAGGTGAGTTGATTTTGTATGCCTAACTCTTGTAAGAATTTAGAAAAAATAAACTCACCACCATTATCACTCCTTATTGTCCCTCTAAGTGATACCTATTTGATTCTAGATTGACTGCACCAATGTGAGATAAGTACATGAATGCTTCTAAATCATCTTTTAGAAAGTACAACCAAGTGATTTTAGAATATCCATCCACAATAAGAAATAGATATTATGTCCAATTAATAGATGGTGTAGATGATTCTCAAGTCAAGGCCCATTAGCTCTAGGAGTTGAATGCCAAGAGAATGGTGTGTAGTGTTGTTTTCCAAATTGAAATACTTGGTGAGTGTCATTAGCTAATTTCACTATAGAATTCCCTCAACCATCTAATGTTGGAACAATTTGCAAAGAAAGTTGTAACTAAGGTGGCCAAGCCTAAAATTCCAAAAGTGCTCATCATTCAAAGGTGACTTGGTTGCAACCAGGCTGTGTATATGATGAAACTCAAAGCCCTTAGAGGTTGGCTTGGAGAGAAACTAGGGAATAAGACAGAGACCATTATGTTGTACTTTGCCTTGAGCTATCACTTCATCAATCTCATCATCAATGACTTTGATTGTAGTAAAAGTGAAAAAGGTAACCCCCCTTGATGTAAAGCTAAATGATAGAAAGCAAATTGATCCCAAGTTGGGACACATAATACACATCATCCAATGTAATGAGATCTAGGCCCTTGGAAATATCATCAATGAATTTTTTGATGCCCTAAATCTTGGGTATGGAGTCATCTCACAAGAAACACTACCTGTTGTTGATCCATGAGACATGAATATATTCTTTTGTGGTGACAAAGTGTGTAACTCCATTGTCCACTATCCATGTTGCTTAGTGGTTGCATAGACAAGTGGGGTAGGCCTATATAGAAGCCTTGTCTAGAGATGACTCATAAATATGGATTTGACTCTCAACCTCAGATGTTTTATGAAGACAAGGTGGTCCTAAGGACTAAAGTCTTAATAGACTAGTTTGGATATCTCCTTTGCAATCAAGATGGGCATAGACTGTGATGGTTGTTTGATAGCTACATTATCCTTGGGTTTTGATTGGCCTCTAACCACCACTTTTTGTGTCCATTAAGGGAATTTATTTGCAAAATAGGTACAACTTAAATCTAAGTAGGAGGATTTTTTAGCTAGGTGCCGTTTGCAATAATAATGCTTCTAATAAGGACACAATATATAGAACTTGTCCCAAAGATACCCCCAAGTGTGTTTCCAACCCTAGAAGTATCCTAAAGTGATTTTTATTGTTTAAAAGCACTAGGTTGAGATCTTGGTTGAGACCATGTATGCTTCTAGTCAATATGATGTTGTGAAGCTCCTTAAATCAAGAAAAAGTGATGTTTGACATCTCTAGAGCTATTATGTGTACATCACTTGTCCCCAAGATGCTAGCAGTGATGTTAATCAATACAAATCATGTAAAAAAATGGACCTTTTGAGGAAAAATGTAGCAATTGGGATGATGCTTCTTATGGATTTGGTCGAAGATCATGCATAGTACAAGAACTAACACCCAAATTCATAGAAGTTTGACAAAGAAGATTGTGATATGATACATTGCATAAAGTTGAAATATTCTGGAGGCAACTTGTTGATAAACAAGGTGAGTTGTTCATGATCAAAGTTTAGGGATCTAGTGGGTGGGAAAATTTGGTGAGTAAATGTTGGTACTTAGCCATCTTGATCGTAAGGTCTTCCCAGTTTCATATCTTGAACTCTTTGAGCTCATGATCAAGGTTCATGTAGTGGGTCCTACCACAAGTCAAAAGTAGTTTTGTCAATTGTGTTCATCAATCAATTGTTAGATCAATATCTTGTAATTAGGAGCGAGACTCAAGGAGCAAAGTCTAGACCTTATGTCAGCTCGTCGAGTACGGCCATAGCATTTTTTCTTTTCCAAGAGTGGACAATCTCATATGAAGAGCTTTTGTTTGAGGTTCTAGCCCTTCAACAAGGTCCCATAAGACCTCAAAATCTAGTAAATGCCACATGAGATTGGACCAAGTGCTCGAGTTTGAGTCATTAGAGTCTTGTCACTAAATTATGAATTAATATATGCAAATATTGTAAGGCCATTTGGGTGATACTTGGAGCTTGATATGTGTGGGACCAATAACCTTCTACTTAGGTCCCCATAGTTGCTTGGTTTGGGGAATATATCCCCACCACAATGTACCTTCACTACTGGCCTATGGGATAGGATAGAAGCACATGTGATATATACTTAAAGGTTATATACCCCTTAGTGTGGTGCCTTGTGGCATGGGTAGATAGATTGGTGATTGCACAATAGAATGTATATGTGAAGTTGGTGGGATGGGTGGGAATGAAAGCCTCCATAAACATTTGCACATTAGCATGGGTCAAGGTTGTGAGGTGTATCGCCTACACATCAAAATGAGTAATCAAAGGATCACTTTGAATTGAAAATTTTGTTACCTTTTAAAGATTCTTATGGGCTCAAATATACTAGAAATGGCATGGTCCTTATGTCGATGAGTCCTCTCTGGGCTGAGAGTCTTGCATCCTTGTTTGTGTCTACCCAGACTGTTGTGCACCTTTCTATGAGTTTTGTACATGGCTATTTGAATGATACAATGAAGTAATTGGAGTAGTGTGAAGTGTGTTTGATGATCCATTCCTTAAGTGCCTCTCTTTTCTCACCTCCTTAATAAGTTGAGGTATTCTTCTTAGTTGAGTAGGGAAAATGATCTCTTAGGGGATTTCTTCAATAATTTCATGAGGATCTTGCATTCAAGATGGACATATTTTATCCCAATTCCTCAATGCCTCCATACAGGGGATGTTAATGCCAAAGTGATAGCCTTCAAGGGGGAATGCTTTGGTGAGTAATTATGAGATATCTCTTCTTGCATTCTCACTTGCTCTTTGGTGCCAATGTTTCTTGTCAAGGCTTAGGTTCTTGGCATATGTGTTCCTCAAAAGATATGGATGTAGGTATGTGATTCTTAATATCTAGCTACTGTGAAGAATTAGGTAACTAGTTAGTTGCACCTCCAATTCCATGAGAAAGGTGGGATTCATTGTATCTCGATTTAACAATGATGCCATCATCGATAGAGTGGAGTGCTCTTAGTGAAAATCCATCTTCATCCCCAAATTTCATATTAATGTTATTCATGTCCTCCTAGTATCCACCTTGAAAGGTTCTACCTCATGATCTTGCTAGGTGGCTCAATGTAAGAGACAATGCATCATGAGAAAAAACTAAAAGCATCTAGGTAGTCAAACTTCTATGTTTTTCCTATTTAGTTGTTCACACTTATGGCTAAAGCTAGTGGTAGAGGTACTAGGTAGTATTGTATTTCAAGTCATGGAGTGGTGGTTTAAAAGAGTAAGACATTAACAGAAAAGGAAGTCATTTTTTAAATGTATATATAGAAAATACTCTCGCAAGTTTATCACCTATAAAGTGGCATCATGACATATTGGTATTGATTTTCGAGTCCAAACTTTGTTCTAGCAATATTCTAAAAATATGATTTGGTGAGGCCCTATACCCTAGGTAGGGATAATGTAGGATTAGACTCTTTATCCAAGATGTGAATATGTTTACGGTCTACAATGTTGAAATAAATAAATGGGGTAGATAAGATCCAAGAGAAATATAGCTTGTATTAGAGGACCTCCCAAAGGTTTTGAAAACTACAACTAGGTGTTCACATTGACTACCCTTTGAGTTGCACAATGGGCTTTTACGTATAAAGGGTATATTTAGTGATGGTCACAATACAAGTTTTGTACTTAAAGTTTGCAAGAGCTACATGCTTCTTCTATAGTTGGCCATAGTGGATTATGTAAACTCTTTGAGGCATGTCAATAAGGAATCACGATTCAATTGATCCCACATGAGGATGAGCCTTTGTTACTATGTATCTTGAATTCCAAAGTATTAAGAATTCTCTTCCAAAGGAGAGAAGTGGAATATAGAACCATATACTTTGTTACAAACTTACCAACTTGCAACTAAGGACTCATGTTAATTGCCCTGACTTTGAGTTAGACAACATCATTCTAACTACAAACGGCATACTTAGAGATTGATACACATAGATTTTGTACTTTTGTTTTGCAAGGGTTACATGCTTGTGGCTATAATGGATTATTCAAGACCCATAAAGAAAATTTTACATCTTCTTCTCACACACTTTCGGGATCATTGCAGCCTCGGTATCCCCCCCAATCTCTCCCAAGTGTGAATTATTTGTTGGTACCATAGCTTGCCTCTATTGCATTACCTAGTGGACCTTTTGGTCATGTTGTTGTGCCCTAGGTGAGCTTTGGATAGGGATTTCATGTCCTAATGTCTCAACCTCCATCGACACCTTATGGAAACATTCATGTTCCAGTGCATTCGCATCAATCAGCACTCATTGGATACTCCCAACCTATTTCTACCTACCTACCTTTTCCCCCTCATTCTTCCTATCAAACACGCCCACCACCACCATCTTACCCTTCACCTCCATCTTATCCCACTTTCTCGACACCTCATGGTTCCACCTCATCTTCTTCCAAGCATGATTTCAATGATAAGACTCGTTTTAATGGGCCAAACTTTACAACTTGGTCGAACTTGATAAGACATGTCGACTCCCAAAACCTATGGGATCTTGTATAGGGGTTGGAACCCTAACCTAATCTCGCACTTGTTCTATATGAGGTTGTCCACTCATGGAAGGCTAGGAGTGCCTCCACTATTGTTAAGCTGATGTAGGGCTTATTGCTTGAGTTTCATTCTCTGCTTCAACATTTTGACTTAGCATCAGAATGATGGGCACATTTGACTGACTGCTATGCAGCTCGGGATAGGACCCATCATATAAATATTGACCATGAGCTTTGACTCTTTAAAATCATTGATCGAGATGACTTGAAAGTCAGGTTGGCTAAGTATCAGCGACTTCTTGCCGAATTCTCCACTATAGGGATTCCCAAGTCCTCTGACGATCAAGTCACATTGTTTTTGAACAAACTCCCCAAAAAATACTTCAATTTTGTGGAAAGTATAGTTTCAAAACCTACCATACCTCCCCCCTTCAAAATTTGGCCCCCCCTCCCCTCAACACGCCATGATGCAATGCGACAACAAATGTAAGTCTCGTCCACATCTCTGAATTGCCTCTTGATGAGGTTACTGCAAACGCCCACTCATTACAGCCAAGCACTTCAGCTCCTGTTTGGATTGTGGACAATGGAGCTACACATCATATGACTCCTATAGAGGACATTTTTCGTACCTCAGGCCTTGCAGCTAGGTAGATCCATATAGGAAACAACTCCTCGGTCCAGTTTCAAGCTCAAGGTAGCGTCAATTTTGCCACTGACAATGGTTTGCATCTCGCTTTGTTGGGCAATGTATACCATGTTCCCTAGTTTGGGATGAACTTGTTATGTATTCAATAACTTTTCCAGTCGGGGTGAGCACTTTTCTTTACAGCAATGAGAGTTGAGATCCTTGACTCTCAGATTGGTTTAGTGATTGCTTGCGGTAAGGCACAAGCTAATGGCCTTTACCACATGACACTTTCTAATCGAGTCGACAACCGAGGGCTCCGCGTTCCATAGCTTCCAAGCATTAGCCACATCTCAGGAGCCTACGAACAATGAGCGTCTTTGGCACTTTCACTTAGGGAATATTGGTTATAACTCTCCTTATGACTTATACCGTCGTGAGCTGGTTGAGGGCCTTCCCCACCTAAAACTAGCTCGTGATGTCTATAAAGCTTGTCAACTTCAAAAGCAGCATCGTATCCCATTCCCTCAGCAGTCCACACATCATGCTGAGGAGCCTCTTGGATTGATTCATGTTGATCTTTGTGGGTTGACATCCATTGCCCCCTTGAATGGCATGCTGTACTTCTTTTTGATAGTGGATGATCATTCTAGATACATGTGGGTGTACTTTCTTAAGCATAAGTCTAATGGTTATACCTATTTTTTTGCTTGGGTATTGTTGGTTTATAGATTGGTCGTTATATTGGTTGCATGAGGAGTGATAGCAGTGGTGAGTTTATCTCCCACAAGTTTTTTGAGTTTTTACTGAAGCATGGCATCTCTTGCAAGCTCACCTCTACTAACTCCCCCTCTCAGAATGGTTTCTTGGAGCATAGGAACTGGGCAATCATGGAAATGGCACACTCTATGATATTCGTAGTAGAGCTTCTTGAGCACCTTTGGGTCGAGGCTATTAACACTTTAGTATACATCCTCAACCAGTGCCCGACTGTGGTTTTTCTTCAAAAGACCCCATATGAGACATTCTTTGGCTCTTGGCTTGTCGTTTTTCACTTCATAGTCTTCGGAGTGCCCGACTGTGGTTTTTCTTCAAAAGACCCCATATGAGACATTCTTTGGCTCTTGGCTTGTCATTTTCCACTTCATAGTCTTTAGGTGTCATGCCTACACACACACGCACACACACACTTGTTGATAAGATAGGAAAGCTCACTCATCGAGCTGATCTCCTTATTTTTGTCAAATATTTCTCTGAAGCAAAAGCCTATCGTTTGTTCAATCCTTCAACAAACAAGGTGATCATAAAGAGGGATGTCATTTTTTATGAGAGGGATCGTGCAATCCTCTACACAAGATTCTGATCCTATTCCTCCATCCACAACATCGGAGATCATGCCTAGTCAGCTTGGTCTACTTCCTACTCTTGATATTTGGGCAAGTGAACAGTTCCCTTGTGAGGGCACTGTCCAAGTGGCACCTCACATTGCATCTTGCATCACCCTTTGCATTACCCCATGCATTGGCATTCTATTCATATAAACATGCATCTATGCACATTTGTAATTTATCAAAAGTTGAAATCCACACATGAACCCCCTTTTCAGTAATAGGGATAATGAGGTAGCATTTTTTTGAGGATAATGCAAATATTTTACTATTCCCCTCCCCAGCCGACTGTTGTGCTGGAAGGGGAGGGGAATAGAAAGGAGTCGAAAGCTCCTCGGTGGGTGCTTGCTGGAGGAAGTGCCATGCAGGGTGACACAAGGGGAGAGAGGAATTCCTTCCCTCTCCCTATAAAAACCCCCTCCAACCAAGGGAGAGGGGAGAGGGAAGAAAGGAGGACGACACTGCCAAAATCGACGAGGAGGAGTTGAGGTGAGGAGGAAGAGGCGGACGAAGAGGAACTTCGCTGAGGGAGCCGCCGCCTATAGCCGTCATAGCGCTATTGGCCGTCGCAACGAGGCGTCGAAACCCCCCCCTTGCCACATGAAGCATAGAAGCTTCTTAATAGAAGCTTCTTAAGGGGGGGCTAATTAAGCCCCCTTTCACCCCCTTGTATTCCCTTTTAACACTTCCCCCCTGCGGTTTTTAAATCCCCCTAAGCCCTTTTCATCCCCCTTATGTTCCCTTTGCCCCCTTGTGTTGCCCTTCGTCTTTTCCCCCCCTGGGTTTTAAAACCCCTAAGGCCTTTTCACCCTGTGTCCACACACACCTCCCCCGTGTCCAAAAATCCCTTCAAGATCCCCCTTCCTATACTTTTCACTCCCGTGTCCAAAGATCTCCCAAGGCCCCCTTCATATGCCTCTGGAAACACACACACAACCCCCGTGTTTTAAGGCCCTCATCCCATAGGTGTTGGAACCCCGTAAATTAAACCTTACTTCCCCCGTATTTAACCCTTAAGCCCCTTTCCTTTGGGCTTGTTACTTTCCCCCCATGTGTAAAACCCTATAGGGCCTTTTCCTTGGGCCTTGTAAGCCTTTCCCTCCCAAAAGAATTAAGGCCTTAAAGGTCTTATTACCCCCTCCTCGTGGTTAAAACCTTAACGGTTACTTGCCTTTCCAAAATACCCTTGGGACATGGTTTCTCCCCTGCTCGAAAAAGTGAAGAAGAGTATTAACGTGCAAGGGAGCGACAGTGGAATTCTAAAAAGGAGTGTAAAGCTGCTTCCACGTTCGAAGGACTACAACTGCAATGCCTCCTAAGAAAGTCCAAGAAGTAGTTGCGGGAGGGTCATCTGCTGGTATCCATGTGGATATCTCACCCCAAACCCAGGTTTTTCCTTCGTAATTTTATATCGATTTTAATTCAATCGTGCAAGATGAATTGTTAGGGATAGCATATATTTTGCCCTAGTTATTTACGACGAAGGAATTTAGTTTAATTGAACATCCAAAATAAATAAAGTATAACCATAGTTTTCCTTCAAATAGCATTATGCATTGAAACGAATTATGAGCAAGATTATTTACCCACTAAAGTAATATATTTTGGTTAAACCTAGAAGGTATAAAACTACATCTTGCACTATTAACCCCTATTCCTTTATACAACAAATCATCATGGAAAGTGCAAATCATGAAAGGATTCTTGCGATGCTTAAACTCTAGGAAGTTATCATTGCTAACTGCATAACTTAGCAAGGGAAAGATTGCTTATTTAGCATGAGTTTGTTCGCAAAGAAAAAGAAAGATTAGTTGGATTTAACCTAACCTCAAATTGATGAAGTATAAGATTGAAAAGTCAATTGACACGTAGATAACAAATCATATGGAAGTAATCTCGAAATTACCTTCTAGAGTTAACCAAATTAAAAATGCTGCGAAATATTCATTGGGAATGAATTAAAATTCCAAGAAACGTCTATACCTTAAATACTTGTCCACATTCCCTGAATATAGGGTTAGTAAATCGTAACCGAAAAAAAAGAACTAGGGTTTATCCTTGAGAAAATAATAAAGCTAGGAAACCCTAGGTATGACAAACATCAGCTTAAAGAAACTGAAAATGGATTGTTCCGTAGCTCCATTATTGCATAGTACGATGCAGGACTTGTGCGGCAAGTACGAAGTCATATGGTCTTGTGATCGATTCATAAGAAGAAAGGCTAAATTCCTGCAACAAGGATGGCAGATTCTTATGCAAGTTATCTTGTAAAAGGATGTATACTTTGATATCCTTCTAAGTAAGGAAGGTTAAAAACCGAAAACTGAAGTATCCAATGAACTTTAGGGTTTGACCAAGTTGGATTAACAGGGTATGCCCTAACCCAGAATATAAGGGATCTTGCGAAGTTGCAAGACACCCCGGATCGAGTGCTGGATGCATTCGAAAGTAAAGATTCCTTCCTTAGCAATTTGCCAACAATAAAATTGATCAATGGAAATGTTTGTGCTTGCTAGAGATTTTAGAGTACTGTTTGACTTGTTTGACCAAAGAATTACAAAATAAATAAGTATCTATACTTCAGGTTGAAGGCCTGAAGGGAGTGCCACTTCAGTTACCCCCAACTGCATGCCTTACCCTAACCAAGGGGGTTGTTGATCATGCCGGGAACGTGGACTGAACCCACTGCAAGAGGTCTCTCTGTTGAGCGCTTTTTGGAGCAAGAGGATGCTTGGGTACCAGGGGGGGCTCTGGCCGTAAATTCCTCGCCTTCCGGGTTCTGCACAAGAGGCTAACGTAACTCGGGATTGGATCTCAAGGCCCGCATACTAGTCTATGAGCGAAAACTTGGAATAGTGATCCCTGTGGATTGCTGGATAGCCTTCAAGCGGATTGTGGATAAGCCTACGAGTAGAACTTTTGTATTTCAAAGATAAATATGATGATATGTTAATAAAGAACTTGTATAATATTGTTTTTCTATATCATGTGATAAGATTACGTGAAGGAACGAGTGCTTAACGGATTAACTAAAGAAGCTGGTTGTTACATGTCCAACTAATGTGTTAGATAATTACATGACTAAAACAAACCGAGAAAAGTGCAGAGGATGGGCCATGGGTCTGTCCTACGGTTGGGTGGTGCCGGTTGGTCGGGAACTATTCTCAAATCTCGAAGAACAGCGGGATGATCGTCAAAGAACGCGAATAATGAAAGCGTTGACCTAGAGTTATGTCTTACTCGATTTACGCTGTTTTAGGGGAACGGAATGGGACTATGCCTTATGGCAGGAGGTTGAGCTTTTCATCCCTCTCGTTTTCCATTCTCCTTGAACCAAGTGCTGCGTGAATCCGCTTCGGACCTGGCGTTTCTGCGTAAAGTAGTTCGCTTGGGTTTGATACTAGTTGCTGTTAGGAAATGACCAATCAGGAAAACCCTAATTCCGGTCAATCCTAAGTGGGAGTGACCAGAATACTTCCGCTACGTGGCAGACGTGGAAAGCCCTAGATTGCAAATCTTGTAACATTCCATGGGAGTGCCGGGCAGAGCTTTCTAGACATCCTTTCCGATGGACTGCTAAGACGTGTCCTAGATGATATTAGTGGACACGTTACAGTTGGTATCAAAGCTGACCAACAAACGGAATTGTTTTTATGAAATCTCAATGAAATGAAGTAAAGCAATTGTTGCTGTCCAAACATTTCCTTACCTTCAATGCTGTCTTGCAGAATTACGAAGCGTGGAACAAGTTTTTGGTATTTCGAGTCATGTTTATGACTGCAATGCATTCTCCGCTTTATAGACAAAGGATTGGGATGATGAATATCCTGGAGCAGATCTATAATCCATCGCCTTTGTACATGGAACGAAGGTGGACGGGTGCTTCAAGAATCTACTATATAGCCACCCACCGGTTTGCTTATCTACAGACCAACCTAAAGAGGATCAAGTGGTTGGAAGACTTGAAGGTCATGAAGTTGTTTGTTTTCGTGGAAGCTCACGTAAATTCAACTTTACATATTCAAGGTCAGAGGATTGAGATGAACTCATATGTATATGAGGAAGTAACCCTTGTAATTCCCGCCGATAGGATTAAAGTGTTGGGCCACCATGAGAAGTATGGATTCCAACGGAAAAGATATCCTGAACTTCCAATGACTTATGGATTCCTGAAGATCCATGACCCAAAACCTTACTATTACACAGTTCTTGTAGATAAATGCAATACAACGTTGTTCTCCCCAAACTAAATGTAACAATTGGCTTATCATCGCATGAAACGTTGTATTCGAAAGGGCTATGTCCATATAAATACAAATAAAGACTTCTTTTTATCAATGTCTGGCTGTGCATAAGAGTTGATAAAAAGTTAAGTAGTTACATTGTTTACGAGATAGCTGAATTAAAGATGTAATATAAGCTAACGTCAAATATCGTAGAATAATGTTAAGAAAACCTTTATTCAGGCACAACCCTAGGTGCACGTTTTTAATTCGCCTCCTACATCAAGTACTGCTGTAATCCAGGAGAAGAAGTTCATTCTTAAGCAGATTAAGCCACCCGTGTTTGTTGGGAGAGGTAGATTCGTCCAAGCTGATGCTGAAATTTGGATTGAATCCATGGAGGACTACTTCGAAGCAGCCGATACTACACCCGTCAATCAGGCTATGCTCGCAAAGTTAAAGCTCACCGGTGAAGCCAGACTTTGGTGGAAGCAATGGTGCAGGGATCAAGGGATTGCAAAGGGATCCATTACCTGGGAGAAGCTGAAGAAAGCCGTGCAGGGAAGATACTTACCACCTGCATATCGCACACAGAAAATGAATGAGTTCTACGAGCTAAAACAGCTAGGACTCACTCTTGATGCATACTACTCTAAATTCGTCTCACTTTTAAAGTATGCGCCACAGATGGACATGACACAGTAGGTGTCCAAATTTTGTGCGGGTTTAAATCCACCAGTAAATACCCGTCTCGAATCTATGCGTCCATTAGATCTTCAGGATGCACTCATTCGAGTGGCACCTATAATTCAAGAGGTGCAAGCTAGACCAAGGGGTAACTTGGTCTTATAATGACCCGAACAGAGGAGCATTCAGACCTCAAATGAAGAAAGTTCAAGGTCATAATCAGGGACAAAGAAAGAAAGCAAGAATATAATGTCAACAACTTTGTTCCTACTCAAAGTAATGGCCGAGACCTCCGTTGTTCCATTGCAATGAGCCCAGTCACTTCAAGAGGCAATGTCCCAAGCTTGGTGGAGGACATCACCAAGCACCTTTTCAAGGAACAGGCCGTGGTCAAGGAGCCGCTACCCGAGGAAGAGGAAGAAATGCCTACATTACCAATAGGAAAATGTGTAAAGAAGGAGAAGAAGAAGATCCGACGATGGAAGTGGAATTCGAAAGAGTGACAATCCATGCCGCTTTACACAAAAAAGGGCAAATCGCCAGTTCTCGGTGATTCAGATACCATCAGACTATCAAGGTAAAGGTTTCAAGACCTTGGTTGATTGTGGCAGTACACATTCCTTTATCTCACCAGCATGTGCAAAAAGATTAGAAATAACCACAGTAGAAGCACCTACCTTGCTTGTGGAATTGGCCAATGGTCATGAGGTTACTTGTACCATGCAAACTGCTAAGGTGGAATTCTTTATGGGAGGAAAGAAGACTTCGGTTAAATTCAGAGTCATGAATTTAGGTATCCATGAGTGTCTACTCGGAATGGATTGGCTTGAGCCTAACGACGCCCACATTCACTATGGAAAGGGTCAAGTTTCCTTTCGAAACTCTGAAAGGGAATTAGTCACAACTCAAGGTGAGGCAGGAGTGCCAAGAATCCAATTGGACAAAGTATCTCGGATCATAAAAGGAGTCAGAAAAGGATTACCTATTTACTTGATCAAACTCAACAAATTAGATAAAAAACAAGAGTCTCATGAAGGACCTTCTTGGCTAAAGGAATACACAGACGTATTCCCTGAAGAGTTGACTGAACTTTTGCCTCAAAGAGAAGTGGATCATGAGATTAGGTTAGTACCTGGAGCTGCGCCAATTGCAAACAGACCTTATAGAATGTCCATACCAGAAGCAATTGAGCTGAAGGAACAACTCAAGCAACTATTAGATCAGGGCTACATCCGGCCTAGCAATTCACCGTGGGGAGCTCCAGTACTATTCCAGAGAAAGAAAGATGGGATACTTCGACTATGTATTGATTACCGTGGATTGAATCAATCAACAGTCAAGAACAAGTATCCTATTCTTAGAATAGATGAGCTTCTTGATCGTATTCAGGGTGCAAAGATCTTCTCCAAGATTGATCTCAGGTCAGGTTACTATCAGATAAGGATCAAGGAAGAAGATATCCCAAAAACAGCCTTGAATACAAGATATGGGTACTTTGAGTTCCTAGTTATGTCATTCGGGCTTACCAATGCACCTACCACCTTCAATAGGTTAATGCAGGACATCTTTAAGCCATATCTTGATGATTTTGTGCTTGTCTTCTTCGATGATACTTTAGTCTATTCTAAACAGGAAGAAGATCATGAACCTCAACTTCGGATTGTCCTTGAGACAATGAGGTCACATAAGCTGTATGCTAAAATGAAGAAGTGTGCATTCTTCAAGCATCACATTGGATATCTGGGATTCATAGTATCAACAGAAGGAATATCAGTGGACCTAGCCAAGGTCAGAGATGTGCTTGAGTGGCCAATACTAGTATCTGTCAAAGAGATACATAGCTATCTTGGAATGACAAGATGGTATAGGGTCTTCATAAAAAACTATGCTTTGATTGCAGCACCTCTGACAGACTTACTGAAGAAGCAAACTTCCATTACATTGTCAACTCCCGAACAGAATAGCTTCGACAGATTGAAGAAAAGTTTGGTATCAGCACCTATTCTAAAACTTCCAGACCTCAATAAGGAATTCGAGGTAGTAATTGATGCTAGCATTCTTGCCTTGAAATGTGTACTTATACAAGAAGGTCATCTAGTAGCATACTCTTCAAGGAAATTGAAGAGTCATGAAAAGAACTATGCTACGCATGATCTGGAATTACTAGCTGTCATCCATGCTCTAAAGCTTTGGAGACACTACCTGTTGGGTAACAAGTTTACTCTAGTGACCAACCATAAGAGTCTCAAATGGATCTTTACCCAGAACGAGCTCAACATGAGGCAACGTCGATGGATTGAAGTGTTGGAGGAATATGACTTTGAAATCAAGTACCGACCAGGGAAAGAGAGCGTAGTTGCCGATGCACTTAGTCGCAAGGCATTCCTAAATTCCCTAATCTTACAGAATCCATCAACGACCAAATCTCTAGCTACAAAAGTATCTATGCCAAACACCCTATACTTGAGTTAGCTAGAGAGGAAGCATGCCATGATTTGGCCTACCAATCAATGCTACAGGAGATCTCTATCAAGGATCAGAATCAAAAGTTGCATGCTAAGTATTAGGAATTTTCCATTAATAGTGGACTTGTCTACTATAAAACAAGGCTATGTATACCAACAAGCCAGTCACTTAAGCAGAAGATAATGTGGGAAGCTCATGATTCTCCTTTCATAGGACATCCTGGCTATGCTAAGACTCTTAATGCAGTTAGGAAGAGCTACCATTGGGAGAGGCTCAAAGGTGACGATCTCAAATATGTCACTGTGTGTTTATCTTGCCAACGTATCAAAGCCGAACATGTCATGATGCCAGGGAAACTGCAACCACTTGACATTTCCCAAATGAAATGGGAATTCATCAGTATGGATTTTGTTGTAGGCCTACCCCAAGTCGAGGGAGGATACAACTCCATCATGGTTGTGGTTGACATGCTTACTAAGGTTTCACACCTTATTCCAGTAAAGACAAGCTATAAATCCTCAGACATTGCAAGATTGTTTATCAAGGAGATATTCAAGCTACATGGTTTACCCAGAAGAATCAATAGTGATCGTGATTCTCTCTTCACATCACACTTCTGGAGAGCTATCTTTGAAGCTATTGGGACTCAACTCTATTTTAGCACCGCTTACCATCCCCAAACGGATGGCCAAACAGAATGAGTAAATCAAGTCATCGAGGATATGCTTAGGGCATACTGCTGTCAAGAACCGAAGAGGTGGATTCAATACTTGCCTTTGGTAGAATTTGCATACAATGCTTCTTACTAGTAGAGCATTCAGATGACCCCTTTCCAAGCATTATATGGTCATGACTGTTGAAGTCCCCTAAACTTTTTCGATCCAACCCTAAGGGTTGAAGCTTCAAGGTAGATGTTGGAAGAGATGGATGACCAAATAAAGTCAATAAGAAATGACATCCAAGCTGCCAAGGATAGACAGAAGGCATACACGGATTTGAAGAGTCAAGATAGAATCTTCGAAGAAGGAGACAAGGTCTTCATTCGCGTACACCCTAAGAAGAGTTCCTTATCCTTAGGGAATTGCAAGAAGCTAAGTCCAAGGTATTGTGGGCCATATAAGATCCTCAAATGCCTAGGACCTAAGGCTTATAAACTACAACTCCCGGAGAACCTAAAGGTTCACGATGTATTCCATATCAGCCTATTGAAGAAGTATGTACCTAATCCCAACCACGTACTTGACGACCAACAAGTTGTAATGCCTAGTCAAGGAGTCCTTCAGCTAAGGCCTGATAGGATCTTAGATGTTAGGGAGAGACAATTAAGATCCAGAACCTTGAGAGAATGCCTTGTCCACTGGAAAGATTATCCCGAAGAGGATGCCACTTGGATAGATGAAGGCACTCTCAACCATCAATACCCCCAGTTTATCTCGAGATGAGGACATCTCGATTCCTCTAAGGGGGATAGAATGTAATATATCAAAAGTTGAAATTCACACAAGAATCCCCTTTTACGTAATAGGGATAATGAGGTAGCATTTTTTTGAGGATAATGCAAATTTTTTATTATTCCCCTCCCCAGCCGACTGTTGTGCTGGAAGGGGAGGGGAATAGAAAGGAGTCGAAAGCTCCTTGGTGGGAGCTTGTGGAGGAAGTGCCATGTAGGGCCACACGAGGGGAGGGAGGAATTCCTTCCCTCTCCCTATAAAAACCCCCTCCAACCAAGGGGGAGGGGAGAGGGAAGAAAGGAGGACGACGTTGCCAGACTCGACGAGGAGAAGCTGAGATGAGGAGGAAGAGGCGGACAAAGAGGAACTTCGCTAAGGGAGCCGCCGCCTATAGCCGTCGCAGCGCTGCTGGCCGTCACAACGAGGCGTCGAAACCCCCCCTTGCCACGTGAAGCATAGAAGCTTCTTAAGGGGGGGCTAATTAAGCCCCCTTTCACCCCCTTGTATTCCCTTTTAGCACTTCCCCCCCGATGTTTTTAAATCCCCCTAAGCCCTTTTCATCCCCCTTGTGTTCCCTTCGCCCCTTGTGTTGCCCTTCGTCTTTCCCCCCCTGGGTTTTAAAACCCCTAAGGCCTTTTCACCCCATGTCCACACACCTCTCCCCCGTGTCCAAAAATCCCTTCAAGATCCCCCTTCCTATACTTTTCACACCCTTGTCCAAACATCTCCCAAGGCCCCCTTCATATGCCTCTGGAAACACACACACAACCCCCGTGTTTTAAGGCCCTCATCCCATGGGTGTTGGAACCCCGTAATTTAAACCTTACTTCCCCTGTATTTAACCCTTAAGCCTCTTTCATTTGGGCTTGTTACTTTCCCCCCCGTGTGTCAAACCCTATAAGGCCTTTTCCTTGAGCCTTGTAAGCCTTTCCCTCCCAAAAGAATTAAGGCCTTAAAGGTCTTATTACCCCCTCCTTGTGGTTAAAACCTTAACGGTTACTTGCCTTTCCAAAATACCCTTGGGACTTGGCTTCTCCCCTGCTCGAAAAAGTGAAGAAGAGTATTGACATGCAATGCAGCGACGGTGGAATTCTGAAAAGGAGTGTAAAGCTGCTTCCACATTCGAAGGACTACAATTGCGATGCCTCCTAAGAAAGTCCAAGGAGTAGCTACAGGAGGGTCATCTCCCGGTATCCATGTGGATATCTCACCCCAAACCCAGGTTTTTCCTTCTTAATTTTATATCGATTTTAATTCAATCGTGCAAGATGAATTGTTAGGGATAGGAAATATTTTGCCCTAGAAGAAATTTAGTTTAATTGAACATCCAAAATAAATAAAGTATAAACATAGTTTTCCTTCAAATAGCATTATGCATTGAAACGAATTATGAGCAAGATTATTTACCCACTAAAGTAGTATACTTCGGTTATGCCTAGAAGGTATAAAACTGCATCTTGCACTATTAACCCCTATTCCTTTTTACAACAAATCATCATGGAAAGTGCAAATCATGAAAGGATTCTTGCAATGCTTAAACTCTAAGAAGTTATCATTGCTAACTGCATAACTTAGCAAGGAAAAGATTGCTTATTTAGCATGAGTTTGTTCGCAAAGAAAAGGAAAGATTAGTTAGATTTAACCTAACCTCAAATTGATGAAGTATAAGATTGAAAATTCAATTGACACGTAGATAACAAATCATAAGGAAGTAATCTCGAAATTACCTTCTAGAGTTAACCAAATTGAAAACGCTGCGAAATATTCGTTGGGAATGAATTAAAATTCCAAGAAACGTCTATACCTTAAATACATGTCCACATTCCCTTAATATAGGGTCAGTAAATTGTAATTGAAAAAAAGGAACTAGGGTTTATCCTTGAGAAAATAATCAAGCTAGGAAACCCTAGGTCCGACAAACGTCAACTTAACGAAACTGAAAACGGATTATTCTGTAACTCCATTATCGCATAGTACGATGCAGGACTTGCGCGGCAAGTACAAAGTCATATAGTCTTGTGATCGATTCACAAAAAGAAAGGCTAAATTCCCGCAACAAGGATGGCGGATCCTTACGCAAGTTATCTTGTAAAAGGATGTATACTTTGATATCCTTCTAAGTAAGGAAGGTTAAAAACCGGAAACTGAAGTATCCAATGAACTTTAGGGTTTGACCAAGTTGGATTAATAGGGTACGCCCTAACCCAGAATATAAGGGATCTTGCCAAGCTGCAAGACACCGCAGATCGAGTGCTGCATACATTCGAAAGGAAAGATTCCTTCCTTAGCAGTTTGCCAATAGCAAAATCGATCAATGGAAATGTTTGTGCTTGCTAGAGATTTTAGAGCACTGTTTGACTTGTTTGACCAAAGAATTACAAAATAAATAAGTATCTATACTTTAGGTTCAAGGCTTGAAGGAAGTGGCAGCTTCAGTTAGCCTCGAATGCCTGCCTTACCCTAACCAAGGGGGTTGTTCATCGCTCCGGGAACATGGACCAAACCTGCCGCGAGAGGTCTCTCCATTGAGCGCTACTTGGAGCAGGAGGATGCTTGGGTGCCAGGGGGGACTCTAGCCATAAATTCCTCTCCTTCGGGGTCCTGCACAAGAGACTAACGTGACTCAGGATTGGATCTCGAGGCCCACATACTAGTCTACGGGTGGAAACTTGGAATAGTGATCCCTGTGGATTGCTGGATAGCCTTCGGGCAGATTGTGGATAAGCCTACAGGCAGAAGTTTTGTATTTCAAAGATAAATATGATGATATGTTAATAAAGAACTTGTTTGATATTGTTTTTCTATGTCACGTGATAAGATTACGTGAAGGAACAGTGCTTAACCGATTAATTAAAGAAGCTGGTTGTTACATGTCCAACTAATATGTTAGATAATTACACAACTAAAACAAACCAAGGAAAGTGCGGAGGATGAGTCATGGGTCCGTCCTACGGTTGGGTGGTCCCGGTTGGCCGAGAACTTTTCTCAAATCTCGAAGAATAGCGGGATGATCGTCAAAGGACACGAACAACGAAAGCATTGACCAAGAGTTATGTCTTACTCGATTTACGCTGTTTTAGGGGAACGGAATGGGACTATGCCTTATGGCAGAGAGGTTGAGCTTTGCATCCCTCTCGTTTTCCATTCTCTTTGAACCAAGTGTAGCGTGAATCCACTTTGGACCTGGCATTTTTGTGTAAAGTAGTTCGCTTGGGTCCGACGCTAGTTGCTGTTAGGAAATGACCAATCAGGAAAACCCTAATTCCGGTCAATCCTAAGTGGGAACGGCCAGAATATTTCCACTACGTGGCAGACGCGGAAAGCCCTAGATCGCAAATCCCGTAACATTGCATGGGAGTTCCGGGCGGAGCTTTCTAGACATCCTTTCCGATGGATTGCTAAGACGTGTCCTGGATGATACTAGTGGACACGTTACAACATTTATCCCTTTTTGGTCTTTTGGAGTAGTCGACTCTTGATCCACCATATTCATGGCATTACCCATGGCATTTTTTCCTTTGCTTTCTTGCTTTCATTTTCTATCTTGCTACACATGTTTGCTATTATATCCACACCTTCGCCTTACCCTTCTTCCCTGACACCTATGAATAGTTGGGATAGTATGCTTGTTTTGAGAAGGTCTTGGGTCTAACCATTCTTTATCATTCTCCTGTTTGGGGCATGGAACCCCATTCTTAATCATATTAAAAAAAAATGGTAGTTCATAGTTGATTCCACCTGCTTTGTAGGGCTTGGTAGGTCACTGGGCAGCCGATGAGCACCCTTTGTCCAATGCCCTATCCTCTTTGAGGCGATCACTTGGGCTCCCTTGGTAAGATAACCATTGCCTCTGTAGTCTTAGTAGGCCACTAGGCAACCGACGCACCACACCCTTTGTCTGATGCTCTAACTGCCTTAGGATGGGACACCTTGGAATAAAATATATTTCTTGTGGCATTGTTGTTGGGCCTAAGAGGGGATGCTGAGCTAAAATTGCATTAGCTTTACTTAAACAACCCAAAAATTTCTTAATTGATGAAGAAACCTTGTTTATTTAAAAGAAATGCAATCCTAGAGAGTTTTTGTGTCCCATAAGCACAAACCCACTTGGGAGGGCCTAAACTTTCTACAAATACATATGCTCCCCTCCATTCAACCCAAAATTTCATTTTTGTAGATTTCAGGCATTCTAGGTTATTTGCGGAGGACATCTCTGTCGAAACTGTTCATTGTTGTCTACATCAGTTGACATCTTTTTTTGAGCCCTCTTCTAATCCCAACTAGGCAACTACTATTCTTGCACAGACCTAATGTTGTACAGCATGTCGCATCATCACTACCCTACGTTTGTTTCCTATAGGCTATCACCTATCTGTCTTGCCTGTTGACTGATAGTTTTCTCTCTCCTCCAGTAGTCGCCAACCCTTGCAGGCTATCGTAAGGCTATCCTGCCTACATTTGGCAGATTTTCTCGCTCCTCTGCTATTGCCTAGCATCTACAGCCTGTATTTGGTTGTTTTCTCTCTCATTAACATGCGTTTACTACATATTCTCTCTCCTCATTGCCATGTGCATCAGATCCAGCGTATCATTGTTGTGTTTGCTAGTGTTCGACATTTGGAGGTTGCCTTGCTACGATTTGGGATCAGTTCGGACTATGACATACTCTCTAATTCATTATCCATATCTTGATTCTTGAGATACAAGAGTTTGAGGTTCAATATTCATTCATTGCATGGTGTGTTTGTTGCATGAATATTGTATATTCAGTAGTTATATCACTTTAGTTATTTTCTATATTCATTGTCTCTGAGTTACCCTAACCCTAACTATGTTCTTTTATCAGTCTATGCTTTGTCATATGATTGTTATTTGTGTTTCTATGCCAGAGTATTTCTTTAGAGATACTTTTGTTTCAAAATATTGTAAATTAGTGGAGGTGATTTAAGATCACTTAATACTAATTCTAAAACTTGCAAGTTGAAACCTAGAAAATTAAGAACTATGTGAAATTGTGCGATGTGAATCATGGATCTTTTGTTAAAAGTTAAGATTCTTTAGCGACACTAGTCTCTAATATGCTTAGAATGTGTATATGTATATATATTTATATGTATAAATACATAAATTTTTATTTTATTATATTTCATTGATATATTTCGAAACACCTTCTCCATAAAAATTTCAAGAGGCTAAAATTGTGAAACTCTATTTCTTCCCATTTTGAAAACTCGTGTTTTCCAAACACACATAAAGTATGGTTGTTTATGAAGGAGGATAGACATCAACACCTATACTATGCATTATGTATGATTTTGGTATATAATTGATTTGATAAGGATTTTTTCTTCATTATAACATTGAGCATGAGAGCAGTTAATATGTCCCAATGCTTCAAGCCTACATGCCATGCTTCCACTTTTGTTAGAATCTAGGATTTAAAAATATGATTGTTTCCAAGGGCTTTTTCGGATCCTTGAATTAGGACTTCAATGTGTGGGATAGTGACACAAAGAAAAAAGTACAAGCTACAAATCACTTAAGTTAGATACATGACTACACTCATCCATTGTGTCCCACAAAGACAAGGCTTTTCTTATGCTTGCACTAAGCATGGTGTCTAGGTTCCATGCCCTTGTGGCTTGGCACTAAAGGATATCATGATTAGTATACTTATGCATAAGTTGACTTAAGTGGTTTGTAGCTTATAATTTTTGCTTTGTGAAAATAAAAATAATGCTAAATAGGTTGAGCCAACTAACAGTTGGGACGTTGGAGGCAAAACATATTGGGATGAAACACAACGTTTTAGCGATGAAACGTTTTAGGCATGAAATGTTTTACGATTATCATGACTTCAAATCCTCCACAACATCCTCATGCAACTCATGTCGCCCTCCTCCTTGCCACAACAAGCTTTATAAACTTATAGGTTATAAGCTATAACTCCCACTCGTGACTTACAAGAGGTGTTGAAAGCCCCTTAACCAATAGACTATTGTGGAAGGCTAAGTGAATCTCCCATACTCGCAATTAGCTCCAAATGCATAGCCATGAGTCACAAAGTGATTCACCAACATATTCCCAGGATTCTTGCCAAGGAGCATTAATCTATCAACCATCCAAAAATTTATGTTTAGGTGTTTTCTTACTGCATGGATTTGTGAATCCTTCAGGAGTGATTGAAGACTATGATAATCAAAATGCTACAAAAAAGAGAGGAGAACTTGGCAAGGACCATGTCATTGAGCAAGAGACCCCAAGGAGGAAGAAACCCTTGACATAACCAATGATTTATTAGAATAAAGCGATGACAACAAGGTTTTTATTAAAGATGTTGAACAATTATTAAATTCAAGAGAGACAAATGATTTAGAGCTACCAAAAACTAGAGAAAAAATTCCATAAATTGGAGTTAGGATGTGCTATTATAAATTGTTTTGCATGAAGTAAGTCAAGTGAAGCTCATAATAAAATATTATGAAATGCTATTCAAATAACCTTAGAACTATGAACTCTTTGAGGTACCATTGGTTGTGGATGTGAATAAAAAGATAGTATACTAAACCTTGATTTTGTGCATGTTAGTTAATCAAATAAGGAGAATACAATCATGGATCACTAACCATTGATTAGATCAACCCAAATTAGTGAAACATAACCACTGTGAGGGATGCAAGAATAAGGCCATCTTGTAGGATGAGTTGTATCACATTCCATTTGAGAGGTTGTATCCCAAATAGTGCATCCTAGGGTTTGGGTCTAAAATACCAACTCATGTCACAATGAGTTAAAATCCTAATGCTCTACCGATAGCTTGGAAAACTAAAAATGATCCGAATCCTCTCTTTGTAAGTTTGCATCCTCATATGCTAGAAAAGTAAGACCACTCTCTCTATTGGTATCCACCACAATGATAAGAATGTTTCCTCTAGTGAAGAGCACAATATATGTTTGAGAAGTACTTGTATGAATCCTCTAGTCTTGGAATACCACATTACTAATGTTCCTGACATGTTTCCAACCCTTCTAGATGTAGTGAAGCCTATGTCTTTGTGACTAAGTCGCTAGCTCAAGAGCTTAAGGATGGCTTCTCTCCAATGGTGTGACCTATCTTTGCCCCAAGTAGCCAATTGAAGAAACGTGGCTCCTTCAACTTTTCTTCAATAGTCCTTGGGTCAATTTGGTGGTCTTGTAGGTGTATAGATATGCTAGGGTTTGCATAGACAAAACACAAATTGTATGAACATGATTAAAACACAAAAAATCAAATAGTAATGAAATAAATGCAAAATGCAAAACACAATATGCAAAACCATAAACACAAATAGAGAATAAAGACTTATAAGTGAAAGAATTAATGTTGTAAATGAATGAGAGAATGTACAAAATGCTTAGGGATAGAGTTGTCCACCAATGATGGTGGCTCTCATGGAAGAAGGCTATGGGAGGTTTTGATGTGTGTTGTCCACCAATGACAGACCTAGAGTGGAGTAACCACCTGATAAAGAAAAGTTGATGAAAACACAAGAATGACCTATTGTAGATGCAAACACAAACTAGGTTGATACTAGAAATGGAAGGACAACATGCTAGAAACCATAATACAATAGTCTTTAGGGCTAGAGTTGGTAAATATGACAATGTAACCACTTGAAGATAATGGAAGCTAATCATTCGTAGTAGTGGAAAATTGTTGTAACATCATGATGAGAGGAAAAATCAACAAAGTCTAAAGAATCAAATAAATCTTATCCATCTATTCCGTGTGGCCCTATAAATGAATAACATGCAATCTTTACTAGGGAAAATGTGGACTCATTTTTGGGCCTTTAAGAAATGCCAAGTTATCATCCTATTAAAAAAAAGTGACCCATAGATAACAATACCCATTTTACCTCAAAATTATATCACATAGCTAATCATAAAAAAGGCATTGATGAGATGATTCTGACATACCAACCTTTGAAAAATTTGGAGTTGATATAATCAAGTTATGGCCTCCTAACAAAAAGGTAACCTCAAAAAGCCTGAGAATAGAAGTCTCACCTTCATTTGTCCTTATGGAATATTCCTTAGAATCCCAAAGATCTTAAAAGCCCCAAAAGTGAGTCTAAGTCTTCCCTAATGACTATCTCCTCTTCATTATCCGCCCCTTGACAAATAATTGGGGTTCCCTACTTTGCAAAGACAATGAGAGAGCCTCCAACAACCTTCAGTATCTATTGATGAGTAACCTAAATCCTTTAACCTAAGAGGGTCACCCAAATGCCAAGGGTTGCACCTACAAAATTGGGTATATGGGGTTACCCAAAAGTGCCAAGTCACTATATCATATGTAACATCCTATAGGAATGTCCAACTTACAAATATATATTAGTAAAGGAAGGTTATTGGATATAGTAATAACTATAAGATGTTATGTTCATGAATCGAGTGTTGTACTTAATTCAACTTTTGTATATGGCAAATATATTATTTGAAACTTTTCCTCTTTGAGCCATTGCTATAACCATTGTATAGTTGATTGTTGATGCGCTAATGAAAGTATATTAGGTACTAGGACATATAGTTTTTTATTGGTAAAGCTACGAAAAATTTCTTCATAAATTAGCTCAACCTTGAAGAGTTTTGATGATAGGTTAATATTCAAATATATCTTACGCATTTGATATTTGAAATTACATGTGGAAATTCTTGTTGATCCATCTATAAAGTTTAGTGAAGACACAATTGTTAACCCTATTAATGGAGCAAACACAAGTATGATGGAAGTACCCACATGCCACAAACAATGAGCCATAGTTTTTTTTCCTTATGTTGATTATTTTTTCCAAAGGTTTGTTCAATATGAAATTGAGTGTTAGAATCATTTTTGTACAAATTGGAACTATTTTTGTTAAAATTCAAAGAGTCTCACTTAAATTCCAAAATGCATGCAATATCATGCCACTCAAGAGGTAAAAAAAGTGGGCTAGATGCAGAAAAAGGGGGTGGTAACCCTAGAGACAATGCATAAAAGGGATGAAAGAGACTAAAATAGGCTATTGATATTCATACAAAATTGTGATCTTGTTACTCTTTCTTTTGCTTAATTTTTCATGTTATTGAGACTGAAGGTGAGGGAGAGACTTAGAGAGTGAGTGTAAGGGTTAGGCACCTTATGTTAAGCTTTTACATTCTTCCTTATTCTTCTCCATCCCATTTTCTTAGTGAGTTGAGAGTGCAAGTGCAAGTATATTATTATCATTGTCAACTCCTCTCGTGTGTGGACAAAGAGGAGAGCAAGTGTGTGTTCATGGATTGTGCAACATAGCTTGTACAATGACAACATGGTAACTATTGGTAAGTCTGCTCATTATGTTATAAAAATGAGTCATTAGATTTGTGTGCACATGTGAATAGGCTAGGTGATAGATAGGTGTAACTAAGAAGGTAAAACCTAAAGAAGAGGGCACAATCCCTTCACAAAGTGATAAACAATGCAATGTGGAGTCCATATTGGGCTCATAGGAGCATCATTTGGTACTAGGTGCAAGATGAAGCTTGAGCACCCTCGAGCCATTATATGAAGGATTGTGAAGGGAAAAAATGGAAGCACTTCAAGCAAAACAAGGGTTCAAAACTAGATTGAATGATCCTCGAGAGTCTTATAGGTAGTTCAAACTTCAAACCAACCACTAGATATAGGATCTTCAATCGTAGTTCACAAAGAAAGGCTTAGCATTAGAAACTAGTAAAAGTAAGATAGAAGAGCTACTGAAAACATATGAGGAAGTGCAAGCCTAGCTCAAGCCTAGTAAGCAAACCTAATAGTCCGCCAACTAGAGAAAGTCAAGGCTAAAACATATATTTATGAAAGAGAAATAAAAGAAAGTTAGCTGGCCTAGGAGAAGCTAAAAGGTGGCATGCATCATTGATGCAAGTTCGATTGGAGCCATCACATAGACTCAAAATGAAGTGAGAAAAGCCTTTGAAGTCACATTGATTGAGGTGACCCCACTGAACTCGTATTTTTCCTACATAAAGAAAGTTAGCTTAAGCACATACATGTGGTGATATTATAGCAAAAGGAGCTCTAAGGAAGGCCATACATGCATCTTCCACCTCCAACAGTAAATATGTAGTATAGTTGAAGAAATAGTTCAGCTTGGCCAATGTAGCTCTAAATAATCTAAATTTCAACCAAGTAGTTAATCTTTCAACTTCAACCCCAACAAGAGAAATCCTTGTACACTATCTAAAGGGTATTAGCTACAGAGAGCAAGAGCTAGAAGCTGTGGGATTAAGAGAGCTAGAGTCCTCTAAATCAAAACAATTCTTACCTATAGAACCCCCAAAATTTATGTCTTCCATGACACACCTTATAGAGTGCCTAGAGTTTAATGAGCCAAGGGAGAGTGCAAGTGATGTGCTTTAAGGACCACAGCTAGTGGTAGATTTGGCACCAGAGGTATAGGAGCACTCCTTAAGGCTCTTGAATGCATTGCAAGCTACTACTTGAAAGGTCACTGACCATACTCTTGACTATGGAGAATGTGAAGTATAGCAACAAGACTTAGATGAACCAATGAAGAGATACCAAGAACAAGGAGGAGAATAGCTTCTAGTGTTTGACTTCAAAGTTTCAAAACAAAGAAGGCTTTGAAAAGCTAACACCAAGCATTATACATGCAAACTCATTTGAATAGAAAAGAACATTGCTAAAAAGTGGAAGGTATAGTAGGATGAAAATGCCCATTGGGAAGCCTGTCAGCTTAAAAAATGCAAGACTTGAGGAGAACATTTGGAATTGCAACCATGGGAAGTTTGGAAGTTACAATCAAAATGGAAGTATGCTGTCATAGAGTTTGTTGATATTGTAAGGTCAACATTTTGTTATGTTGATAGCTATGAAAGAGTAGACACACTCCATTGCTCTTATGCTACGGGCATAGACTTTTTGATCTGCAATGCCATGGCGAGTATAACTTTCCCAAGATCCTCAATGTTAATGCTCCTAATTGTGAAACTTGTATTTATGCCCACCATAAGATCTTTGACCCTTATTCTTTAGTTCTCCAAAAACTTTACCAAGTGTCTTGACCTTGCCTTCATCACCACATGTAACTATCTTTGACTTTTAGTCCTAGATTCATAGTGACATGGACAATGAATAGACCAACTGTTACACAAGTGAATTAGGTTCCAAGAGGGAAGCTTGGACTCATAAACAAAATCTTGTGTAAAAGACTAATAATGACAATGACACTATACTGAAATTACAAAGCATCATGATATTGTGTTACTCATCTTTAAAGTGATAGTCAAGTACAATGCTTTATAGTGGTTGGGTTGTTCCACTCTCCTCACTATGCATATGGGATTTAGGACATCTCTTCCTAGAGTATACATCATTTGTCATATCTTTCAACAAGGGTACACCACATTCTTCCAGAGAGCCATGATTTGAGAGTATGTTTTCTTGAAAGACCCTTGGCATGAATGAATGCCGAAAGTTGGTATGAGTGGAAGATGGTCCATGAGGAGTCACTTCCAAGAGAAATGCAATGGTTCTCAGTTTTCTATGAGTTGCCACGTTGGATCCATTTCCAGATCAACCATTTGTTAGATCCCATACACATTTTCAAGAATTTTGACAACTTGTGGTCGGACCATATCATAGGAAATAGAGACACATTAGGAGCACGGATGGATTTAAAGAAGGTAGACAAGATGGAGAAACTTTGGTCACAGACAAGCTCTGATGGTCATATGCAACTACCTCATACTCCTTGGGACCTATCAACTAAAGAGAAGTGCATTGTGAAGCAAATTATTAGGTCTAATTAGTATAATGCATTCTCTCAAGTCCACATTTTCTAAAGATGACCAATGAATATGACTAAAATCCCATGATTGGCACAAGATATACCAAGTTTATTTTGGCATTGTTTTGGAAATACAGTCCACACTTGCTAGAGAAAACTACCACATGATCAATGTAGAGGCAATGAGTTGAGACTAGGTTTGAATCCTAGGCCAAATGGAGAAGGATTTTCATAATTGGATATTCCAAAGTTCATCTATCACCTTAAGGTATTTGGAGCTCGATGGCTAGCCTAATTACATGAACAATATTAGAATGGGTGATCTCCTCAGAAGGGGAGGCACAAGGATCCCTATCTAGTTTCTAACTTGGTATCAGAGCTTAGGTCGCTGAGCTCGTGTGGTACTAGGACCTCAACCAAGGTGTGGCTTGAGGGGGGGTGCTAGAAATGCAATCTCCACACTTGCTAGAGAAAACTAGCTCACTATTGATATAGTGGTCATGAGTTGAGACTAGGTTTGAATCATAGGCCAAATGGAGAAAGATTTTCATAATTGGATATTCTAAAGGTCATCCATCACCTTAAGGTTTTGGGGACTAGATGGCTAGACCAATTATGGAAAACTTCTAGTTAAGCATGCACTAATGTGAACAATATTGGAATGGGTGACCTTCTGAAAAGGGGAGATACAAGGGTCCCCACCCAATTTCTAACTCCTTGATAGTAAGTACAATCAATACTTCACTACTTTGTGTCGATTCAAAGTTTATAGTACTGATTTTGCGATTACGAGGTATCTCATTCTAGTGAAACATTTGATAATTTATAAGTTTTCAAATTTAGTGCAATGGATCTCATAGAAGGAGATTAAGATATCCTCCATTGAATCTACAAGGCAAGGAGTAGTATGGACAACCTCTCTCTTTGAGAAGTATCTACCCATGAGCATGCTTACAATACAAACTCATCTCCTAATACATCTCGTAGATGAAGTGGAGATTGCAAGACCCATCCATACTCGATGGATGTTTTTTTAAAGCATTTCATGAAAAATTTGAAGGGCTTTGTGTGACAACGAGCTTATCCAAAGGGTAGCATGGCTAAAGGCTGGCTAGTATTGGAGGCATTGGTGCATATTTCAGAAAGGCAGTCAATGGTGGATTCCTATAAGAGAATGTTGTCAACACTAAAGGATGATGATAGGCTGATGGGAGATATAGTGGTTAGAAATTGGATAGAAAAGAGGATGGATGGTACCATGGAGGGCAAAGTGAATCATTTTTGTATGTTACACCATGCATCCATGAAGAAGTGGCTCGATATATACGAGCATGCTACAAGAAGGGAATGAGAGACAATGTAATCAAAATTTCAGCATAGCACATGCTAGCGACAAGTTCAATATCCCAAGGGCATGGAGGAGTTGCCATGGTTCATACCTACAAGGATGTTGCATGATGCCTTGACTTCAACTTCATACAAAGGGGTGGAAGTCTTTAGGGAGGAGTGGAAATTCTTGAGGAGATACAATCCAAAGCTGATCACATACTTTCTTTGTTATTGTATCTAGTAATGATACATGATAACTAACCTAGCCATTTCAATGTACAATATAAAATATAAAGCACAGTGTTGTCATGTGGGCAACATTTTCGAGTAGAGCACATTGATAAAATATGCTCCACCATGAATTGTGGTGTCATGGTGAAGTTTGTGTAAGAGAGTCAACGATGGGCCATAGATCTGAATTTTGAAGTAGATGAGATTAAATATTTTGACAACTTGCAAAGTGTTATTTCAATAGATTACCATAGCTTCTCCATGTTCGTTTTCAATGTACAATGGCTTAAAGTGGTATTGGAAGGAGCAAGGATAACCATTCGACGAGGATCATCTGGATTCTTGAAGATAGATTTCGAGAAAAGATAGAACGATTTGCATGATACATTTGTCTTACCATGTCACTATGAATAGGTGCATGTCCTTTTTTGTTAATTTTTTCACAGCACAAAACAGTCACAAATGCTTTTTCATTCTTTATGGCAAGCTTCTATTTGATATCAACAAGTAATCGTCTATCCAAATCCCCAACAATCTTGTTGGTGGTATGTTGTGCCATCAATACCTCGAAGTGCTCAAGTGTCATGAAAGCAATGTCCCTAGCTTGAACGAGGAGAGTATGTAAGTAGAGAGGTCGATATTGTAGGAGGGGGTAGAGGACAAGGAGGGCTTGGAGCATGCAGATGAGATAAGCATGGGTAATATAGCCAAAGAGACATGAATACAAGATTTTTTTAAAAATAAACTGGACTTGTCTTTTTGCGGAGACCTACGCATAGACCTTCCAATGTACGTTGAGCTATGCCTAGGGCTTAATATAGAGCCGTAGGACTAGTCGTATTTGCGTCCACTTCTCAAATTTGTTAATAATTTACTTTTACAACTACTTTAGTATATGCTTTTCAACTAACATCCTTCTTTGCAAAGTTATGTTATCATGCTTTACCTTCATCCTTATATTGATTATACTAACATCAATTTTTGGCTATGCAGGTCACTATAGATGATCCAAAGAGTAGGATGAGTTTAGGAATGATAGATGAGCTATACGAGAATGAAATAGGCTATTCATGTGTGTGAAAACTTGTGATCTTCTTACTATTGATTTTTCTAAATTGTTCATGCTATTGAGAGAGTGAAAGTGTCAGAGAGAGAACTAGGGAGAGAAGAAGAGGAGAGAGAAAGACTGCAGAGGAGAGAGAAAGACTGCAGGAAGAGAGAGAAATAGAGTGACGAGGAGAGAGAAAGACTAGAATTGGAGAGAGAAAGACAGGAAAGATGAAGAAGCCATGGAAGCTTGGAGCAAGAAGGGAGAGAAAGATTGTAATTGTATTGATATGTCAAAAAGATGTGAAAAATTACAACTTCTCTCCTTATATACCAGTGTCAGTGTGACATGGCATATTATTAACATTCTAAGTATTCCCAGCTTCTTACAATCCATCCCTTCCCAAAAGTTTTTGTCCCCAAAAACAAAACTAGAAAGAGCTAAAGAAAAGATGGATAGAACAGAGTACTACTCTGTTTTACAGCTTAACAAATAGGGAATGAGTGAAGAATTTATCATTACAAGGGCTGAGTTTGAAGTACGAAAAGTGGACCCTGCTATATACATGATTTGAAGAACCTTAGAAGCCATTGGAGCCATAGAATCTTCAACAAATAGTTCCAGAAGAAAGTAGACAGCTTGCTGGAATAACAGTCCCTGCTGGACCAAATCAGCCATAACTTTTGATAGAAGTGTCCAAATGAAGTGTACCACATATCAAAACGAAGCTCTTGAAGAGTACTTTAAGCTCATGTAGATAGCTCAATTCTGAAAATGAAGTACGACAAAAACTGTTCTAAAACAACGTGCTGTCCTGAACCAGTCTGCACCAATACTAGCTCCAAAAGCAGTAGGCTTCAGCCACCAATGTATCCTTCAAGTATGGATACTCATCCAATATTGAATCAGGTCTCCAAGAAGCCTCTTCAGAGGGTAAACCTCTCCATTTAATCAAATATTCCACAATAGAACGTGATCGAAGCTTCTTTTCACGCTGACCTATAACAGCCTCTGGGATGTACTGAACAATACCATCTTCATCAATAGGTGGCAGCTCATCAACTAAATCCATTGGATCACCATAATAGGGCTTGAGCTGACTAACATGGAAGACGTTATGAATTTTTGTAGAAGAGGGAAGCTCTAGTCTGTATGCCAAATCTCCAATCCGCTTAAGGATCCTGTAAGGGCCATAGAATCTGTGGGCAAGCTTATTACTGGATCCATCTTTCAATGTAGAATACTTGGATTTGGGCACCTTCAACAAAACCAGCTCTCCTTCCTGGAACTCTAAAGGCCTCCTCTTCTCATCAGCATACATCTTCATCTGATCTTGAGCCTTCCTTAGATTCACCTTGCATTGCTGAAGAAGGGTCTGCATTCTATCCAACTCTTCCTTCCCATGAGGGTTGATCTTTTCGTTAAAAATGACTGTGGGTAGGGGCACCTTGTAACCATACAAAGCCTCAAAGGGTGAAACTCCTATGCTCGCATGAGTGGAATTATTATAAGCAAACTCAGCCAGGTGTAACCAAGAATCCCATGAGGTTTGGACATCATAGCAAAAATGGCGAAGATAAGTCTCCAACCATTTATTAACTCTCTCTGTCTGTCCATCAGTTTGGGGATGATAAGCCGTAGATGGAGCCAACTTGGTACCCATAGATGTAAATACCGCTTGCCAAAAGTTACTCATAAACTTTGAGTCCCTATCATGGACAATCACCTGCGGTAATCCATGCAATCTGAAAATATGCTCCATAAACTGGTTGGCCACCTGAGAAGCAGTAAACTGAATTTTTGTTGGGATAAAATGAGCTGCTTTGGTGAGTCTGTCAACCACCACATAAATGCTATTCCACCCCTTCTTGGTAGTAGGTAAGCCAGTGATAAAGTCCATAGTAATATGAGTCCATTTACCCGTAGGAATAGGCAATGGCTGCAATAAACCTCCTGGCTTATGGGTGCTATCCTTATTTTGCTGACAAGGCATACACTTCATAACGAAGTCCTTGACATCTTTCCACAGTCCTTTCCAATAAAAGCTCTTGCTGATCCTGTCATAAGTCTTGAAAACTCCCAAGTGTCCAGCTAAAGGTGAAGAATGCATCTCCTCCATAATTTTTCGCTTGAAGGAAGAAGTAGAGGGAATAACAATCTTGCCCTTCCACCAAATAAGACCATTTTTAAGCTGGTAGTGCGAGTTTTCTTCCATGAGACCTTGCTGTAATTTCTGAAAGATTTGGCTGAATTCCTCATCTAAGAGATATGCCTCTTGTAGCTCTTCAATCCAATCACTATGTAATTCCGTCATGGCTGATACTTTGCAGGCCCACATACGAGAGAGAGAATCAGCCACTATGTTATCTTTGCCCCTTGTATGAGTGATGTCAAAGTCATAATTTTGTAATGTTGCTACCCATCGTCGTTGCTTTGGAGTAAGATTTGACTGAGTAAGGAAATACTTGAGTACGCGATGATCACTATGCACTCTGAATCGGCTGCCATATAAGTAATGGTGCCATTTCTTGATTGCATGCAGAATAGCCAACATTTCCTGATCATAAACATTCATGGCCATCTCCTTATCAGTAAGCTTACGGCTTTCAAATGCAATTACTCCATGCTCCTGAAGCAAAACAGCCCCAATGCCACGGCCACTAGCATCACATTGTATAGTAAACTCTTTAGAGAAATCCGGGCATACAAGAATAGGAGCGGAGGTAAGTAATTCCTTTAACTGGTTAAGGCTGCTATCTGCAAGAGAATCCCAAAAGAAAGCCTCTTTCTTCAACCTGTCAGTTAAAGGGGCTGCAATTGCCGCATAATGCTTTATAAATCTGCGATAGAATGAAGATAGACCAAGAAATCCTCTAAGAGAGGTAGTAGTAGTAGGCGTTGGCCAATCTTTTATGCATTGCACCTTCTTGGGATCAGCCTGTATTCCTTTTTCACTGACTATATGTCCCAAGTATTCCACTTCAGTCTGCATGAAAGAACACTTCTTCTCCTTAGCAAAAAGCCTATGATGTCTCAACACATCAAAAACCTTCCTCATATGCGACAAATGATCCTGAAAAGTCTTGCTGTAGATCAAAATGTCGTCGAAGAATACCAAGACAAACTGAAAGAGGAAAGGTTGTAGAATCTTATTCATCAGGCTTTGAAAGGTAGCTGGAGCGTTTGTAAGGCCGAATGGCATCACCAAGAAATGGTAAAGCCCACGATCAGTCCTAAAAGCAGTCTTGACCTCATCACCCTCTCTCATGCGAATCTGATGATACCCTGATCTCAAATCAATCTTCGTGAAGAATCGAGCCCCCTTAAGCTCATCAAGCAAATCATCTATCCTGGGTATAGGATACCTGTTCTTCACTGTTATCTTGTTAAGATCCCTGTAGTCAATGCACATTCTGAAAGATCCATCTTTCTTTTTGACTAACAGGACTGGGGATGCATACGGTGAAGAACTTGGTTCAATGAATCCCATTTCAAGAAGCTCTTTGATTTGCTTGGCTACTTCCTCTCGTTCACATTTTGATAGTCTGTAAGGTGGCTTATTGATCGTCTTTGAGTTGGGTTCCAAATCAATGGGGTGATCCACCGCTCTCTTAGGAGGCAATGAAGTAGGTACTTCAAATAGATCTCTGTACTCCTCAAGAAGAGCTGTCAAGGCTGGATGGTTTGCTGAATTTTTGGGCTGATCATGTGTTTCTTTGTTCAAATGCAATACAAATATCTGTGAGCGCTTCTTGTACTCTTTCTTGAGTTGTTGAATGGTGATAAGCTGAAAATCAGATTTACTAGGGATCCCCTGTAAACGGATGAGCTGTCCATTGGAGAAAAACTCCATATATAACTGTGAGAAATCCATAGTAATCCTGCCTAAGGTCATCAACCAGTCACAACCAAGTACAATATCTATGGGCCCCATTTCCAAAGTGATCAGGTTTACTTTGACTTCAAAATTTTCAGCCATCTGCAAAGAAACCTGTGGACAGATTTGTGTGCTGATTTCCTCTTCACCATTAGCCACTTGTACTCTAATGGGCTGCTGTAAGTCGGTGGGAACACAATTCAACTTGTACAAAATGGATTTATTGACAAAACTGTGGGTACTGCCACTATCTATCAGGATGAACACTGGCTTTCCACATATGCTTCCCTTCATACGAAGTGTATTAGGGTTCTTAGATCCCGTCCAAGCATCCATAGAGATAGAACAATTAGTGGCAGCAGGCAACTCATTACAAAATCCACCAGGATCAAATGGGATATCACCGCCTGGATCAAAAGGAAAAGAGTCAGATGGATCATAGAAGTACTCATGTCCACCATCATCCTCGAAATCTTCATTTTCAGCATTGATTGGGACTGTATTAACTTCATCTATGTCATTTTCAAGGTCCTCAAGAACTAGCATACTCTGAATTTTTGGCTTGGCATTTTTGTATACACACTTTGAAGCATGGTCAGGAGTATACTTTTCTCCACACTTGAAGCATAAGCCTTTGTCCTTTCTTTCCTTGTAAAGATCCATGGGAATATTTCTAGAATTTGTATTGGCTGAAGTAGACTTAGGCTTATTGTCACCTTGCTTAAATTCAACCTTTGGACTGTTTGCTGTCCTGAAATTGCCTTGAAGCCTAGAAGCATTAAATGGGGGATAAGTTGGTATCCGTAAGCTCCCACTAGGCATATGGTTGCTGCCATAATTGTTACCAACTTGCCCTTGCTTTAAAACAGTCCTTGGCTGTCCATAACTTGGCTGAAATGAAGATTCTTTCCTATACTTCCTTCCAAAGCGCTCTGCAAGCTCAATAGCCTTGAAAAGTGAAGTAGGATTTTGCGCCATAACATCAGCTGACAAGGATGGTTCCAAACCATACATGAACTTGTGTAACTTGGCCTCATCACTGATGTTTTCCACATACATGGTCAAGTTAAGGAATTGGTTTGTATAATCTCTTACACTTAGGCTCCTTTGTTCCAAGTTGTACCATCTTCGTTCTAACTTCTCTTTCTCAAGAGGTGAAACAAAGACTTCAGCCATAAGTGCCTTGAAAGCTTCCCAATTTTCAATAAGTACATTCTCTTTCTTGATATACCTCCACCAAGTGTGAGCAAATCCTTCTAAGTGCAAGGAGGCAAAGTGTATCTTCATAACATCAGTTTTAGGAAATATATCAAAATAAGACTCCATCTTAGAGGTCCATTCCTCTAATTCTGATGGTGAAGATGACTGGCCATTGAATTTGGATAAAATAATTTTGTCCTTGAATTCTCTATCATGGAAAGGTTGCTGTCCCAAAACTGGCTGATCAGAATTTCCAAGTACAGAACCCCCAAAATGAGATTGAAATCTTCCAACAGGTGGCTGAGAATTACCCTGTAATCTTCCTGTTGGTAAAGCACCCCTAGAATGCTGTGTATGCAGTCCAAAAGCTTGAGTATTGGCACCGTTCAAACTGCCCAAATAGTCATCATGCCTTTGTGAAGCTTCTCCCACTTCATATTGACTATTGGGTATGCCTCTTCTTCCTATGATTCCATCTCCATGACCATTTTGGTTGGATGGCTGAAGTGGAACTGAAGGATCAGTATTTGAACAGGCCTTTTCATTAGCTTCTTTTGATGCCACTTGTAATTGTAAAAGTTTAGAGACTTGTGCCATGAGTAGTTCATTGGACATTACCAATCTATCAATGGAAGCCTTAGTCTGATCAGTAGATTGAACCATCTGATCCATTCTTGATAGCATGGCCTCATGTCGCTCTCTATGCCTTAGTTCATGGGCACACAAAGTATCATTGAGCATGCTAATTTCTCCTTGTTGAGGCTCTTCAGGGTTCTCTTGAAATGTGCTTTCCATCATAGAATCCCTGATTTGCTGTGCATAGTCCTCCTGGACCTTATTTTTGCCTTTATGCCCTGCCATAATAGTGCAGTCCTGCAGTACCCCCTGTCAGTAAAACGGCTATAACTTTGGCTAGAAAGCTCCGATTGCAAAACTTTTTTGTGCGAATCGAAGCTTACAATGCCCTCTTCGAGATGAGCTATAGCACGCTATAACAGGTTTAGGACAGAAAATTCTGTAACTGACTTTCAGAGTCTGAACTGTCCAGTCCTGCACCCTGTTTAGACCTGTAAGTGCCCTGTTTTGACCCTGTAATGCAAGAAAGTAACCTCCAAAGGCTACCAAACCCTGCAAAGGGGTATATAGGACCTGTGGGTACCCTGTAGTACCTGCACCTGTACTTCTGTATCAAAGGGTGTACCTGTATCCACCTGTAAATACCCTGTGGGTAACCTGAAAATGCCCTGTTTTACCCTGTTTTACTCCAATAGGTACTTGAGTCGTTGGAAAGTCTTCAATCTTCAATTCTCCACTCGCTGTACCTGTGTGAGGGATAAAACGGCAGGACGGGCTCCCTACACGGGCTCCGAATCACCGGGAGGTGGGCAAAGTTCCCCCCGGGTCGGTTGGTTGCACCCCTTCGGGATCTTCGATAGTGAGGGAGGGTCACCTCTCTTTTGTCCCACTATCTCCCCCGGCATCCACCTTTTTCCTCGGTGGGAATATCAACATGGCAGAGGCTAGTGTACTAAGCAATCAGCATGATATGCATTTGGAAAATATTCATTCAGCCTTTCATGAGATGCAATTGATTGAGATAAAAGAACTTGAGATGGAAGAAGGGTTTTACCTATGCAATTCAGTGACTCACTGATTGCTAGTACTTACCCTTTACAATTTTCCAATTTAGGCAAAAGAGAATCAACCAATCAATTGGATTAGAGTAAGCAAAGGAATCAATGAATGTATTCAGTCCATAGGATTCAAATGTTATGCTGAAATCTCAGATTGAGGCCCTTCATTCACTGATTGAAGCTAATATGCATTAGACAAGCATTGCATTCATGAATAGATGAATTCAAGCAAAGGTTGGTTGAGAATTTGATGAAAATGTTCAATTCTTTAATCTCTCAGTCAAATGGCTTAAGCTCAGCAGTTGGATTAATGAGAGAGATTAAAAATTGAAGAGAAATACCTTGACATGGCTGAAAATAACTTGCCAAATGCTTGATAGGGCTCCCGGTTGTCCAATGTTAGCAAAATAATCCAAGAAGCTTGCTTATCTGATGGTAGAGACCAATCTTGAAGCTTCAAATGCTTGAAATTGAAGCATTAAACCCGTTTCCCCCAAATTTTTGCTCCATAGAAGCTCTTGATCTTCAATCTTAAGCCATCCCGTGCTTAATCCTTGCAATTTGTTGAAGAATCCTTGCTGAAATGATTCCACGGGCCAAAAGGATGAAGAATCTTCAAGAAATTGTCAAGAAATGGAAGCTTGGGCTGAAGCTTTCATGGCTGCCCATGGACTGTTCATGTAGGGTTTCAAGAGAGTGAAAAGCTGAGAAATATGGTTCTATTTTGGAGTAAACACACCAAAACCTTGAAGGAATCACTGCCAATGATGAATTAGAAGCACCATAGCTGAAGATTGGCTGAGAACTGGAGGAGAACAGGGCTGGAAAAATCAGCGCAAATTTCGGGCTGCTGTCCAGGCCACGTGGCAGCTTCTACAGGGCATGATTGGTACTCCACTTGTTGCATTTGATGTCTAGAGTGCCATTATGCAGGCCATTGTTGATGGAGAGCAAAGATCAGTGAGAAAAGAAGAGATCTCAGCCAGCAAACTCCATGAAAGCTTGGGCAGAGCTTGAGGAAAGAGGAAAGGAAGACCTCTTTTGAAAAGTAACTGTAGTTTAGTCTCTAACTAAGCCCGGTTAACCATTCTTTACCCTAGTTACCTCCATTTTTGCATAAAATTTGATGACGTCCAGCCATTTAAGCCTTTACCCGCCATATCTGACCTTGAATAACTCCAGATGTAGTCATTGCTAACTGTAGTTGTCCTGCAGCACTCCACTAGTCACTGTCTTGTACCATTTTTGTCTGAAATTGGTTTTGAAATGGGAAAATAGGAGTGAAAATGGAAGAAAATAATGGATCAAAGACTGAAGCTCTGATACCACTTGTCAGAGAGAGAACTAGGGAGAGAAGAAGAGGAGAGAGAAAGACTGCAGAGGAGAGAGAAAGACTGCAGGAAGAGAGAGAAATAGAGTGACGAGGAGAGAGAAAGACTAGAATTGGAGAGAGAAAGACAGGAAAGATGAAGAAGCCATGGAAGCTTGGAGCAAGAAGGGAGAGAAAGATTGTAATTGTATTGATATGTCAAAAAGATGTGAAAAATTACAACTTCTCTCCTTATATACCAGTGTCAGTGTGACATGGCATATTATTAACATTCTAAGTATTCCCAGCTTCTTACAGAAAGTGAGGGAGAGAGCGAGTATAAAGGTGAGGTACCTTGTTGAGAAGCTCTTACATTCTTTCTCCTCCTTCTCCATCTCATCTTTTGGGTGAGTTGTGATTGAAAGCGAGTGTGTGAAGTTGAGAGAGAGAGAGAGAGAGAGAGAGAGAGAGAGAGAGAGAGAGAGAGAGAGAGAGAGAGAGAGAGAGAGAGAGAGAGAGAGAGAGAGAGAGAGAGAGAGAGAGTGCAAGAAGCTCTCACTTTGCAACTTCATTACCTCAAGTTGATAATTGGCAACACCCCTCAAACTATGTGGGCAACAATGGAGGCAAGAAGGCGAGTGAATGAGTGTGTGCATGGGTCATGGAGCATGGCTTACCAATGCAAATGATAATGATATGGTAAGTGTTAGTAAGTTCACTTATGACATGACAATGAGTCATTGGATTGGTGTCTCTGTGTGTGTGGGGGGGGGGGGGGATTAAGTGACGGATAGCCCTAACTAAGTGGGTTGAACCCCTTAAAACAACAAGGGTTTGTCCAATGGTCTTGATGTTGGGCTAATGTGCATGAGAAGGATTAAGAACCTAGAAAATATCACACTACTCAAGTACCTTGATATCCAAAGAGAAAGTTGTTGGAGACAATTGGATCCAAAGTTCTTCATAGATGTGAGTCAATCATATTTGCTTTCCATAAATCTTAAGTTGTTATGGTGGATTGAAAAACTGAAGTTAATTAAATTATTTATCTTTGATGAGACATGCCACCATCAGGCAAAGTTTGGAGAGGGAAGGTTTGCCAAGAGGATCACTAGGTTTATGAGTAGAGAACCAAGGTTACTTCCACTTGAACATAAAGCACTCATTAATTAGAAGTAGAATGACTAACAAACTATCTAATTACCCTAAATTTTATAAGCATTATAAATTTTCCATACCACATAATGAGTCTAATACTTTTTCTTTTATAGAACGTGAGAAATTTTATGATTTTAATCCAAGTCAACAAAGTTACAATGTGAAAATTTACATGACTTACCAATGACAAATGTTCCATTTTCTTTTTCCATGCATTTTGTATTCAGTAATGTCTAACTATCTTGCATGTTAGGATAGAAGTCATGAGTATTCAGAGTTTCTAATATATAAAGTTATCATACTATGTGTCAATCTTGGGATCTTCTGATTGGATTGAATGAAAATTGGAAGGACTTTCCAATAAAATAAGGGACAAGGTTCATTTGCATGTAAGGTATAGAAATAGAAACTTATTTGAGATTCATTGTATAGGGAGTTGGCACTCATGTTGCTTCAATTTTGTTTGGGGGCCTTGTATTCTAGATCAAGTGTGAAAATAAGAATTGTACTATAGAATATTGTACATGAGAGATTTTCAAAGGGAGAAAGCTTCGACCTTCTCCTTTTATTGAAATTAATTAGCAAGAAAGTTAAAAGTTGAAGGCAAAAGTTCATCTTCATGATTTAGTAATATAATAAATAAATTAGTAGACACCGTCTAATAGGTTTCCATATAAGGTCCAAGTGAAAAACTTAGAACAAACATATAAAGATTTCAATAATAAATGTTGTTTTGCACCAAAATGATGGCATTATCTTTCTACAAAAAAATGATTGAGCACACTAATCCTTCCAATCAAGATTGGCTTGATAAAGAGTTATGTGATGTCAAAATGTAGTGTTATACATAGAGGTGTACCAACATTACCTATCTAGCATGAGGGTGGGGGGCCTTACTTTTCCTTTCCGCACACTATGTAGTGTTAAAGATGTTCACTTTGAGACCTGGTCAATGGCGATGGATGCAGCTCAATTGGTAGGGTTGGCTACATGTTTCCTTAAAAGTTCATGTTCTGATTCCCCTCAAGTAAGCGGCTCTGAGACATCATGATTGCACTCTAGCATGACCCTCTAGGTGCTAACATATGGTTCTACACTTTGGCTCATAACAAATATAGAGAATCGCATTAAAAAGAATTATAAGCTAATCTCTCATCAAAGTTTTGTATACGAGCTACACAAGAAAATTCGGTATCAATTTCCTATCTAGATCAAAGCACGTAAGTAAAATGAGTACATAGATAATTGTCAGCTTATGCTTAGTAATCCATAGCTTCAAATGTTTGGGTCCTCATAATTGGTACCATGGCATACATGGATGGCCACATCTAATGGCTAGTGGAACAAAACTTTTTTCAACCTTCCATTGTGCATGGATGAGCCATGAGAGGTCCTTGATTAGCCTACCCTCAATGTAGCATACACTCAATATACATCGATAAATGTGCTTCCATCAAAAGATGGTCAACTAGTTGAATAATCTTCCACACTAACAAATTTGGATGACATTAATAAGTTGTGTATTTTTCCTGATAGGCATCAAGCCATGATTACCTTCATATGGTGGTGGTTATACATGATGAATCCTAGTCTCATTTAACCTAAAAATCCTAAATTATTGAACATCCCTATAGAAGATTGTGACATGCCTTGCACATATGGCAAATTTATGAAAAGGAGTTGCCAAAGGTTCCTTAACCACACCTCTAGTGTCCTTTACTAGCATTGCATATTAGGTGTGGTAATTCTTGGATAGTAGGAGCCTAGGATCTTCTTTGACACAATTGAAACTTAGAGGGAGTGATGCATTTTATTGCATTTAGAAAATCTTGGATGATGGAGAGTGGACACTAGGATCTCCTTCATGGCCCAAGCTTAGGGGATACATCTTTGGAGGATTTCTAGTACTTGCAAATTTTCAAGAGTGTGACTATATCATAATTAGCTCTTCCTTTGTCAAAGCCATTGGCGAGAAAACACTCAAGATTATAGTACCCTTTTTGGTGTTCATTTTCACGTGGAAGACTTTACACCATGGTGGAGTAATGTTTCCCAAGCATGGAGCTGCTAGGCAATTGGGATCATGATGCCTACTTGCGTAGATGCCATGTTATAGATTCACGAGTCACAAGGAACTTTCAATCGTTCCCCACATAGGCAATTTGGTGAAATATAGGAAATTCTCCAATATTTCCTATGTAGACAAGTATGTATTCCCCATCTATAACTAGGAAATTGCATTCCCTACATCTTATAATAGGGAATATAGATCATTCCCCACATTACTTTGAAAATCCCAACATAAGGAATTATAAGGATGTGATTCCCTACTTTTATGTAATAGGGAATTAAAGGTACAATGAGGATAAGATAAAGATGATGTTTATCACAATTCTCTATTTCTCAATTCAAGTTGATAATGATGGTTTCGAGAAGGTAAGGACAAAGGTCTCAAGAAACTCTAAACCACTTACTATATAGAAAGTTCACATTATAACTAGGAAGATTACTAACCAAACTAGGAAGAATGTAGAATTTTCTAGTTATAACTAGATAATTTTGCCATCACTAGTCTCTTCTAACTAGTAACATCCTTTTCCTAGATAGTATCTAGAAAATTGAAGCCCTATCTAGCAACATTATCTAGCAAGTTATTGTATAACTAGTAATAATATCAACCTAATTAGAAAATTTTACTTTTTATTAGTCATAACTAGCAAGTACTATCCTCTAACTAGGGAATTATAGATATTCTATCAAGTTAACTTGGATCTCATGATTTTTCTAGGTATAATTAGTAAATAAATATTCATTGATTAGACATTTACATTTGTATAATACTTACTCACAGCTAAGCTTTTCACATTGACACAAAAGCAAGACCATAGTTGTTGAAAGGTAATCACAATAACAAAAAAGAAAATTAAAAGAAAGATGTTTAGTACACATGAATAACACAAACTGTGTGGCCCCAACAATAGAGTCATTGCAATATTTAGCAACAATAACACTTACAATGTTGAGCAAAGTACATGGCCACATTGACCAAGCATATATCATGGCCATGACATCCATCTTATTGCAAAGCTCATGATTATATTAGTGAGAAAAAAGCATATTGCACCAATGGATTAAATAGAAACTCCACACACTAACATCATATTCCCTACTATCCAAACGAGCAACAAGAGCAAACATTCAAAGTGCATGGCAAGAAAATCACACAATCATATATACCCCATCATGAAAATTAGATAGCCATATTAAAAAGGAAAGCACATTACCAAGTGCATGACCATATTGGTCATGGAAGTGCACATGGAAAAAAAGAACCACCAAGGCAAAGCGCATAGCCATATTGAGAAAAAGCTAAATTGCATTGCCCAAAACATGTGGCTATAGAAAATAAAGCAAACTACATTGCTAGTTGTATGATGAAATATTATCACCTTTCAAACTAGCACTAAACTTATAAAGTTCATGTCTTAACACAAAAATATAAGTACCAAGGATTCTAGTGATTGCCAACTATTGTAGCTAGCTCTATGTGGAAGCTTGCAACATGAATGATGGGAAGCTACTTTAAGGTTCACTATGAGGTGACTTGAATAACAAGAAGGCTACACCTAAATAGCCTTACAAGGGTGGAAGTATATTATCTTTACAAAGAATTAATGCTCCAAAACAAAGAAATCCTCATTGGATATCCTCATTTTATTAGGGTTTGAAGTTGAGAAATTCCATAGAAAAGTATCGATGGGAGTATATCAAATTCTCACCAATCTCAAAGGTAGGTGAAATAATTCAAACAATGTAGAAACTCTTGCAAATTCTCAATGGAACATTGAAAGTGCATCATAATAAAAGGAAAACACAAGAGGAAAAGAAGAACAAATTAAGATTGGAAAAATCTTGAATTTATCTTTTGAGAAAAAATAAGAGAGCTAAAAGAGAGGCATGCTTTTTGTGCTAAGAACATGCTCAACAAGGCCAATATTAAAATAGAGTACTATAAAAAGCAAGGAGGGGAGGAAAGCATGTTGGGCTATTCTCTCCTATACATCTTAAACCTTCCATGTTGGGTAAAAAACCATAGGTTTGAATCTCTACAAGAGAGGTTGAACCCCTAGAGGATCTTAATGTACTCTCCGTGAGGATTTCAATCATGCTATGCATTTGGCAATTCAAAAATTATGATGTGTGCAATCTTGTGTAGCAACTTCTCCTATAGGCACCTATTTGGCTAGTATCATCTTGTGGTCATAACAAACATCAATTGTAACATCCATGACAAGTCTATTTACGCTCTAGCACTTATTCCTATAAGTCAAGCCTTAGAGGTAATTCAAAGCTCCCAAAAATTTTGGAACAACTCAAGAAAATTCATGAGCACTATCATATCCCTTCTCTACCCTTAGAAATAATAGACACATGAATTTTTAGCAAGACCATTCATATATACTTGTGAAGATAATATCCCAACGACTATATTTATGGCCCCAAAAAACATTATTGCGAATATTTTAAACTTACTCTATGAAATTATCATTTTGTCTAATTATAACATATATTTTGAAATTATTCTATAAAATTATTGTTTTTCATGGAACAATCTGACAAAATTTTTATCATTGTAGTTCAAGCCATTGGCATTTCCATCCCAATATGCCTTAGCATCCTATAAGATGCCAAAATACTCACTAGTGGGTTGGGATCCCATGATCTTTTAGGAGATAGGTGTTTTTGATTACATGAGTGCTTGAGAAGGCAAAAGGCCAAGTGACCCTGTTATATAGGATACCTTTAATGCTGAGGGAAGCTTATCATGGCTCTTGTTGCTACTAGGGGTGACCTGCCTATGAACTAGAATCGAGATTCTCATGCGCAACTAAGTTTGAGGTTTCTTGAGGGAAAATTGAGCAGTGATGTGCATGGACATAAATTTTTGTTGAACACTAGAGGACTTCTCTAGGTTTATTACATGAGACAACTCACAAGAATCCACAAACTAATTGTGATTTATATCCTCTAGGTAGGCAAGTCCTAAGACTCCTTAGGTGAAATAAGAGCTTGTCTCAATCCCACATGGGACTTAAAGCAAATGTGTAGAACTTATGAGAGCGTGGATCTATTGTGCTACACCTAGTTTCTTAATAAGGGACAAAATGTCTCAATATGGGACTTTCATGTTCAATGGTGTTACGATGATCTCCTAGGCTTCTTTACTTTCTAAAGGAGAGTGATTATAGCTATAAGTGCTCTTGGTGAGGGGTGTGTGTGTGTGTGTGTGTGTGTGTGTGTGTGTGTGCACTACTTACTTGGTGTAATTGATACCTAATTCATGTGTACTTAAAACTTTTGGTGACCTAGCCTTGAGTTGAAATGACACACAAGATTTTTAAGGTTACAAGTGCAACTAGAGACCCTCCAAGGTCTCGCTTCGACCAACCTTAAAATGAGTCCATCTATGTATGTCCTTGTATTTTTCTTGTAACTCCTTTTTGTCTTATGGTGCTTGCCTCAATTTCAAAGTTGGCAAAGAGTCACCTCTTTCCCACTCTAATAGTCTTAGTACAGAGTTTGAGTTTAGGGTTCTTTGGGCACATGTTTCCTTGTGCGGCAATGCTTGGTAGCCAACGATGAAAACCCTAATTTCTATGGTCTCAATGCACCAATGGGCTGATCTAGGTGCGATGAACCCTAATTTCTATGGTCTCAATGCACCAATGGGCTGATCTAGGTGCAGTGAACCCATTGTCAATTATCCACTCTCTTTTCTTACTTGCAAGGTTAACTCCTAGTGGTGACAAGAAGCTACCTTTACACTGCAAGTTTTGTTAGTTGTCCCTATCTTTGTCAATTGTCACTAGATTTTCATACTTGCAAGGTTCCAATCCGGTGACAAGAATATTCCTATAGTGCACTATTTTCTGTGTGTGTGAGACGGCATCTTATAAGCCATCATGTCACCTAAAGTGTACCTAAAACCATGTATAACTAGCAAAATGGACCTATATGAGGTGCACATGTATTGCCTAGTGCAAATAGGTTGCCTTAAACTAGTGTGGAGCTCTTAAAAATGTGAGTGTAACTAGTTGGGAGCTTGATATCATAATTCAATGGAGTTCAATGCTAAGAATGTTAAGAATATAAGCATTGAAATGGATAGAATGGACACAGACTTTCAAATTGGATTATATGGAATTGGAAATTGAATATTACATGTCTCTTGAGTAGCCTTGGTTTTGATTCAATCTTTAGAGTAGGCTAAAGAAGAGTTTCACAACTTTGTAACATAGGGGTTCAAGATACACACCACTACAATTCCTAGGAGTGATAAGAATATCCTACGATGTTGCAAATCACTCCCTTCCACCAACAGTAAGAGTTGAAAAGAGACTCTAACTTCTTCCAACATGTCTATATAGAAAGGGGAAGATAGTAGCATTGAATACCATTAGGGGGGTAAGAAACATCTTCGAGTCTATGATTTGACTAGTAAGACCAAGCTCCAATCCTCTTCCTAATCTTTACATGTCCTATGTATTAGCCACCACTCAAATATTTTTAAGACAAAATGTTGACTCTCAACCCAATGGGAGCACCCAACTGTCTAAAGATTTGACTAGTAAGACCAAGCTTGAGATTAGTCCTCTTCCTAATCGTTACATGTCTTATTTATCGGGCCACTCAAATATCTATCGGGTCACTTGGGTGCTTCATGGTAAGGACATGTTTATACCCCATGTGATTCATGGTAAGGACATGTTTACACCCCATGTTTGCATGGTTGGTTGATGAAGTTCCGTTATTTATAGCTTAATTTATGTTGAGATGAATGAAGAGAAACATATATATCATTATAGATATTGCATTTGTGTGGGTGATCATGGCGCTATGTGGGTGGATAAGATGTGCTCGTGGAGGGGCATGTATGTATTTGTAGAAACAAATAATTATGAGTCAAAAACTTGCATGGACTTACCCCAAGGAATAGATCTTGTATAACAATTGAATAAGTGAACCATATCCCCCCAACTAGCAACAACAACAAGGATAAATGGAGAGGCATAAACTCAACACTCCTTGTTTTGATCACTTGTCCTTGGAAAAGTGCAAAAATACACAATAACATAAGTTAAAGTATTGTATTGCTTGAAGCAATTGTCCCTTTTCTAAATTATTGATTACTATCCTAGTATGTCTAACCAACAAAGCACCATTCCAAGTCTATCTCTTAACCACCCACATCTAGCCAAGATTAGATAGAGCACCATTCCAAGTCTATTCATAACTCACACTTGTTAGCTTGTGGGGGCTAAAAACTTGTCTAACTTACAATTATCAAAAGTACAATGCAATTTGGTGATGAGGATACATCTAACGCAATATAGTTATCAAAGATACGATAGAGAAAATTGAATTACACCAATCAAAATACATCACCGAGAGAAAAAGTGGATGTGTGTGAAATAGGAACAAAGTTTGATTCTAGTTCCACTATTGTTACCTACCCTCTAATTAATTCCCTACCTAACCTCTAATTAATTCCCGCCAACGGATCGATGCCCTTAATGTAGAGGAGGGAAACAGCTTGTCCGCCATCGAATCACCAGCTCGTTTACAAACAGCTTGTCCGCCATCGCCGCACCCGCCAGCTGCTACTGCCCGATCGGGGCGAATCGTGGAGGCAATCGAACCGGGGAGCTGCTGCTGCCCAATCGGCGATCGAACCGTGGAGGCGATCGATCCTTCTTGGGTCTCGGGAACCACCGCATCGCCAAGCTAAGCGCTACAGCTGCCACCTCCAAACCGGAAGTGAACGCCGATGCCGTCAGAGCTGTCCTGCCCCGCTCTACTAGGTATCACTAATATGCTCTCTGATACGTGTGTAAAAAGCGACAATGTAATCTCTGATACACGACTTCTCTGATACATTCTCTCTGACCCGGAAGCGAATGCCGACACACCCTCCGGGCTTGGGCAGGCCCGTGATGCGGTTATGGTCCAAGAACAGGAAGAAGAGGCTGGTGAGGTTGGAGGCGAAGGCATTGGGTACCTGGCCCGAGAGGCAGTTGTAGGCGAGGTCGGCATTGGACAGCTGGCCGAAGGAGGCAGGGATGGGACCCCCGAGGAGTGACTGAAGATGCAGATGTGCTGCAAGCTGGTCATCCCGCCTATCGAGGGAGGCAGAGCGCCCGTCAGCTTGTTGTAGGAGACGTCCAACTCCTACAAGGCGGCCGGGTTCTCAAAGGACGCCGGTATGGCCCCCGTGAGACCGCCCTCCCCGCTGTCAATGAGCATGTTGCTCAGGTCCAGGCTCACAAGCCCAGTCAGCTTCTCCAACGAGGAAGGGATCCGACCATGGAAGTAGTTCTGGCTCAGGCTCAAAGTGCGGAGGGCCGATATACACCCACCAACACACGCATATATTATATATATATAGACACACACATACCGCACCCCTGTAGGGAATCGAAGTTGTTCGTTCCTATATCAGCTCACGAGAGTGAGACTACAGGAGTCGTATCAGAGAGAACGTGTGTAAAAAGCGACGCTCTCTTGCACATCCGCGCGCCCATCTCTCACACACACAAATGCAGAGACTAGACTAGGCTAGCTAGTAGGCCGACGCTTTGCCCCCTCCGGAAAGAAGGAGTAGACAAGCGACATTGGCAGACAAGGAAACACCCCCATCAGTTAACTATTTCTCTGGACTGATTGATTGATTGATGGATTGGGTTGGGTCTACATGAGAGATTCAACTTTAATTTGAGACATTCCTTTGGAATGAGTTTCTATGTTTCGCTCCTATTCGTAAATCAAAAGTGAGGGTTTCTTGGCTTTACATGCATAATACTTGATGTCAGAGAAAGAGAAGCACATAGAGCTGTGAGAACCTGTCTTGCTGTATATATCCCCATGAATTAGGCAAGAACTAGATACCATTTACCTCCTAAGCCTCTCATCAAGGGCATAATCTGTCTTAAGAGTAGCTTGAGCTGACGATTAGGTGCCCCATACCAGCTTTTCTTGAGAGAAAGGGCGTCATATAGACAAGCAAATGGGATTGTTGATTCTAGATTACTTGAGGGGCTCTGTGGGGCGGAGTGGTTTTTCCTTCTCTATGCATCATACATCAAAAGGTTTTGACATTCCTATGTGGGAAAAGCGGTTCCTAAGAGCCACCACATACCTAGCTAGTTGCGGTCCCGTGACCCCCAACCGCAACTAGCCAGGTATGCAATCCCTCCCTTGTAGAAGCTTGACATGATGCTGTAGCTCAGAATGTGGCAATTATAATGAGGATCCGTTTTGAGCTTGTGATAATATTGTGTTTTGAGCTTGTTTGGGTTAGTTGTGATAGGCTATTGTGATGTGATTTGAGCTTGTTTGGGTTAGTTGTGATAGGCTATTGTGATGTGATTTGAGCTTGTTTGGGTTAGTTTTGATAGGCTATTCATTATTGTAACAATGTGGGCAGCAAGCCTTTTTACTAAGAATGTTTATGCCTATTGTGTCCACTAGTCTTTCTGGTATACTATGTCAGAAGTGGAGCAGCGGTGGAAGCATAAACATGTGCTGAAATAGACTGCTGAAACACAAGACAAAAAGAGAAAAGAAAGAACACGATACAGATGAGAACTCAGATGTATGCACGGGAAATGGAATCCATATATCTGAACACGAGACAGTCGCATACAACAGTGAGTCACTGGCTGGCACTGGCACTGGTACTGGCTCCTCTCTCCACAGAGTCTGCAGATGGTGAAGATGAAGTGACTGACTGAGGAGGAGCCACTGAGTATAAATAGGCTGAAAAAGTGGGGAGCAATAATGTTGGTCGGACAGCATTAAAGCTGGCCGACTGGTGCATAAAATGCCCCAATGGCATAAAATGCCACACCAAAAAAATACCTAAAATACCTAATAAAAATGCCCAGCCCAGATCAAGCTCAGACTCACACATGAGCTGACAAATACTCTGCTAACACCCTCTCTTAGATCATGGGGGATCTGATACAAGACAATAGTACAATGAAAAGGGATCAGAAACTATACAACATAGAACCACCAAGTAGAACCATGGATACCCAAGCAGTGGGTGATCAAGCCACCACCAAGGTGCCTCGGAGAGAACCTGATGTCGATGTCGATCATACCAAACACTTGAAAATAGAGAAGATCATAGCATGTCTCTGTGTCTATCACCAATGTCTCATAGTAGCATACAAGACCATCCTGTCAAAAATGCCCCTGAACATAGGTGACCATGGATTCCCCGCCTTTGGCCAGACCGCCAAAGTGTCCCCTCATGTGAGCTCCAGACGAAAGCCTCCCGCTCTCGGTCAGATAACGAGCTCATCATGAACCTAGATGTCAATTCCAGCTCCAGGATTTGATTCTGCCAGACTGAAATCGATGCGTCAAGGACGTCCCTCTCTGGAACCTGTGCACCTGTATAAAAGTATAGATGAGGCGCGACTGCCCCATCTAAACACCCGCTCACACTCCCTCTCTGACACAAGAGAGTCGTGAGGGATGACCTCATCATCACCACTAGAAAGCAGCCGAGGAAGGGGCCACCAAGCCCTTCCCGCGATCCAAAGAAGAGGATCCCTTCCGCGCCTTGGACTTCACCTCGGTCGGAGGATGTGAGTCGGAGTCGGATGAAGAAGAGGACTCATCGGTAGAGTCAACATCCCGCTTCGTCTTCTGCTCCTTCTTCCTGGAAGCCGCTAACTTCTTACAGTCCTTCTGCAAATGTCCCTTCTTGCCACAGTGGTAACACTGGGCCTTCGACTTCTTCTTCCCGTCACCCCCCTCGGAAGCTACATAAGCCTCACCTCCATAATGTGCCGGAAGCCGCCCCTTTAATCTTAAGGATGTCTCATGCTCAAGAAGCATCGAGGTCATATGTAACTTATCATCAGTGGAAGTGCACGGAGAAGCCATATGGAGAGGATAAGAAGAGAAGTAGAGAAGAGATGGAATTGAGAGAGGAAACACAGCCAAAACACAAGCACAGACTGTAGAAAATGAGAGTTCACATGCAATATAACCCAAAATTTGATCAATAGAAGACAAAATTTGTTGCAGAGAGTCAAAAAATCAGTCAAAAACTGTCAAAAATAGCAAAAATGGCCTGAAGTAACAGTCACCCAGCCACGAGAGATGCTGAATCAGCAAAACACAGGCTGTAAACTGGAGAAAACAGGTAGAAAACTGTCGCCAGCAGCTGCAGATGAAAAACGCAGGCAGCAGAGGGTGCGTAGGCAGCAGAGGGTGCGGAGGTAGCAGGCGATGGCAAAACTGCAAAAAACGCAGGCTGAAAACAGCCCCAAAACAGGTCGCCTGGCTGCGACAGCAGTCGTCGGATCAGCAGGGGTAAAAACAGTCCTAAAATCAGCAATAAAACATAGCAAAAACACAAATCCTGAAAACTGATACCATGTCAAAAGTGGAGTAGCGGTGGAAGCATAAACATGTGCTGAAATAAACTGTTGAAACACAAGACAAAAAGAGAAAAGAAAGAACACGATACAGATGAGAACTCAGATGTATGCACGGGAAATGGAATCCATATATCTGAACACGAGACAGTCGCATACAACAGTGAGTCACTGGCTGAGTGGGCACTGGCACTGGCACTGGCTCCTCTCTCCACAGAGTTTGCAGATGGTGAAGATGAAGTGACTGATTGAGGAGGAGCCACTGAGTATAAATAGGCTGAAAAAGTGGGGAGCAATAATGCTGGTCGGACAGCATTAAAGCTGGCCGACTGGTGCATAAAATGCCCCAATGGCATAAAATGCCACACCAGAAAAATACCTAAAATACCTAATAAAAATGCCCAGCCCAGATCAAGCTCAGACTCACACATGAGCTGACAAATACTCTGCTAACATACTACATGTATACCATGATGTATACTACATGTATACCATGCTTGGGAAAGGATAATTGCTGTGATGGGCCTTATTTATAGCCCTAAGGACACGACCTTCCTATCCTAGCAGGGTTTTGTAATCTCTGACTTTGCTTGTTTTGAGGAGATGTATAACCTTTGATATGTAACTTTAATATATAGATTGATTATATTTTATTTATGTCTATGTTTCAGGAAGCCATAATGAATAATTTAAGGAGATGTCAGTGCAATTATAAGTGTAGGCATTCAACCCTTGGTTATCAGAATGTTACTAGACAAACTTACTATGCACACAGTCGCAAGGATATGAATGGGATAATACATTCATCAGTTCTGGCTCAACAAGAAGGTCAAAATTCTACTAACAATGATGTTTCTATGAGTGAAGATAACCCTCCTATGGATCAACCATCATCTCACTCTTTGCCTAGACGCAAGCATTTGTGGTGTACATGCAGAACATATTCTGGAGGTGGACGTATGGTTCCTCACTCAACATATGCAAGACACATGAAAATTGAGGAAAGATTTAAGAGTCTCGCTACTAATCTTGGTTTACGTGACTCTCAAGGACTACCACAAGATGACATTCTACTAGAGCATAATGACATGAGAGATGAGGTCCATAATGACCCATCCGATACGTATTTGTGTCCACTTCTCAAATTTGTTAATAATTTACTTTTACAACTACTTTGGTATATGCTTTTCAACTAACATCCTTCTTTGCAAAGTTATGTTATCTTGCTTTACCTTCATCCTTATATTGATTATACTAACATCATTTTTTGGCTATGCAGGTCACTATAGATGATCCAAAGAGTAGGATGAGTTTAGGAATGATAGATGGGCTATACGAGAATGAAATAGGCTATTCATGTGTGTGAAAACTTGTGATCTTCTTACTATTGATTTTTCTTAATTGTTCATGCTATTGAGAGAGTGAAAGTGAGGGAGAGAGCGAGTATAAAGGTGAGGTACCTTGTTGAGAAGTTCTTACATTCTTTCTCCTCCTTCTCCATCTCATCTTTTGGGTGAGTTGTGATTGAAAGCGAGTGTGTGAAGTGGAGAGAGAGAGAGAGAGAGAGAGAGAGAGAGAGAGAGAGAGAGAGAGAGAGACATAGTGCAAGAAGCTCTCACTTTGCAACTTCATTACCTCAAGTTGATAATTGGCAACACCCCTCAAACTATGTGGGCAACAATGGAGGCAAGAAGGCGAGTGAATGAGTGTGTGCATGGGTCATGGAGCATGGCTTACCAATGCAAATGATGATGATATGGTAAGTGTTGGTAAGTTCACTTATGACATGACAATGAGTCATTGGATTCGTGTCTCTGTGTGTGTTGGGGGGGGGGGGGATTAAGTGATGGATAGCCCTAACTAAGTGGGTTGAACCCCTTAAAACAACAAGGGTGTCCAATGGTCTTGATGTTGGGCTAATGTGCATGAGAAGGATTAAGAACCTAGAAAATATCACACTACTCAAGTACCTTAATATCCAAAGAGAAAGTTGTTGGAGACAATTGGATCCAAAGTTCTTCATAGATGTGAGTCAATCATATTTGCTTTCCATAAATCTTAAGTTGTTATGGTGGATTGAAAAACTGAAGTTAATTAAATTATTTATCTTTGATGAGACATGCCACCATAAGGCAAAGTTTGGAGAGGGAAGGTTTGCCAAGAGGATCACTAGGTTTATGAGTAGAGAACCAAGGTTACTTCCACTTGAACATAAAGCACTCATTAATTAGAAGTAGAATGACTAACAAACTATCTAATTACCCTAAATTTTATAAGCATTATAGATTTTCCATACCACATAATGAGTCTAATACTTTTTCTTTTATAGAACGTGAGAAATTTTATGATTTTAATCCAAGTCAACAAAGTTACAATGTGAAAATTTACATGACTTACCAATGACAAATGTTCCATTTTCTTTTTCCATGCATTTTTGTATTTAGTAATGTCTAACTATCTTGCATGTTAGGATAGAAGTCATGAGTATTCAGAGTTTCTAATATATAAATTTACCATACTATGTGTCAATCTTGGGATCTTCTGATTGGATTGAATGAAAATTGGAAGGACTTTCCAATAAAATAAGGGACAAGGTTCATTTGCATGTAAGGTATAGAAATAGAAACTTATTTGAGATTCATTGTATAGGGAGTTGGCACTCATGTTGCTTCAATTTTGTTTGGGGGCCTTGTATTCTAGATCAAGTGTGAAAATAAGAATTGTACTATAGAATATTGTACATGAGAGATTTTCAAAGGGAGGAAGCTTCGACCTTCTCCTTTTATTGAAATTAGTTAGCAAGAAAGTTAAAAGTTGAAGGCAAAAGTTCATCTTCATGATTTAGTAATATAATAAATAAATTAGTAGACACCGTCTAATAGGTTTCCATATAAGGTCCAAGTGAAAAACTTAGAAGAAACATATAAAGATTTCAATAATAAATGTTGTTTTGCACCAAAATGATGGCATTATCTTTCTACAAAAAATGATTGAGCACACTAATCCTTCCAATCAAGATTGGCTTGATAAAGAGTTATGTGATGTCAAAATGTAGTGTTATACATAGAGGTGTACCAACATTACCTATCTAGCATGAGGGTGGGGGGCCTTACTTTTCCTTTCCGCACACTATGTAGTGTTAAAGAAGTTCACTTTGAGACCTGGTCAATGGCGATGGATGCAGCTCAATTGGTAGGGTTGGCTACATGTTTCCTTAAAAGTTCATGTTCTAATTCCCCTCAAGTAAGTGGCTCTGAGACATCATGATTGCACTCTCGCATGACCCTCTAGGTGCTAACATATGGTTCTACACTTTGGCTCATAACAAATATAGAGAATCGCATTAAAAAGAATTATAAGCTAATCTCTCATCAAAGTTTTGTATACGAGCTACACAAGCAAATTCGGTATCAATTTCCTATCTAGATCAAAGCACGTAAGTAAAATGAGTACATAGATAATTGTCAGCTTATGCTTAGTAATCCATAGCTTCAAATGTTTGGGTCCTCATAATTGGTACCATGGCACACAGGGATGGCCACATCCAATGGCTAATGGAACAAAACTTTTTTCAACCTTCCATTGTGCATGGATGAGCCATGAGAGGTCCTTGATTGGCCTGCCCTCAATGTAGCATACACTCAATATACATCGATAAATGTGCTTCCATCAAAAGATGGTCAACTAGTTGAATAATCTTCCACACTAACAAATTTGGATGACATTAATAAGTTGCGTATTTTTTCTGATAGGCATCAAGCCATGATTGCCTTCATATGGTGGTGGTTATACATGATGAATCCTAGTCTCATTTAACCTAAAAATCCTAAATTATTGAACATCCCTATAGAAGATTGTGACATGCCTTGCACATATGGCAAATTTATGAAAAGGAGTTGCCAAAGGTGCCTTAACCACACCTCTAGTGTCCTTTACTAGCATTGCATATTAGATGTGGTAATTCTTGGATAGTAGGAGCCTAGGATCTTCTTTGACACAATTGAAACTTAGAGGGAGTGATGCATTTTATTGCATTTAGAAAATCTTGGATGATGGAGAGTGGACCCTACGATCTCCTTCATGGCCCAAGCTTAGGGGATACATCTTTGGAGGATTTCTAGTACTTGCAAATTTTCAAGAGTGTGGCTATATCATAATTAGCTCTTCCTTTGTCAAAGCCATTGGCGAGAAAACACTCAAGATTATAGTACCCTTTTTGGTGTTCATTTTCACGTGGAAGACTTAACACCATGGTGGAGTAATGTTTCCCAAGCATGGAGCCGCTAGGCAATTGGGATCATGATGCCTACTTGCGTAGATGCCATGTTATAGATTCGCGAGTACGCTCGGTAGACAATTAAAAGACTCCAGCCATCTAGCTATCTTCTTCCTGGGTCGGTACGGCAAGCTTACATAATTTCTATGGAAGTGATAAGCTTCGAGTTAAGTACGCCGTGGATCACAGCTAGGGTCATAACTACCGATCGCTTGTACTAATGCAATGCTGCATCTGATTCTAAATTTAGGGTCGCAACATTGGATCTTCGTGAGCAGCGACTGGGCAATCGAGGTAATTGACCATCGTGTTGCAGTTAAGAGTAACACAAGCATCACCCAACGGAATTATTTCAGAGCTGGAGCTGTAGCTGAATGACGACGTTAGTTTGCTGTTATAGTTACCTCAAGTGAACACTTACAGTATCTCGAATAAGGTCGCCCGCGATGGAGCTTTTGATTCCGTTTGTATTAGAATACGAGGTAGGATGTAAGCCCTCGGTCAACAACATAGAGTGCATGGATCTGCACCTCGACAATCATGTGCATCATTAAATCGCGCATAGAACTAGTGAATTGAGGTAGGATCATTCAGTATAAATCATGCATTAATACTGCCCGAGCTGAGCAGAAGAGGGGTTCTGCGGCTATAATATCGACTTATAAGGACCAGAAGAGGGGTCGATAAAGAGGTATACGGAACAGAGTATAATAAGAAATAAGTACCTGCGGGTGCGGGGGCTGTCTACACTGTCCAGTGTGAAGAGCTTGCCAGATGCCGAGACGACGATGAGGGCGACCTCGGCGTCACATAGAATGGCGAGCTCGTTGGCCTTCTTGAACAGTCCGGCTCTGCGCTTGCTGAAGGTCACGTTGCGCACAGTCGCATTCTCGATCCGGCGCAGCTCCACCCTCCCACGGCCCATCTTTCGCGTCCTCTTCTAATCCAACCAAATATATTTCGACGATGACAATGATTCCCGTCGTCGTGGTTTTCTTCTCCTTCTTCTTTTTTACAGGTCTCTTCTCGATTTTGACGTTTCTTCTAGTTACTACTCCGTGTCTCGGTACCCTCGCTCTCACCGCTTACTTGGTAGACGCAGCTAAACGCAGCTAAAGCAGGTCGATCATTAGCTAAACGTCTATTTGGAACCACTGCCGTAAAAGTACTAAAGTAATAAGTACATTCGACTCTCGAGGAGCCCAGCACCGTGCCCACTAATCCGGCCCTGAATTTAATGATAATAGATACATTATCATGATGTAACAATAATACAATGTATATCATGATCATTGATGCATACAGCCTCCTCCGTCGTTGCCCAAAACGCCAATCACAGTTCGCGAGGCATCCCGTCCTCTCCCATCGAGTTACGAGTGAGTTATTCGCATCTGTCATTATCGAAAACGACAAAATGGAAACCATAGTCCATGTCCATCGCATTTTTGTCATCTCATCATTCATGGTCATTGCTTTCCCTTGGGGCAATGGGGCGGCGGGCCTTGATGTTTAGCAGTGAGTACGCTGCCAGCCTGCAAGGGTCCAGTGTACGACGAGTCACGACATCCTTGCAGAGTATGTAGGCAGCTATTCGCTTTGTTTTATAGCGACTAGGCGCTCCGCGCCTAGACTCGCCCTAGCGCCGGTGCTTCGTGCCAGGGTGGGTGTGATTTTCGCGGCGAGGGCAAGTGCTGGACGTGTGGCACCCGCCCCCGCGTTTCTTTGTGGGGAGGTTGGGGGCTGCCACATGGCACCCGCCCACACCCTCTCCTTAACTAATAGTAAAGACTAGGCGCTCCGCTCCTAAACTCGCCCTGGCGAAGGCGCAATTTTCGCGGCGAGGGCGAGTGCTGAACGCGTGGCACCCGCCTCCGCGTTTCTTTGTGGGGAGGTTGGGGGCTGCCACGTGGCACCCGCCCCCAACCTCCCCTTAACTAATAGTAAAGATGTGGCATACTGTACGATGTCCTTACAGATGTAGGTACTAGGAAGTGATTTGTTTGATAGCGATATGGTATGTACCATGAAGTGGGCATTCCCAATTCACACACTCAAAAAGGTCGACAACTCAATGTTAACGATGGTATCCCCCTTTCCTTTAATGCTTGATTTTATATCAATCAAGTACATAAAGGAGGTGCAGCATGATTTAGATGCAACAGACATTATATCATATTGCTGAGCTTCCTGTAAAAGAGCTTATAGATCCAAACTTTACTCCTAACTAGGCGAAGCGAGGTCAAAACTTCTTGCTTTAATTGTACCACAGATATCTCATATTTACCCCTCCTTTGCAGTTCAAAGATGCACACATGCCTTTTGCCCTGGATGTGCCTCAATGCAACGCCATTGACAAAACCAATTAAGAGCCAGTTGGCGTCATCTAGAAACCCCTAGTATGCAAAGAATGCGGCTATAAACCCAAACTGGTATTGTAAATTGGAGTCTCTTAGCCATCTTCTAAGTGCTTTCCAAAGCGGGGACATTTCTCTACAATCCCAAAACAGATGTTTCTTGCTCTCGTCTATCATGTCACATAGAGGGCACAGAGGAGATACTCTACTCCATCTAGCACGACGAGATCTTAAGGGCAACTTCTTAATCATTATCCTCCATCGCATAACATTAACCTTGAAGGATGGGGTAGCCTTCCAAATTCTCCTTGCTCTCTTTTTGCACAAAGAGACCCTAGCCATGGGGCATTGTCTTGCCCATCTTTCCTTGATTTTCATCAGGCTGTGAAGAGAGGCTACCTTGTAATCTTTCGTCTTTCTACAATTCCACAGAATTTGTCCATTAGGTTGGCTATGTCTTTCAAAACGAAACCACCTACATTAGTAGTCATTGCAGGGTTAGTGATTGAAAGGTCACTACCAAAAAATCTACCTCCTTCTCAAGTAGTTGAAACTGGGTGCAATGATTTGCTCTAGCGGTTTCATAGACTTGTACTGGGCATTCCACACCTCTGCCCAAGTTCTGAGCCCCTTGTTGTTCATGGCTTTGGCTAAAGCTGGCTTCATGTGGACTAGGGCAGCTTCAAGATCATATAAGTATGGTGAAAGGAAAACACTTCTACTAAGAGTCGTGTCCCCATTCATTCCTCCCCTTGAGCTCCAAGTTGCATTGCCAATCACTTTTTGCCAATTTGCCACCAATGCCTAGGCGGCTTTAGACTAGGGAATTTGGATGGACGATTGTGGGCAATTCTATGTTAGATATGATCAATGCCCCACCCTCATTAGGTGCTACCAATGATCCATGGTGCTCAAAGTTGTAAGGCCCCCATTATGAGGAGAAGCCAAGTGTGAGCCCGGACATTGGTGGAGTCTTGACTTGTATATCAGATGAGGTCTATGTGACCGGATGGCAAAAAAGGTGACCATTGTGGGTCTAATCTTTGGGTTAGACGGAGTGGTTAAGCTGGTAGCAACTCGAGGCGCTTTGCATCGAGTTGCAGTATAAGGGAGTTAAAAGGGACCCCCCTTAGGTCGGCCTGCTAGCCTTAAGCTCTTCACCTATCTTCAGTCTAGATCGCCATCTAAGCTTCACATAGTGGAAGCGCACGGGTGGACAGAGCCATCTTTGTATCAGTTGTTTGGAGTTAAAGAATTGACTGATTCTCCTCTTATCTATTGTGTACTCTCTATCTCTTTCTCTGATTCTGTTCGCTGCGCCGTGTAATATTTTACATGGTATCAGAGCCCAGGGGGCTCTAGAGATCGGAGAGTGTGCAAGAGGCAAAGGCTTCAACATCAAAGAGAAACTATGTCGACTCCGGGAAGCGGTTTTGGCGCATCAGGAAGTGGTGCAGGAGGTGGTGCTTCTGTACCGGCTATTCAAACACTGAGGATTCGTCCACCAACCTTCAGCGAAGGCAAGTTAGATGGTACAAACTACACCTTGTGGAAGTGCAAAATTACAACTATCCTTGATTCTTATGAGCTTCTGGAGACTGTGCTGGGGACTGACGCAGAACCACAGCCTACCCCTGACCCATCAAATCCTAGTGTGATGATTCCTCCGAATGCAGATCTTCTACGAGCTTGGAAACGAAGGAATGCAGATGCATTGTGTGCCTTAGTTACAAGCTGTTCTGACAGTGTTTTGACTCTGATTCAGCATACAACCAAAGCGTCAGATGCTTGGAATGTACTAAGGAGTCAGTATGAAACACGAAACCAAACAAGGATTCAAAACTTGGAGAATCAACTAGCAGCGGAGAAGTTTGCTGAAGGAGAGACGGTTGAAGCATTCATCACTCGGATTAAGAATCTGCGCGACCAGATGGCTGGCGCTGGGATACAAAAGACTAGTGAAGAGCTAGCTCGGAGGTGTCTTCGGATTTGTCCACAAAAGTTTGATGGACTAGTAACTGCCCTTAATACTCAGGTGAGACCTCAAGCTTTGACTTTTGAGGAGTTTTGTGCATTATTAATGGAGGAGGAGTTGAGGCTGAAAGCCCGAGAAGGAAGCAACAATGGAGATGCTGCATTCTCTGCCAATGCAAAAGGCAAAGGTGTTTCCTCCACCAAAAATGATGGTGACAAAAAGAAGAAGGTCGGCAAGAAGAAGTTTCAAGGAGAGTGCTTCTACTGTAAGAAGAAAGGACATGCAATTGCAGATTGTCGTGTCAAGAAGGCTGATGAAAAGAATGGTACTCTTAAAAGTAAAGGGAAAGAGACAGCCAATACGGATGAAGCAGAGTTGGAATTATTCATGGCGACCATTGAGGAAGTGTGCTCCTCAGCGCAAGAAGAATCTACCACTGACTCATGGGTGTTGGATAGTGGGGCCTCCCGTCACATGACCAACAAGAAAGGTCTATACAGTTCTATGCAGCCTCTACAAGAATCCATCACTATGATGGTTGGAAATGATGCTAAATGCCCTGCTGCGGGCACAGGTACTATTTCTTTTGTTGCTGCAAATGGTGAAGTCAAAAAGCTTTCAAATGTGTTGTATGTTCCCGAAATCAGGAGAAATCTCTTATCAGTTGCTGCCATAACTGATCTTGGTCATGAAGTGAGGTTCAAGAAGACAGGTGCAGAAATTATTGATAGTGCTGGCACAATTGTTGGCAAAGGAGAAAGAAGGAACAACCTGTATGAGCTAAGTGCTCTTACAGCCACCGCTGGAGTGGGCACAAGTAAGCTTTGGCATGAAAGGTTTGGACACATCAGATTTGGAGTATTGAAGGAGATGCAAAAGCAAGGTATGGTTGCTCACCTACCTACAATAACTGAATTGAAGGAACCATGTGAAGCTTGTATGATGGGCAAGCAACAGAGAAAGGCATTTCCACAAGAAAGCAAGAATAGAGCACAAGCTCCTCTAGAGTTGGTGCATGCTGACTTGTGTGGTAAGATGCCTACACAGGCCTTGGGGGGATCTTCTTATTTTATGTTGATTGTCGACGACTACAGTAGGAAGATGTGGGTGTACTTCCTTCGTGATAAGGCTCAAGCTTTTGGTAAGTTTAAAGAATGGCTAATACTTGTTGAGAATGAAACAGGGAAAAGTGTGAAGAAATTTAGAACAGATGGTGGTGGTGAGTTCAACTCAAAGGAGTTTGAAGGTTTTTGCAAGAGCAAAGGTATCAAGCGTCAATTGACGACGCCTCACACACCTCAGCAGAACGGTGTTGTGGAACGCAGGAATCGCACCATTGTGGAGATGGCAAGATGCATGCTAAAGGGCAAGGGATTGCCTAATCATTTTTGGGCTGAAGCTATTAATACTGCAGTCTACATTTTAGATCGGAGCTATACAAAGGCTCTGAAGGGAAAAACACCTCATGAGGCTTACACTGGTAAGAAACCATCAGTCTCACATTTCAGAATTTTAGGATGTGAATGTTATGCACATGTTCCAGATGAGAAGAGAAACAAGTTACAACCAAAAAGTAGAAAATGTATCTTCTTGGGTTATAGTGATGAGCAGAAGGCTTACAAATTATATGACCAAGAGGCAAAGAAGATCATCGTGAGCCGTGATGTGGTGTTCAAGGAGGAGCCGCATACAGTGGAGGAGGAGAAGGCAAGTTCTTCCACTTTATCATCAAGCGAAGAAGTAGTCCACTATGAACCTGTCCCGAGAGCTATCCCTATCCTTAAGGAGGAGGAAGCATCATCTTCAGATGATGAGGAAAAAGTTCACCAACCTGACATCACCCCACCGGAAAAGCCATTGCCGCACTGGGTGAAGCAGCTCTATGACCACAATAATCCTATGCCTGCATCTGTTGAGGAGAATGCAGACGGACTAAGGAGGTCTCAGAGAATAGAGGAGCAAAGGAGGGCTTCTGCTCACATAGTCAATATGGCCTTGATGGTTGAGATTATGAGAGAAGTAAAGGAGCCAACTGACTTAGAAGAAGCACTTGCAGTTCCATCATGGAAGGTTGCTATGCAGGCAGAGTATGATAGCATAATGAAGAATGACACTTGGGAGCTAGTGGATCGACCAGCAAAGCGGAAGGTTATTGGCACCAAGTGGATCTGGAAGGTAAAGTACAAGGCTGATGGTACCTTAGAAAAGTACAAAGCTAGACTGGTTGCCCAAGGATTTTCACAAGTTGAAGGGTTTGATTTTCAAGAGTCATTTGCCCCAACTACCAGAATGACCACTATTCGCACGGTACTTGCAGTGGCTGCCCACAAGAAGTGGCCAGTGTACCAAATGGATGTTAAGTTAGCATTCTTAAATGGTGACCTCAAGAAGGAGGTATACGTGGCTCAGGCACCAGGGTTTGAGGCCCCCCATTCTGAGAACAAAGTGTGTAAACTGAAGAAGGCATTGTATGGGATGAAACAAGCCCCCAGAGCATGGTACCAACGGATAGATAGGTTCTTTTTAAACCTAAACTTCAAAAGATGTGCCTTAGATGCTAACTTGTATGTTTACAGGGATGGTAAAAAGTCTGTAGTGATTGTCCTATATGTGGACGACCTTCTTATTACAGGTGACTATGAAGATATGATCAACCAAACTCAAAAGGCTTTGAGTTCTGAGTTTGAAATGACACACTTGGGCTTGCTGCACTATTGTTTGGGGATTGAAGTCTGGCAAGAGCTAGGAAAGATCTTCATCTCTCAGAAGAAGTATGCATGGGAGATCTTGAAGGCATTTGGCATGACCAAGTGCAAGGAGATAGCTACACCTATGGAGGTGAATGCAAAGTTATCCGTCGAGGATACATTAGCATTAGCAGACATTGGGAGGTATAGGAGGTTGGTTGGCAGTCTGATCTACTTGTGTAACACCAGACCAGATATCAGTTTTGCTGTTGGTATTTTGAGCAGGTTCTCAAACAAACCTCAAGAGAGTCATTGGAAGGCTGGGATGCGGGTGCTCAGATACTTAAAGAAAACTCTTGACTATGGTATCACATACAGTTTCGGAACTTCTCTTGTGGGAAACTGTGACTCAAATTGGGCAGGAGACATTGATTCCAGGAAGTCAGTTTCTGGTTATTGTTTCTCTTTGGGTTCAGGAATTTTCTATTGGATTAGTAAGAAGCAACCAACAGTGGCATTGTCTTCTACCGAAGCAGAGTACAAGGCAGCTTGTTTTGCTGCATGTGAGGCCATATGGTTGAGAAGGATTCTATGGCATATGGGAGTGCAGGATGAAGAACCAACTGTGCTGAGATGTGACAATCAAAGTTGCATCACCATTGCCAAAAATCCAGTGTTTCATGCACGCACCAAACATATAGAGATCCAGTATCACTATGTGCGTGATTTGATGGAGGATGGGATAGTGGAATTGGTCTACTATCCAACAGAGGAGAATGGAGCAGATATCTTCACCAAAGCACTTACGAAGGATCTGCTTCAAGTTCATCTTCAGAGACTCGGCATTGGGCCGAGGAGATAGTTCACCTATGGGTGGACATTGAGGGGGGGTGTTAGATATGATCAATTCCCCACCCTCATTAGGTGCTACCAATGATCCATGGTGCTCAAAGTTGTAAGGCCCTCATTATGAGGAGAAGCCAAGTGTGAGCCCGGACATTGGTGGAGTCCTGACTTGTATATCAGATGAGGTCTATGTGACCGGATGGCAAAAAAGGTGACCATTGTGGGTCTAATCTTTGGGTTAGACAGAGTGGTTAAGCTGGTAGCAACTCGAGGCGCATTGCATCGAGTTGCGGTATAAGGGAGTTAAAAGGGGCCCCTATTGTGGGGTCCGGGGGCTATTCCCTGGAATATTCCCTGGCCGACTAGTGGAGGCTCATATGGTAGGTCGGTCATCAGGCTGACCTAACGACCTTCACGGGCTATAAAAGCTAAACCTTTTCGCAGCCATCTTACACTCATCTTTCACCCAGTCAGAGTTGTTATTCCAGCTAGCCTTAAGCTCTTCACCTATCTTCTGTCTAGATCGCCATCTAAGCTTGACACAGTGGAAGCGCACGGGTGGACGGAGCCATCTTTGTATAAGTTGTTTGGAGTTAAAGAATTTACTGATTCTCCTCTTATCTGTTGTGTACTCTCTATCTCTTTCTGAGATTCTGTTCGCTGCGCCGTGTAATATTTTACATTCTATACGTCCTACAAGTCAACTCCAGGCTAGACCAACCCTTTGACTTTAGTTGAATTCATCCACTCCTTTAGGATTCTGATCCAAGCTTGGCTCTCGTTCGTTCTCTTGAGCAGAGACATATGCAAGCTGCAAACCTTTTCCCCTAAACTTTCCAATCTAACCCCTCCCCATTCTTTGGGTTCTGTTAGGTTGTCCCAACTAAACTACATAGGTGACTGCTTGTCCTTGTATGCCCACAATAACTACCTTACAAGATTTTCCACCTTTGCCCACTACGAATTGCTAAATGGCAACAACAAGGCAAGGTACACCACCAAAGATGTACAAATTGACTTGATAATAGTTAACCTACCTACTAAATGCTAAATGCCAACAATGAGGCAAGATACACCACTAAAAAAGTACAACTTGACTTGATAATAGTTAGCCTACCTGCTATGTGCAAGCCTTGGAGGACCAGACTTTCATTTTGAGTAGGAGCTCAGTGAGAACCATTCAAATGTTTGGGAAAGTGTTACTCCCACACGTATTGATGCTTCCAAATATCTAACCAGCTCCCCTTGCTACATCATCTTAAATCCAAGGTTGATAACCCATTGCTAAGATTTATTCTAGGATAGTAGAAAGAGTTCTACCTTGTTTTGGTTGACCTTCGAATAAACATACGTGAAAATTTTGAATAGATCTCTAATAAGTTGGTAGAACTAGATACTTGTGTTGCTTCCACAATAGACATATTGTCATCAGTAAAAAACTAGGCTACTAGAGTTGAGAGCCATCTGGGAGAGGTAGTCCTCTAATTGTGCCACTTTGTACAACAAGGTCAATTATGTGAAGTAAGGGATCAATGATTAATGTGAATAGCAAGGGAGCTAGTGGGCATCCTTACCTAAGAGCTAGTGGGCATCCTTACCTAATTGACATGCATAGAAAAAAATGAGAAGATACATAGCCATTAATGTTAACAAAAGATGAAGAACATTTGAAGAGTGTAGCCGTGAGCCCCATGAAGACAAGGTCAAATCTCATGGCCCATCTTGCACAATCGTAGGCTTATCCCAATACATGTTGGTTAGGAGGAAATCCAGCTTCTTTGCCAGAGCATAATCCATCAAGTAGATGAGGTTTAGTACTACATCCTACATCTTCCTCCCATGTATGAAGCCATACTGGCTACTATATACTACTCGGGCGAGCATGTATTTAACCCTCTTGGCCCGTTGCCTTAGCCAATGCTTTATATACAAATTTGAGCATCGTTAGCAGCCTCCAATTTGCTACTTTCAATCTATCCTGTGTTTTGGGGATCATTTTAATTACCCCTTGGTTAAATGTCTTTGGTATATGTCCTTGCTTTCGAACATTGTTGAGGAGTTGAACCATCTCACCTCCACAAAGCCCCCAAATCTTCTAAAAGACCTCCACATGTAGGTCATCATGCCTAGGTGATTTCCCTGGCTTAAAGCTGAATACCAACTCTTTGACTTCCTCAAGAGTGAAAGGTATTTCCAAAGCTAACGCTTGATTTTGGGGAACTAGATTCACAGCTCTTGCAAAGGGGGAACTCATTTTTCCCTCATAATTCTCAATATCAGGGGGCTCTTATCCTATAATAGCATAGAGGTGAGTTTTGAAGACATTTGTAATAGCTTCATTTTCATATACAAGGGTTCCATTTTTGTCTACTACTATAATTATAGTCTCCCTCTTCTACTTTTCCCTAAGCTTCGAGAGGAAAAAGGAGTTTGGTACATCTCCTTGGATTTCCCATTGGCCTTTTAATTGTAGCCTTGCAGCACTAATGATTGCTTATCCTATTCTCTGATTAAGTCCTTTATGTCCACTACAAATCTTAGCATAATGGTGATCTTCAAGTTGAGAGTCAACGAGTCCATTGTTGTTATTCTAGCTTGTATTTCTCTTTCATGTTTGTGTCTTCACTTTTGAGCTCTTGTCCTTCCCATCCTTTTAACAACCTGCATGATGGCTTCCTGACATCTAAGCCACTTGAAGTCTGGAGACCAATTTTGGTCTTTAGCAAGCTCCCATGCAATAGCAAGTTTTTGAGCAGATAAATTATCATCTAACAATGAAGTGTTAAAGCAGAATGGGGGTAAACTCTCTTCCTTGCTTAAAATTAATATTGTTTGAAATGTTACCATAATGGGAGTATGATCAAAAGCCACAATATCCTCAAGTAGTCTATACTTGGCCTTCTCTCCCAACCACCACCCACCTTGAGTTACATAGAAGCGGTCTAATCTAGCATCCCTCCAAGTTGACTCAAGGGGTTGATTGTGCCATGTGAACTTATGTGGCTCTTCATTCCCTATGAGCATTTTGATGTCCTCCCCATGTCACATACCATGGTAAGTACTTGTCATGCTTACTTTCAGTCAAGCTCATATTATTTGTACTATGTGACCTATCACCATCCCTGCATGTCATGTTCTACCCCCCCCCCCCCCCCCCAAGATAATGGTATCATTTTGAATCCTAAGCCATAGAGTGTCCCATTGACTAGCTCTTCTCATGGAATAGATAGAGGCATAGACTAAGCAAAGCAACAAAGCTTCATTGGTAACTTTAATCTTGACCCCAATAGTGAATTCCTCATCTTCTACAAAGGCTAAATTAGACTTGAACTCCTCCTTGACACATAGAATGGTCCCACCCTTTCCTTCTATAGCTAGAAAAACTAAGGTGGCATAGCCATCAATTTTAAAGGATTGGCACTTGTGCTAGTCTAGCTTTACCTCCTACAACCTAATGAAGTGGGGCTTGTGCCTTAGAAGTAGCCCGTAAACAACTTGTTTTCTCAAATCAAAAGAGAGCCCTCTGACATTCCACGAGAAAAATTTCAATCCCCCAATCTTGCACACCTCGCAGCACACTTAATATTGTTCATCTAATACCTCCTGACCATTGATAAGAGCATAGAAGTTCCAATCAACAAGCAGGTCACTAACCAGTTTTTTGAGGGAGGGAGATTTTCCTAGGTTTTTCCCCTTGTGTTGGCTCCATTTCTCCTAAGTCTTGATGTTTTCCTTGTTAGTTAGTTTGTTCTCTTGCATGTTGTTGTCCTTCCCATTTTTCTTCCCACCTTTAGCATCATGATGCTTATCCTCCCTTCTAGTAGCTTTAGTTGTGGCCACCTTAGTTTTTGCTTGCTCCTTTCTCTAGTTCTTTAAAAGTTCCTTTTGTGAGCTACCTTCTTTCTCCACTGGCTACTTTGGGTTCGGTCTGCCTCCATGATTTGACTCTTGTTCTACCATATTGATTGTGCAATTGCTAGCAAAGTTCCCATTAGCACAATAGTTGTAGCTAGCATTAGGAAAAGGTGAGAACTTAACACTGAGTACAAGATCCAAGCCCCTAAGATCTTGTAGGTAAAGAAACTTGAGTGGTTCATTTCTCCTATTCTAGAAGTTGCATGCTCTAGTTGAAGGCTTGAGAAGTCCCCCAAGATGTAATCGGGGGATGGTGAGAACAGTACCCTTCCTAGTGACATTACGATCGATGAAGCTTCCTCCGCAAGCCAAAGCGATAGGCCTGGAAAATTAATCTAGATCGGGTATTCATGAACCAAAAATCTATTTAGAGAGAAAGAGGAGGGCTAGGGAAATGTGTATATCAAATTGCCCCTATATTCGACAATAGAGCCCATCACCCAATCTCTCTTTACCTTGAAGCCGAGCACCATAAGGAAGAAGCCTTTGCCAATGAACTTTTACTACATGAGGTTGATCTTACCTTAATAGGTAGATTCGAGCCACATGGTAAATTCATCTTTACTATGAGGCCTACCTAAAAAATATAGAACCACACCTATTGTGACAAGTGTTGCATAGCATTCTTTGACTCTCTTCATTGAGATGGACATACTAGCTATGTGGGCCTTCGCCCCATCTTCGGCTTTAGCCTTGCAGTGAGCATTATGCTCCTTCTAATCCACTCTCGGTTACTTCTCCACATCAACCATATTGTACCCCGTATTTATGAGACATGCTTGTAGACATGAATCTCACTTTGTTGGATCATTGGCTCCTCATCAGCTCATAGGCCTTTGTTGCCAGCCAACATCATGCATGCATTAGCAGCACATGTGGCACTAGCTCCCCTTGAATGTGCTGCCCTAATCTGCATCAGGCCATAATGCCCTATCAATGTATCCTCGCCCTACATTTTTTGGCCTTCCCTATGTATGTTACTAGCTCTCATCCACCAAAGATTCTCACCTATAGTATCCCCCTTGTAGGGGACTACAACAATGTTTCTTTACATTGAAGTGGTTGAAAACTTGGCATTTACCATTGGATCCCCCTTTTGACAATGGGTAGACTAAACTAGGAGCGATAGAAGCATTGATTTTTTCCAACAAGTGTTAGAGGCACACCATTCCTAGATCTCAAACTGACCAATCCAAGCCCTCTAAAGTTGCAAAGTCACACTTGTGACTTTAAGTCATGGTCAAACCCTAGGGAAACTTGCACCCACTTGTTTGGAATCTTCCACCTACCACTTTTCATTGCATGCGCCCATGATGTTCTTGACAAACTTTTCTACCAAACCCCCCAACAATCCACCCATAGTGAGCGTTGCAATACTACCACCAATTTGCATTTGAGCACCTATCTCTACCTCTTGCTTTCTCTCTCCGTGTATCGCTACAACATCATGGCTCCCTCGATTCTCTATGATGCCTCTATCAATTAATGGAGTCTGTTAACCAGTCATCTCTCTCTCTCTCTCTCTCTCTCTCTCTCTCTATCTGTTTGTCTCTCTCTCTAATGAGGGATGACTATGATCTATAGTCATTTTATCAACATCATGTTTTTCAGACTATTGCTATTCACAACCCAGCATTCAACATGATGTCTCATTCTGACTCGCCAATTATAAATTGTTTTTCTATCTTCCACATATGAATCACTTTTTTCTTTTGAACATCCAATCATAATTATTTCATATTTCTTTCTTTATTTCTCCACAACTTTGACTTTCCCTTGCTCTGTTGAACCATATTTATCTTTGATTACCATCTACAATATCAAGAGTCCATCCAATAAAGGGAAATATAATTTCTCTCAAGCATGAATTGGGGCTACTTAAGCTTGTTCTTTTACATTATCAATACAACTTCTATTTGTACATGACATTCTAATAGATTTCTAACATGGCGAGTGACTTCTATTGGCTTGTTTTATGTTTATATCAAAACTTGAAAGAAGTTGAATCAAGCCCTCATTGACATCCCCTAGAGAACTCCTAAGATTCTAAAGCAATTGATTATAATATTGGCACACTTTCACTGTATGGCTTGAAAGAAATCCAGTAGGAAGCTTGAAGGAGTAGACTATAGTTGCATCTTATGTCCATCTCTATTGTTGCATTTTTTATATGGATCTCATTATCACAATGCAGTTTGAAAATTATTGATCAAACTAGGGTCTATGGCTAAGGTCCACATAGTTTCAAATCCCTCCAAGAAGCGCTCCTCTTGATCAAAGGAAACCTTCAATTTGAAAGGGAAAATAATAATTTTAGTCCCATCTAATGGTAAGAATCTTGCTTAACGATGAGAGGATTTTCATAAGACTTTGAACAAGATGTGGAATCTCACACCTTATTTGATCTAGGTGCAACCATTTAGGGTCACATAAATTTTGTCTAAATGGGTAGTTTTCCAAGTATAACCTTGATGCCAATTACACTAAATAATAGGAGAGCTATTACCACTTGCCATTGAGTAAATCCATGATGTGATATTTTGAATCTAGATCTTCCCAGGATAACTTTTTCTTGTGAATTATATAGGAGGCTTAGTGTAGGTGATAACTTGGGTAATCATCTTAGCAAACAATCATATTCTAGTCTCTCAAAAAAAAAAGTATATTCGCTAGCAATATATTCACAAGTCTCTTAAAGGAAGAGTATATTCATTTCTAATGTCTACAATAATACACTAGCTATTTTTCCACATGTAAGACATATTGGGGCATCTTTACAAGTGTTATTAATAAATGCTTTGTCTAGAATGATGTGTATGGCCAATTTGTCATAAATCTCATCAACCAAAGTTGAAGAGGCTTGAGGTTCCATTTAACCAAGAGAAGCACCCCATCTTCTCTTCTTGGCTTCACATCTACAAAACAACATAAATAGGAACTAATCTAATTGTGATCTTGTAGCCCTACTTTCACATTCAACAAGGCCAAAAATTCATGTTACAATGACCTAACCAAAGTGTTAAACCTTTCTATCAATTCTTCATACAAAGTATAAAGTTTCATAATCATTCTACATCTAGTACACATCACACATCTTCCTAATCTCTCTATCCATATTAGTCATCAACATCAACCACTCTTATAATTCTCATCCCCAAAGTTGGAGTACATCATACCCTAACCATAAAACCTTCCAATTTGCAAGAAATCAATCCATCTCTTATTAATTCAAGCACACCTCAAGTGGTGGACAAGAGCTAAGCATGCCCTTTAAGGGCTTTGTATCTAACCAAGGGTTGAGAGAAAAGATTTTTGCATTTATCCAACCATTCTACATATGCATATAAGCCAATACCACCTTTTTGGAGCATATATACATCCTCTAAAATGGCTTTCCATGAAAAGGGTTTTGTCTTTTAATTGGTCATGCCCTTGTAAATGGTTAGCCTCAAGCACAAGGAATATAAGCTAGTCTACGCAATTGAGACCTTGTAACATACACCCACATAGAAGCCTTGTGTGACAACTATGGGGGCAACTATATTCATGACAATAGTGAATGAATTTATCCAAATTCTTAACCATGATGAAGATAAGCATATATGTTTAAATTAGATGATGGTGATATGTAAAAGGATGCATTATAGTGCATGCCCATGCTATACATAGAGACTTGATCAAGAGAAGGGGAACTCCCTTTGCACATTAGTGCAAACACAGCATAGACCAAAGTTCCATAGTCAAAACTCAACCCCTCATTAACATGAAGGCTTGTAAATGATCATCTCCCCCATCCTATTGGATGTATTACAACCCTCTATTCTAAAGAACATATCAAAGTCCACATCCCCAACACACTTTCTAGATCCATGATGAAGAAGGGCATATATAGAGACAACTTTTGTTAGGTGTCATACTTTTGTAAGTAAGACCTTGGTTTGGATTTATAATTAGTATATGTGGGTTTCTTATCTATATGATAGATACATACATATAGTTTTATGAAGATGACATTGGTGACTTCCAATGTGGTCTCCAAAGTCGCCTTTTGACACTTTTCATGTCCCTAGTCCACCACCTCCAATCGCATGTCCCATCATTGCTTCACCATCTCCAACTTGTGCATAATTTTAGAAATCATGGACTTGATTTCAACATCAACATATTGGATCCTTTTGCATCCATACTTGGGTAATTGAACTATTGATGTGTTAGGAGTTGGTCCTATTGTGTTGGGACCTATGTCCCTCCCCAGGGAATTCACCATATGTATACTCTCTATATCATGTGTGTTCTCAAGGCCTATTTTATAAATATCCTTATCCATGAATTTTTCCTTAGTAAAACATAATACTTTTCTATTCAATTTGTAAGTAAACCTTGTATATGGGAGGCTATGAAGGTGGTTGCACATCATATGTGAATTGAAAATATTAGAGTTAAACCAAAATGCACACATGATAGAAAAGATTTTTAGGTTCACACATGCAATAACACTTCCAAGCTAGAGGATCATATGAGTTGATAATGTTTGATGAAGGATCCACGACTTTCTCCTGTCCAAACTCTCACTACGTTCTTGCTTCCATTCTTCTAATGTCATCATCTAGTAGTTGTCTTTCCCATTGGGTATGTGGCACTCACAAGCAATTCAAAATATGTTTATATGCTTACCAAAGTCTAGTCCACTTTAATAAGGCTTGTTCCCAACTAACCAAGAGACCTTTCTTTGCACATCTACATGCCATGTCCTCCCACTACTCATTTTAAGTTTTGACTTTTTGTCTCAAACCTCCTTGCACATGTGCATCATCAAATGCCCAATTGCATTGAATTCAACAACAAGTGGTCTGGTTGTGCAGAAGTGGGTGTGTTGCTTGCATGCACCCTAGTAGCTAGCCATGAAGATAGTGTTGTGACACTTGCAGTGCTAGAGTTGGAAGTGGGTGATGTCAGAGATGGACCATGTACAAAAGTAGTGGTTATATTTGGCACTCTAAATCTATTTGTAGATGTGATGGAGGAGATGCCAACAAGAGGGGAAGTTATGTGTGGAAACATAGCATGAATATAATCCAATACATTGTTTGCAACAATGACATGAGATCTGCTAGACTCTACTTCTTCAAATGAAGAAGATGATGTCGTGACATTGCACATGCACACCTAAAAAATCTAGGGCAATAGATGCTTGTTTCTTGCCTAGTTTGAATAAAGTAGTGCCCTTCGTTTGTACGTTTTTGTTTTCAGTTTCTTAGGGGTGATTTCGAATAGGGAACATGGAGAAGTTGACCATGCTAAGCTGAGGAAGAAGTTCGTAGCCCAATGCCTTTAGGAAAATGTGCGGCAAGTGCAAAAGAATTTGTGCTAGGGTTCTTCACACATGTGGAGGTGGGAGCAAAGAATGTGCATATCCACACTTGATATGGAGTAACCTCATTTATGACCTTGGAAAGAATATGAAGATGCAAGGTGTGTTACTATCTCAAAAACCTTTGCTCATAGGATTACCCTTCGATTTTTTGTGAAAATGAGAGAGTTGAGGAAAGAAGAAAATCAAGCCTTAATGCATGCAATTAGGCTTTTGTGCTTTCTATTGAGCTAGCTTTTGAAGGTGTGAATAGGTATGATGGAAAACGAACTAGACAAAGAATCCATATTAAATATCCTTTTTGAGGGCATGCTTTATGGTTGCATGATGAAGAGTGCCAAATTTTGAGTAAAAGAAAAGAGAAATGTGGTAGAAAGGGGGCCACAACAAAAGGCATGGGGGAGAAAAAAAGCGGTGTATTTTTCCATGCAAAATGAGGAGTATTAAAAAGCAGTGTATATTGTTGAATAAGGATTGTTGGCATGCTACTCCCTACTTTCTTCATCAAAATCGAATCATCTGGACCAACATTCAACAACTTGTGGATAGGAAGCTTCAGTGGTGTGATGTCGATACAAGGAAAATCATACAATTGTAAGAAAGAAGCAAATTGTAGTAAATGAAGGGATAGAGATCACAACAATGTTCATCACCATGGCAATATCTCAAAAACAATATTAGAATTACTTTTGCTTCTTCATCACCATGGAAAGATTATGTTAATTCAGCTACTCAATGTGAAAAGCATGGAAAATTATGAAGGAGATAGTGCCATAGCAAGCCCAATGCTTTACTCATGTCATGTTATGTAGAGAAGGTGAGATGCTATAGTGCATCTAGTGTTGGAACTAGTAAATGAGGAAAAGAGTGGCTCCTTCTAGGATCAAACTCATGGAAGCTACATGTTACTACTATGTAAAGATACAAGGAGCATGTTCATGTTGTAGAGTACAAGGTGAAGAAGCATCATTATTATCTTCTATAACAATATTATCAAAAGGTAAAGAAGATGAAGTTAGAAGGTATTGATCTTCCATGGAAGGAGCGTGGCTTAAATACCTTCTGATTAGTTCGTGAATAGCTATGTAACATGAAGCAAGCAAAAAACTTATGTTTACACAATTGTTAGTTGATGCATTTGCATGAAACCTCACTACCATGATTATTATTCTCTTCTTCACCATTAAGGCTCCTTTTTGTCCTCAACAACCCTTGTATCTAGAGATAAAGAAGAAGACGTGTAACATGAATTATCTCATGTGATATTGTAATAAATTCTTAACCTTCACAACTTCATCTCAATTCCTTACTATCCACATACAAAATTTGGAGCATTGCCTTTTCTCTTTCTTGTGTTGCATGACTAAGCCCTTCTGCATAGTTATTTGTAACCCTTAAAAGCCAATTTGTATACTCCTCTAGCATCATAAGTAAGAGTATCTCCTTCTTTGCGTAAGAAACTTCTCCTTTAATCAAGCTCAACTTCCTATCCATGATGCCAGTATCATGTGCTTCAAACTTATGGACTCTTTATGTAACAACATCTTCGAGGTTTGACCTTGATTACAAATATTGTGAAAGGTCTATTGGATTTTCACGTGCCGTTGAAAATGATTTATCCTTGGGATAAGTGTTCAAACTTCTTTCATTTTGCTATGATCCTAATCTTCAATAGATTTGTGGCTTGACCCAATTGTCCTTCGACATTGCTAGTGAACCTGACACAAACGCACAACCTAGGCATTGGAGCAAGATGGAAGATTTGAATTATTTTGCAAGTTCTTCCATATTTAAAGAGATGAATCAGCTTCTTTGTATACTTATGGAGAATTAGCAACAACACCATTAGTAGTAGCAGATGCTGCAATAGAAATAGCTACAAGCTAACACACAATATCAGACCGTTGTGCTAAAAGCTATGGAGGTAATAGAAAGCCAGGGGTAGATTTTTGATGGCCATAATGTTACGAGCTACTTGAAGCTCTATGAAATGAAGATGGTGTTTTTTGGTGTGCCTCCTCACATAATGAGCTAGTTTTTAATTGTGTGATTGGTTACTTCCTTTTTGAAGCTACACATCAATGAGATGTATGGTGTGAGTCCTAGTTGGGTTGCTTTTAAGAAACCTTTGAAGGAGGAATATTTTCTAGAGGACCTTGGGATGGATATGAGACAGAGCTTCCACACGTGGGTTCATCAGCCAAACAAAGGTTTGGTGATAATTGAGCTTCTTTGAGAGTTTGAATCCAAATTTAATGAGATGGATGACATTGGACAAGCAACTTGAGAGCCTAAAAAAGTGGAGTTATTCTTGCATACAATAGATCCCATGTTGCAAGCACAACTAGGAGAGCTTTTAGAGGAAAAGACGTGTACTATGGGCCTGAGAGGGGCCTGAAGACTGACTAGTAGGATGCAAAAAATGTTGTCATCACCTTGGTGAAGTGACTAATGTGGAAATCATGGATGGAGAATGGTATTATGTCGCCCGAAATTACTCCTACTACTGTGCCTTCTTTCACTACACATATTGCTCCAATCTCTCTACCTATATCTACTCTCATGCCTTCTCTTTCCAAGCCTACACATCCTATGACTACAGCTATTCTTCCTACACCTTATGTGCCTCCTTCAACTCCTATACCTACACCCATTTCTACCCCTCTATCTAATCTAGTTCCTATACCTTTGACTATACGACTAGCTCCATCTCCATCGCCACTTAGTAATGAATTTATTGAAGTGCTAAGTAAAACCATGAAAGATTTAAGACTTGTTGATTGGTCTCAATTTTCAAGATAATATAGACATGCACCACCACCTCCTAGAGCTCCAAGAAGAAATAATAATCGATGATGTCTTTGGTGTGATAGTCCAGAGCATTATTACAAGGAGTGTGAATCTCTCCACCAAGAAGTAAGGAGAAGAAATTTGACATTTTGGAGACGTAATAACAAAATTGAAAGGTGAGAAGGATTGAAGCTTGCACGCGAGCTATGGCGGGAGAGCAAGAGCAAGAAAGAGAGAGACAAGAAATGGGAACTCCAACAGTCACAATGTGTGACCGGGCCTTCCTTTATTCAACCTGTCACTAAAAGAATAAAGAATAAAGTGACGTGACGGGCGCCCGCCACCTACAGTGTGAAGTGGCGGGTACTGTCAGTGTAGTAATACACGGGGCGGCACGGCGGAGGCGCCTTTACCCCCAACAGCCTCCCACTTAAAGGCGAATCTGCCCTAGTGAGAGAGAAAAGAAAAAAAAAAGACAGTACAAATGTACATAGGTACAAGGGATGAGGAACGACGACATCTCATCCAACGCCCATCAACCTCATGAGGAAGGCAAAGCGCTCAGTAGTGAGGCTCTTCGTGAGCAGATCTGCAGGATTCTCGTCAGTGGAGATTTTGACAAGGTCAACAGACCTGTCCTCCACGACACCACGTATGAAGTGATATCTCACCTCAATGTGTTTCGTCTTTGCATGGAAGACCGGATTCTTAGCCAACTGAATGGCACTCATAGAATCCGAATGCAGTGTAGGTATAACATCAATCCCAAGGTCAGCAACTAGACGGCCTAACCATATGGCCTCCTTGCAAGCCTCAGTGGCTGCAACATATTTGGCCTCAGTGGTAGACAAAGCCGTACACTTCTGAACCCTGGACATCCAAGAGACAGCCCCTCCAGCATAGGTGAATACATAGCCAGAAGTGGACTTCCTACTATCTGCATGTCCTGCATAATTAGAGTCAGTGTACCCCACGACCCCTGTATCCTGGCTGCCATAGCAAATACACATATCTGCTGTGCCCTTCAGGTACCTCATGATACCCTTCACGGCATCCCAATGTCTGCTGCCAGGTATAGCCATATAGCGTGCCACAACACCAACTGCATGCGCAATATCTGGACGAGTGGCTATCATGGCATACATCAAACTGCCCACGGCTGAAGCATAAGGGATCTTGGCCATCTCATCCCTCTGCTCATCTGTCTGCGGACAATCGGCCTGTGATACCTTCACATAAGAAGGTAATGGACAGCCAATAGGCTTTACGTCCTGCATGCGAAAGCGCTCAAGGACTTTATGAATGTACTCCCGCTGTGAGAGATACAAAAGCCCCTGATGCCTATCGTGCTTAATGCGCATCCCAAGTATATATGAGGCCTGTCCCAAATCTTTCATCTCAAAGCTCTTCTTCAGCTGAGATTTAAGAGCATCTAGCTCATCATGAGCTTTCCCTACTATCAGCATATCATCAACATAGAGTACCAAGATAAGCAAACTGCCATCACGGGCTTTCTTCGTGTAAAGACACGGATCCATAGCACTCCTGCTATAGCCCTGTGACTGCATAAAGGCATCAAACTTATGATACCATTCCCTAAGTGCTTGCTTCAAGCCATACAAGCTCTTCTTCAAGTTGCACACTAGGTGCTCCCTGCTAGGTTCTGCAAAGCCCTTAGGCTGATCCATATAGATCTCATCATGCAAGTCCCCATGGAGAAAAGTCGTCTTGACATCCATCTGATATAGATCTAAGTCAAGCTATGCAACCAAATCCAAGACCAAGCGCAGGGTGGTCATCTTAACCACAGGAGAGAAGACCTCATCAAAGTCCACACCATGTTCCTGCTTAAAACCCTTTGCTACCAATCTAGCCTTGTATGCCGACTTGGGGTGTCCAGGGGTACTTTTCAGCTTGTACACCCACTTGCATGGCAAAGCCTTCTTGCCCTTAGGCAAGGCAACCAAATCCCAAGTCTCATTCTTATGCAGGGAGTCTATCTCAGACTGCATAGCCCTCTCCCAGGAGTGACTGTCACCCTTGCGCATAGCCTCATCATAAGTGAAAGGATCTCCTGCATCTGTAACCAAAACATAATGCATAGAGGGCTAAAATCTGTCAGGTGGGTGTCTATCTCTAGCAGACTGTCTCACCGTAGGCTCTACTGCCTGTCTAACTGCCTGTCCAACACCCTGGCCCTGTGGAGGAACTGTTGCAGGCTGTACTACTGGCTGTGCTGGAGCTCTAGGCTCCTCCTGAAATATCACTCTGCGGATCTCAACCACCTTCTCAGGCTGCCTGTGCATCTTGTCTTCATGGAAGACGACATCATGGCCGCGTACTATTTTCCGCGCCTGCGGATCCCATAGGCGATAGCCCATCTCTCCTGACTCACCATAGCCAAGGAATATGCATTTAATGCTCTTTGGATCCAATTTACTCCTCTTGTCCTTGGGCACATGGCAGAATGCCTCACATCCAAAGACACGGAGATGCGCATAAGAGGGTGGCTTACCAGCCCAAACTTCCTCTGCAACCTGGAAATCCAATCCACTGGAAGGCGATCGGTTTATGACATGCACTGCCGTAGTAACTGCCTCAGCCCAAAAACTCTGGGGTAGGCCTGCATGGCTAAGCATAGAGCGCACACGCTCCTGAATAGTCCTGTTCATGCACTCAGCCAAACCATTCTGGGGTGGGGTGTAAGGGGCGGTCAACTGACGCTTAATACCCCTGTCATCACAAAACTGCTCAAAAGCATGCGAGACATATTCTCTCCCATTATCTGTCCTAAGGCATTTTAGCCTATACCCAGTCTGGTTCTCAACAAGAGCAAGCCAACGCTGAAAGACTGCCAAGACATCGGACTTTTGCTTTATGGGATAAGCCCACACTTTCCTAGAAAAATCATCAATGAAGGTAACAAAGTACTTTGCGCCACCCATAGACATGCAAGGCATAGGCCCACAAACATCGGAATGCACCAATGCCAAGGGCTCACTCATGCGTGGCCTACCCGGTTTCTTATGCGTAGACCTATTCTGCTTACCATAAAGACAATGATCACACGAGTCAAAACATGCATAATCCAAAGGCGGAAGATACTGCAAACTAGATAACATTTTCATTCCCTTCAAAGACATGTGCCCTAAACGAGCATGCCAAAGTGATACATGTGGGATAGAACCCACTGCCAAAACATGGTCAACTGAGGATCCAGATACAACAAGAGGATAGAGGCTGCCAGACTTGGCGCCTCTAGCAAGCACAAGTCTGCCACGAGTAATCTTCCAGGCAGAATCCCCAAAACATACATGAAATCCTGCACCATCCAGCTGTCCTGTAGACATAAGACTGCGCGTAAGCGCAGGTACATGACGTAAATCCCTAACCAAAAATGAACTGCCAGTGGAAAACTACAACTGAATATCACCCATGCCCACAATGTCAAGAGACCTATCGTCTCCAAGTCTGACTGAACCAGATATAGTGCAGTAAGAGTGGAACCACTCACGGTAAGGCGTCACATGGAAGGATGCTCCGGAATCCAATAACCAGCACTGTGCATATATACTAGATGTCTCAGTCAAGTGTGAAGCATCAGAAGAACTAGCTGCAAGTATAAACTCATCACCACCATCGGACTCCTCAGTCTGCGTGACATTAATTTCCTCAATCTTGATGCTGGACTTCGCAGGTACTATGCTGCGATCAGAGGACTTCTCCTGCACTTTATCTTTCCCCTTATCCTTGCGCTTCTCATTGCGCAACTCATGACAATGTGGTCTAATATGGCCCTTTTTCCCACAATGATGACAAGTGACATTTGCATTGCGCCCACGCGACTTACTACGCGACTTGCCACCACGAGATTTAGACCGACCCTTCTGCGAGTCACGGCCTCGGCCATTACCATGGTCATACCTGTCATTCCTTCCTCTAACTGTCAAAGCATGACTACCACGAGGGGCATCCAAGTTTTTGCGATTCACCTCTTCCTGAAGAAGAGCACTCTCAACATCTGCCAATTTTAGAGTAGCACTAGAGGCACATAGGGCAGTGCGGAATACATCCCATGACTCATTCAGAGTCCCAAGCAAGAAAAGAGGAGTTACTTCCTCTCCAAAGGTGATATCCTGCGAAGTCAAGTTCTTTAGTATAGCATGGAACTGGCTCAAGTGAGCAGACATAGTCGCATTATCCTTCATGCGCAGATCCATAAGCTGCTTCAACCAGTACATCTGACTCGTCGGACTTTTCTTATCATAAAGATTCTTGATCTTATTCCATAGATCCCATGCACTCTGTGCTTCCTCAAATACATTATAATGTACCTGTTCAGTGAGAGACAATACAATCGTGGACTTGCATAGCTCATCAAGTTCAAGCCAGTCGTCATTGTCCATAGTTTCAGGCTACTCCCCACTCAACCGAAGTGGCTTAATCTGAGATTTCTGCACCAAGACCTGCCAAATTTGACTCTTCCAATAAGAGTAGTTGGTACCATCCAACTTTGTAATGTTAAAGATGGCACTATCATGCGAAGATGACACCATTATGCAGGCTGGAAATGCCCAAACAATCCAAAACTGCTTGCTGTTTTACTGCAGAAACTGCCCAAAAATGACCAAAACGGGGTCCAAAGGGCGAGCAAAGTGTGCCAAAAGTTGCTGCCCACTTAGTACTAGGTGCGGTACACCAAATCAGGATATTTTAGCATGAAAAGTACACATCAGTCCACCAATAACTGCTTGCTGTAATAAATTGCACGTATGCAATCTAGAGAGCAAACTGTCCCAAAATAGGATCCAATGTCAAGCAAACAATGCTAGGTCCAAAGCCGGCATGAAACGGACATGAGCAAGGCCAATGACAGTGAAAAGAACATGAGCTCAACACCGAAGCATGTCAAAATAACATCTGCCAGTGAAAGGCACACCCCAGACACTCTAGGCAAAGTGTTCCTGTAACTGCGAAAACCTGACACAAATAGGTGTCTGCTCAAAGAGAAAGATCCAAATATGAGACTCAGCTCATAAGCATCCTGTGAAGCAAGAGTACATCAATGCATATCCATAAAGAGCGGAGTATGATCCCAAAGTCTCAATGCGTATGTAGCTGCTCAAGACATAAACTGCTCCAAATACATGTAAGTGCTCCAATAACATGCAAGGTCAAGCAAGCATGTAAAATGCTCCCACTGGCACAAAAGGCATACAAAGCGAGCTCAGAAGCTCAAACAACCCAAGAGAAAGCACCAGTGATAAGTGACCCTGTCAATGCATCAAGCGCATCCAAGAGAGCATGACATACATGAAGCACTGGTCGTATTAACCATGAAGCAATATATAAGCCCAAATAAGCTCTCGGTCAACTCAATGACATCCAAATAGCAACCAAGATCAGTGATCAAGTAAGCCGGGAATGCTCAAATACATCCAAATCCGAGCTCCAAATGTCGGTATGGCATACACGAACCAAATAGCATATGTCACAAACCAAAGCATGTAATGCAAAAGCCTAACTGTCAAGCAGAGACATGAGGCATAGGCAGTCCACAAGCATGCCAATTTGGTCCAAATGTCAGTGAAGAGGGAGCTAATGCGAAGCTCAAAATCATCCCATAATCTCATACATATGCTCCAAGCCATCCCCAAATGTCAGAGACATCATGCCAAAGCTCAAAGCATACATCCGGGATCAGTAGGTAAGTGCCAAAGCATGTAAAGTACCTTCAGCCCACTGTTATTCCAGCATGTATTTACTATTCTAAACAGTAGATTTCAACCTCAAATTCAAGCCAAAATCATGGTCAAACCAAATGCATACATCCCCAATACATCCGGGTAGGAAGTAGACCGCATACGGGCATCAAATAAGGTAACCGGAGTAGAGTATAAGCATCAAATGCCAATGCCAAGTGTGGCTGCCCTGTTTCCAGCACTGTATAACAGTAAATAACAGTCCCAAATCAGCCAATATTCAGGCCAAAATCATGGCATAATCATGTGCATACATTCCCAAGGCACTAGGCATCATGTAGACCGCATACGGGCATCAAATAGCACAACCAGAATGGAGTATAAGCAACAAATGCTAATGCCAATGGTGCTGCCCTGTTTTCAGCCTGTTATGACAGTTTATAACAGTCCCAAATCTGAAGAGATCAGTGTTGAATGATCAAGACCAATGCCCAAAGCTTGAATAACATCAAACATGAAGTCTATAGCCCTCTTGATCAAGGTAGAGAGCAAGAAGCAATGGCCAAGTGTGGAGCTGAAGTAGATGAGTGCTCACAGCCTGGAAAAAAATGATGCAATCTGCCCTGTTGGTGCTGAACTTGCTACTGCTCCACATGGGCTGAAAAGGGGGTAATGGGGGGCTCAAGAAGGGCCTATCAAAGGCCTATGACAAGCCTCTTTGAGCCTTGATAGGTGTAAGGCACAATATGAGGGGAATAAGCTTCAAGGGTTTGAAGCCATGGTTGCCCTTGCTGTTTGCAACCTATAGACTGAAATAAAACCCTGAAAGAATTATCAAATACCTCAGTATCAATGCCTTGAAGGTGCCTCAATAGGCTAGGAAGGTGCTCGGGAAGCCGGGGAGTGACGGGAGCTTGGGGAGATCGGATATGGCTGCCAGGATGGAGACCCAATGCGTGAAGCGAGTCGATGCGAAGGTCGGGAAGCACCGAGTCGAGCTCGAGCAAGAGAATGCCAAGCTCTGATACCAGTTGAAAGGTGAGAAGGATCGAAGCTTGCACGCGAGCTATGGCGGGAGAGCAAGAGCAAGAAAGAGAGAGACAAGAAATGGGAACTCCAACAGTCACAATGTGTGACCGGGCCTTCCTTTATTCAAACTGTCACTAAAAGAATAAAGAATAAAGTGACATGACGGGCGCTCGCCACCTGCAGTGTGCAGTGGCGGGTACTGTCAGTGTAGTAATACACGAGGCGGCACGGCAGAGGCGCCTTTACCCCCAACAAAAATCTACTTGATAGAGATTGGATTGCCTTTGTAGCCTAATTTTGGAAAAGGGAGAGTGAAGCAAGTTCTTGAAGAGATAACTACTCAAAGTTCTTATGTGGTTAGAAGTGATGCTTCTATCTATGACATGCAGGTTGAGCAGAGCTCACTAAGTAAGTTCGCTTTATGGTCTTTTGCATTGGATATAGCTCAGAGGGGGAAGATGTAGCAATCAGAGCTAGTTATTGTAGTTTAGAGAAGATGAAGGGAGACTAGTTGGGATGCACCAATGGACATTTACTTGATTTATGCTTTTTTGGCAAAGACCCAGGGAATTGAAGTATAGGTAGGGAACTGAGATGATGAGGCTCCTAACACATTAAAGAATACTAGAGGATGTGAGTCTTTCACTCTCTCTTGTAGGCTAGTACCAGAGCATGTTATGGATGATGTTCAGCCCAAGGAGAAGAAGCAGGAAGAACAACCTAAAAAGCAGTCTAGTTATAGAACAACTCGATACCCGCCCATGAAGGGGGGGGCTTAAAGTATTAAAGACTTTAAAATTTTTAAAGAAAAAATAAAAATAAGATGATAAAGTGAGTCACCATCAAGCCGCCACACCCCCTTCTTAATCATCATGCACAAGCTACCTCGATTATACCATGAATTGCCACCAACTTAAGTAATGTGGTCCTTCTAATCCTTGTTAGTGCCACCCTCTTCGCAAAATCATCGCCATCTTTGCTCCACACAATTGTGCGATCGGCAACAACCTTGATAGCATTATGGAAAATGAGAAGGAGAGTAAGGATCAGCCTTTGATCTGCGATTGCAGGCCTTTATAAGGCTATAAAAGCTTTGCCTTAGCATAGGCCAATGCCTTACTATCAATGCTAGGTGCTATAGAGAGAGAGAGAGAGAGAGAGAGAGAGAGAGAGAGAGAGGGGGGGGGAAGTGGAGACAAGAAGGAGGAGAAGAGAAGAGGTGGTGAAGGAGAGAAGATAAGGAGGAGAAGAGAAGAGAAGGAGGAGAAGAGGAGAATATAAGAAAGCAAGAGAATAGGGGAGGAGTAGGGAAGAAGAAAAAAAGGAGTAAATGAAGAAGAAGAGGAAGATATTAAGAAAACAAGATAATAGGGGAGAAGTAGAGAAGAAGAAAGGAAGGAGTAAATGAAGAGAAGAGGAGGATAGAGAGGAAGAGAGTGAAGAATGAGAGAGAGTGTGTGTGAGATGAAGAAGAGCAAGGGAAGGTCTTCATCAATTGCGAAAGAGAATATCACTCTCTAGATTACGAAAGACTCATCAACCTTTGCGCTTCTATTGTCGGTGGAGCAAGCCCTTCTCCTCCCTACGAAGGTTCTATCTCGCAAGGAGCCTATTAGACCATTTAGAGTTCTTGATCAACATTGTCAAAGCTTGAAGCTAGCACACATGAACTCCCTTCTCGTGATGGCCCCGAAGAGATAGTATTCTAGAGTAGGGAGTGTAGGAGCTACGAATACGATCATAAACATGATCAACATGTTATCACAGGCAAATAATACTAAGTTCTTTCATAGATTAGTGATTGATTATTTATACATGAGTAGAAATCTAAGTACGAGAGTTTTGTTATTATTCAGTAAGGAAATTATAAATTAATGAGAATTCAAAAAATAAATAAATGTTCGAACATGTAAATGCTATTAAATTAGATTTTTAAAAAGCTAGAATAAAGTATATAACATAAAAAATCATGGAATAAATTCTCTCCAACTATATATGCATCACGAGTATTTATTTAATTATTAAAAAATGAAAAGTACATTAAGAATATTTCTTTTAACATTTATAAATTAGATAAATATTAAAAATATAATTTTTTTATCAATTACTTTTTTGCGTTGATGAATTAGGTAAACATCAAGAATAATTTTAATATTTATAAATTATATAAAAATAGAAAAATAGTTTTTCTTGGTATTTATAAAATTTTAAAGTAAATTAGAATAATCAAAGTTGGTGATAAAAATTACCAATTAGAAGTACTTATTTAAGGAAAGAAATTTCACTATTATTAATTAAGTTAAAATTGTGGTGTACATAGCTCATAAAAATTTATTAAATCAAATGCATAACTATTTTTAAACCTAAGATATTCAAACCAATTCACTTTGCCAACATGACAAAGTGAAATATGAGTCCTAGGTTACGAGATAACAAAAAAGGACGATATAATTCTCCTTGAGAAGAATATAAGTCTAAAGATTCCTAGGAAAAATACTCACATTGTTGACTCATGTGGTCTCCAATGAAAATTGTGATTCCAAGATCCGATTAATTCCCACAAATTAGGATAAATTCTAGATTCATAATGGGGTCAAACGAGTAACCTTTGACGAGGGTTACAAGAATAAATTACAAACAAAGACTAATGATGACCAAGGAAAGATCCAATGAAGAAAGGCTAATCAAAATTTAGATCTCAAAAAATGGACTTAGAAAAGACAAATCCGAAGGAAAACTAAGAGAAATCCAAAAAGTAAAAAGAGGGTTGAGTTAGAAAGAATTTCCTCTAAGTTAAGATTTTACTCAAATTGCCTCTCTTTTTGTGTAGGAATGTTGCTTGAAGAAGAATTGCTTGTGCTTGTAACGGTGGATACAAGTTTAACTTGATGCACTTAGAAAGTTGATTGAATTAAATCCAAAGCCCAATGTACAAAGATTTCAACAAAATAAAAAGGAAAGCCTACATTCTTTAATCCGTATCGTGCTCTTAGACTTCTTCTTTGTGAAAAAGAGAATAAGAAATAGAAGAAAGGATGAGAATCAATCAATGAGCAAAATAGCGATAATAATATTATGAAAAAGTACTTTTAACACATACAAAAGTGCTTTTACTAATACAAAATTACTTTTGACATAATCAATTATTTAGTAAAGAATTGTAGTAAAATGTATTTAAGATGAGAGCACAACACCAATACAAGTCTTAATCAAATCCACAATGGATATACAATATAATATTGATAATAGCATTAAACTCCTTATTCATAAATAGAACTAAGGTTGCATTTGGATTGATTCCCAAATCCAAAAGTAGTACAAAGGAGGAAGGCACAATGTAGAGAATGCGGACTACATCATATCTACTCAATACCACACTATGTGGTGTTTGTTTTCTAATAGACATGGACTATGGTGGGACTATATTGGACCATGTTGTGATTGCATTGTGTTAGTTGTTACTATAGTTTGGTTGCTTAGAATAACTCATATAAATTTCTCATGTAAGAAAATCTTGAGCTACCCTTGGATAGATGGATGCTCCATAAAGTGAGGAATAAGATTTTTCATACTTTAACACAAGATTATGCCTTTAGCTCCAAATTTTCAACTCCCCAAATAGCTAAATAGATGTAATCTTGAATTTTAGCAATAAGCTAACTAGCCAAATTTATGGCTACATTAAAAAAATGTAGAAATCATATTTAGAAGATTCCTCTTGTCACATTGCAATACTAAAAAGGATGAATATATTATCTTGTTACATCTCCAAAAGTTATTAACTAGATTGAGAGATATCAACCCTATAAAGCTACTTCCTACGAAGGTGGTTACAAAATTTTTCTACTTAATTGAAGGAGACTTTCCACTATTCATAATTATGTGTCTGTACTATTAAAAGGTGCTTTAATCAGTTAATTGTTTGATCTTAGGTAGATTCTTTTATATCATATTACCATTTTGATATTCTCATTAACATTTTTTATCCCAAAAGCATTGTTTCATCTTAGTGCAGAGATGGTGTGAGCTCATATTCTTTAATACATTCCCTCAAGTTCAAAAATACCTATAAATACAATCTAAGAATGTAAAAGTGATTACACAAACCTAAAGAGCTAAGTGATGACTGGAAGACTTTAGATCCTTTCATGATTATCATTCCCTTACTCCTCAAATTCCTTTCCTTGAGGGAAGATCCATTATACCAAGTCCCCCTCTACGGTTGTAGAAGAGCTCTTTGGCTAGAGATTTAGTAAACATGTTAACCACATTCTCTTTAGTATTGCAATGATGCAAACTATATTACCATTATGAACTTTTTCCTTGATAAAGGACTTTCTCACCTGAATATGCTTGGTCCTTTGATGATGCATGACTTGACTCTTTGTTAAATATTCAATTGAGATATTACCACATAGGATAGGAGGGGGATGAATGGATCCATAGAGCCCAAGTTCTTACAAGCACCTCTTCAAATATATGGCTTCACAAGTTGTTGTACTTAAGGCCTTATGTTGAGCCTCTGTATAGATAAGATATTGACTATATTTTGCTTCTAGAGCACCAAGAGGTTCCTCCATTTCTAAGGAAGAAAGCATTGCCATTAATATTTTCCTATCAACCAATTTTACTATATAATTAAAGATGTTTCATCCAGTTTTACTATATAATTAAAGGTGTTTCATCCACGTACATTTAGCTATCACTTGCATATGAAATGCCCCAATGTTGAATCTATTTCAAGTATCTTAGTACTCTTTCAATAGCTACCCAATTAGATATTATTAGACTTCGCATAAATTGAGCAAGTGAGTTGATTGTATAGCAAATATCAAGCCTTGTAATATTCAAATAAATAAGGGAACCAATGAATTTCCTATATGCAATAACATCAAAAGAGGCACTATTTTATCCTTTGTTATCATGAGGGTTGATTCCATAGGTATAGAGATAGCTTTAGAGTTAGTCATACCAAATGTTTCAAGAGTAGAGTGACAATAATAATGCTAAGAAATGAAAATATCTCATGACTTCATCCTGCAAATTTCAATACCAATAATATAATGCAAGTATCCAAGGTCTTTCATCTCAAACTAATGTGAGAGTTTGGACTTAACATCCTCCACCAAAGCATCATTGCTTCCAGTCAAAATCAGATCATCTACATGAAGCAATACAAGTACAATGTTATTCTCCTCAATCTTATATTCGAGAGCATGGACATTATTTGTAACATACACAACTAAAAAGGCCTCAGTGGCATAATTTCGTGGTCCATCAAGAGACCTTTTCTAAGTGACACCACTACGTACTCCTTAGAAAAACATGATATTTGTCACCTAGGCTCTCTTAAGTGCACTTCACAATGGAGGGTTCTAGTTGTACCCCTTAAGGATCACCAAAATTCGGATTCCGAATTTGACACTAAGATTACCTATTAGTTTTGTCCTTGATCCCACTGCATTCGTAAGTCAACTCAAACCAAAACAAATCCATGCCACACTTGGTTCATAGTGAGTGAGAAATCAGGGGGAGCGATGCATGTCAACCCCTCTATCCATAGGATATGGTCCTTTGACTCTGGTCCTCTAAAATAGCATTGATTAGGATCTATGTCAACACACTAAGTAGTCACACATTCAACCACTTCCTAATTCTAACACCTTGAAGGAAAACTCTTGGCTCACCAACCATTGAGACCACCCATCCGTAGGATGGACATTCAAAGACAACTTTACTAATTAACCATTAGACATTGGTTCCTTTATATAATTTATTATCATAAACACAAAGATGATGTCAAAAAATCCTTTGAAAAATGTTGCAAAACAATATATTTATCCTGCACCTTCTCCAAGATACAATGCCACCCTAGCAATTGGTCCCTTAATCTAAGACTTGTGTCCACATCTTAGGCATACAATCCACTAATCTACCCTTATCTACCATCAAGGCCTTTCAAGAAGTCTATCCTGGACTGGTAGGGATTAGGCTAGTTTTGACAACAAACCCAAGGGATTTATGGCTAGAGCCCCCTAGCACTTTTTTGCCTCTTAGCTTAAGATCCTCCCTATAGAGAGACCTCTTGCATCTAGGGTAGGTCCTAGCCTTTAGTGAAATCAAATAGCCCCTCGGTAAAGGGATTTTTCCACTAGTCTTGGGGGAGATTTAGTGTGTAACTATAAATCTGCCCATGAAGGCACAATAACTTTTGTGTGAACCTATCATCCACTGCTGGAAAAACATTCATCTTTCATAACCTCAATCAAAAAATCACATTGAATATTATATAAGAGTCAAAAAACTTATCCTTATATGAAAAAACCATTTTCTTCCCAAAGCAATAAAACTTATCTTAGGAAGACAAACTTAATAACCTTAAATAATATCTTTTGAATACTTCACAAAAGAGGATGCAATCCCTTTTGTTGAGATATTTCAAGCACTTTCATGCCTCGTTTAGAGTTTTTCTAACTTAATGAAAATACATAATAAATAATGCTACCTTTCTAAGGAGGCCCTTCTTCTTCATTATCACTTCTCGATTATATCAAGGTTAAGAATTCTTCTTTGTAAGAAAGTCCTAAGTGAGTATAACATGGTTTCTTTTTGCAAATCATATAAGGTGACCATATCCTTTATTTTATAAAAATAATATCCCTTGTGGTTACATGGGTTTAAGAATAGGAGTGGGAGTATGATAAGTACCTTAGGTCCAATGTAAAGAGTGGAATTAGGGGGATATAAAAGGGCAAATGACACATGTATAGGATATGAAATTTTTTTGCACAAGAATACAACTTTGTCCATCTTCACTCTCTAGTTCCTCTTGTGCTTTCATGGCTTCCAACCATCTCTCTATCCAAACCTTTTATATCAATAATTAATTCATTGCGGCACATCCAAGTAGAGTGTCCATGTTGTGTTTGTCTTTCTCTCTCTTTTTCTAGTATTTCTCTCTCCTCGTCACTCTCTTTCTCTCTCTTCCACACTTCTTCCACAAACATTTGTCTCCTCTTTCTCTCTTTTCATTCCTCTACTTGATAAGTGGTATTAGAACTTCACTCTAGCAATCATTTCAATGAAAGAATATGTGCTTTCTTTAAATGTTATGCTTCTTAGAGTGAGGAGGAGACATGGTTCAAAAGATAAAGTAAAGAGATTTTCTATGGAGGAGCTACAAAAGAAGAAGATATAAAAACAATAAGTGTGACAGAAGAAAAGAGGGACAAATAATAGCATGTATGAAAGGGAGGTAGAAGAGGTTAGACAGGTAAGGTAGTACCATAAACTTTGTGGAAAATCAAGCAATGGTTATTCACAGATTGGCTAAGTTAGATCCTGTGAGTTGTCTTCAAGAAAAGCTCTCACACATGCATCAATGCTTGCTAGCTCAAATGGAAGCTCTTGAGATGTAGTTATGTTTGAAGTAGGCAATGGTTAGCCACTAGTGAAAGGAAAACCCTTGTCAAGGTACACCTTACTACATCACAATGTGTTGATAGATGGATTCATATCATCTTTAGTCAGCATTGCACCGATGTTTACTTTTTATGATAATTCCTCTGAATGGGATGAGTAGTAAGAAATGATAGATCCTAATGATTATACAAAGAAGGATGAGGAGATGATAGATTTTTCTATATCACATGTGGTGTTTGCTTCAATGGCAAGTTTGGAAGTAGGATTCACAAGCAATCTCTTTGTGAGTGGGCAACTGAGCCACAAAACTTGGTAGTTTTTACAAAGTGAGGAAAATTTAGGACTTTGTCTTGAATGCTTCAATCTGAGCCATCCCCCAAAGTGGTGAAGGTGACAATGAGTAGGAACGTTCCCTTGATAGGTGGTGATGAGTTGAAAATAGGAATGTTCACCTCCCTCCACACCACAATCAGGTGCTTTCTTGACATTGACACATGTAAAGAATTTGGACTATTCTTTCCAGATGCCTTGTTGTCATTCTTTTTCTTGTGGTGATTGACTCTTTTTTGTGCCAATATTCACCTCTAAATTTGTAATTTGAGGAGGATAATTCAAAGCCCAAGGAAGAAGGGGCTGATCTCCTACATGGAAGCTTGAGAGGAGCTTGAAAAGAAAGAGAGAGAAAAACACACTCCTTGAATAGTAACAGTAACTCCACTAACTCATGTTACCACTATTTTAAGAGGAATACCTTCAAAAATGGTTTGAAATGACCAACGAGCTATTAATTTTAGCTTTCTTGCCACCAAAATTCATCCAAAACTCAAGATTGCTATCCTTTTGGTCTATGGATGTCTACTCACTTTACTACTACTCCCTATCCATGTTTGTACCTATGTACTTGAAAGTTTCTTGGATTTGTGTGACTTAAAAGGGAGAACTAAATTAAATATGACTAATTGGATCAGTAACTTGAGATGCTCTAATATACCACTTGCCAATTTTGATGAGCAAAAGATCTTGTTGGAGAATATTTTAGCTTGAAGGTGGACATGAGGATAAGACAATTGCTTGAAAAGCTCCAAATAAGAAGATTGCATCTGCCCTGAGAATCCATCAAACATGCTACCAAGCAATAAGCAAATAGATCCACAACTCCAACACATACATTGACAACTAGATTTGAGTTAACAATGCTCAACTTCATCTCCTTTGGAGCCCCTAGCAGCAAACAAAGTTGCCACATGAGAAGCCCAAGGATGCACCAAAATCTGTCAGAGAACCAGGCCTCGATGCGGCATATACAATGCCTAGTCCATGCAAATTTTCCAAAGAGATTGCTCTCAACCATCACACAAGAACACAGACTCATAGAAAATCTCGCAATGATCTGCATCTTCACTCTCATCCTCATCACATCCATGAAAAAAAACTGAAGCACAGGAGGAGGTGAGAGGTCACGTTTCAGCCAAGAGAGAGTGAGAAAGAGAGAACGCATGCAAAGATAAAGGGGAGAGGTAGTTACACCCTCAACCACCTTCCTTCACACGGCTCTTCTAACTTCTCTTTTGTTTATTTATTTATTAAAACAATTTACATTATTAGCTAGACCTTCGAACTAGGTCTTTTAGCTCAAATGAAAAGAAGTAGAACTTCGCACACTCATCTCATGTGGAAGGTTTTTTTTTTTAACCATGGTTTTATAATTGCAAATTGGCTAATAACCATGGCATGATACATTATTTTGGATTTGACTTGAAGAGAAAAATATGTATGTAAGACAAAATGTTGCATTGAAGCTAAAAAATTATGTCAAAAATATCACATCTTGGGGGGTTAACATTTCTCCTCCGCTTGAATTGCAAACGTCCTCGTGAGCATGTGGAAGAGAGCTTTGCCTTCAAATTAGCACTTCAAACATGTTGAAAAATCCACATCACGAACACTTCACTTCACTTTGCCTTGGGACCACCTCCATCAGTACCCGTCCCAAATTTACTTCAACTGAACTCTTCAAAGCTTTACTTCTTCCTTAACTTTCCTTTGCTTTTGGATTTCAAAAGAGCGGAGCAAACTTCCTCCCATATGAACACAAGAAAGGTCACAATCTTCCACAAGGAGTTATGAGAACACCCACCATTGAAGCACTAAAAACTCCATGGATTGGACCCCAATAATAAGATTAAACATTTCAAATTACCCTCTCAATAGATCTGACATTCAAGTGCTCCTCCCGCTTGCTTCCACAAAGGCATGAGTGTGGATGTTTTGCTATTGATAATTGATTAGACCTACCGAATTGCAAGTGTGAGGTGTTAAGAGTTTGGAAGAGTGGGGTCACTTCATATTGAATATTAATCCTTAGGGTTTTTTTTTTTGAAGCAGGCTTTCTTATCTATCTCTGTCAAATGAGTCAGTATATGGAGCATGAAGAGGAAGATGAAGGTCGATATGTAGAGATCGTCATGTGTTTGCAGGGGCTAAGGAGGGTATTGCCATGAGTGGATTGTCTGGTGGAGGACGATAGCAGGACAACATCGCAATGTTCCTCTTCTTCTTCTTCCTTTTCTTCTGTGCGTGTAGATGGATCCTGAAGAGTTTTGGGACACACCTGTTGTATATGACCGTCGTGGAAAGTCTCAAATATCTCTAAGAGGTTGATGGGTTTGGCACCACACGGCCTCCCTGAGAAACTACCCATTGCTTAAGATGCTCAGTAGCTTCTAATTGAAAGCAAGCTCAAAAAACATCCACAAGGATTTGTGGCTTCACACCCACACGTCCACTGCCAAGTCATTTCTTTGCATTCTTTCTAATCATCTTAGATCAAAGCAAGCAACGGCGTCATGCGGCCTTGGATTCTTTTTTTTTTCTTCACATGGGGATTACTAGTCTCGTAGAGAAGAAGAATTTACAATATTTTTTTCTATTAAACCTTTCACAGATACATGAAACATATGATGCCAGGAGGCATATTTCACGGTGGATTCCGTGCCACGGTGGATTCCGTGAGGTTTTACGGTGGATTCCGTAAACTTTGATGATCGGGGCTCATACACAAAGTGGATTCTTTGTGCGAGAAGTTGATGGGGGACGCCTGTCCTTTTCGGGCATTTCATTAATTTAGTGTGTACATGGGTGATTCCATAGCGGGTGATTCCGCAAAATGCATATTAAATTAATAAACGTTTATGAGTTTAGAGTGCGCACTCGTAATAAATTAAGGTTAGGATTTATTTCTAACCAGTTGATTTATTTATGTAGCTGAAGACTGCTAGGTATTCACTTTTGTCGGTTTAATTGTATTATTTTACTGACGATTGTGAATGCTTCAGTTGATGTGTAGAGATAGCAGCAGTGGCAGAGGAAAGCATTGGAGGATAGCGAGTATTCGATTTATGGATTTTATTTTGATAGGTGCCACGCCTATATTTTGTCATGCCTATTTATTGCGGCATCGATTATTTATTATTATTTTGTATGCGCATGGGTGCACGGTTATGTTATTTCTATTTGGACATTGTATTGGGCGTGCCAGACTCTTTGGGCACCGTCCATTAGCTTTATTCCTATTTTTGTGTAAAAGCAAACTCAAAAGCTAAAAGCTTGCTATTTTGTAATTTGGGCTATTATTTAAGCATGAAGATGAATAATATATAAAATACATGCTTTGTGGAGCAGTTACACAAGGCATGGGGGGAGATTGCACCCAATTGGTCTCTTGCTCTTGTCGTTCATGCTTTTTACCTTGTAATTTGTGCAAAAAGTAGAGTTCTATTGTTCTTGGGGACCTTCCGGCATTCACTACGCGAGCATACAACGTCCGATCTGCGCACCAGTGGTATCAAAGTGAAGCTGAGATCAAGAGCTTCCAATCGCTACCCATCTCGTGCGAAGGTGGAGCTCCTGGAACGATTAGGCTCTACAGTCAATCTTGTCGCGAACCGTTGATACAGGTAGATTTCTGGCAATCAAGAACCCCTGTTTCCATCATTGGATTGCGAGGGACCGGTCTACAGAGACGGAGGACCACTCCTATATCTCCCTCTCCAATATGTTTTTTTTTCACAGACAGTAAGCTCCATAGCTCACAAGCTTTAAAGCTTTTATGAGTATTAAGCTTAATAAATAAGCCATAAACCACAAAAATCGACGTCTATTAACTCGGTAGATCAACGTGAATTTCGGCGGCGTCAGAAAAATGCCCCCCCCCCCCCCCCACGAATTGCGCCATTTACTGCCCATAAAGCTTGAAGCTTAATCAATTAAGCTATAGTCACACAAGGTCTTCAATCTTGCAAGTCATAACTAACTCCAAGTCACACCCAATCAGTCAAGTTCAGCAAGTTTCTTCAAGTCAAGTTCTGCAAGTTCTGTAAAGCGACTAAGTTCTGCAAGTCTGCAACTCTACAAGTCACATAAGTCTGCAACTCTGCAAGTCAGACAAGTCAACTGGAGTCAGAACTGACTTGTGCTCAAAACTCCTAAAAGGGCTGTTCCTGCGCAGAAACTCCGAGCTGCAAAGTTGTTCATTGGAAGGTACTCTACCCATACGCAGGTTTGCTGAAGCATTTTCAACATACGAAGAAGGATAAAACGCATATTTTTCGAAGATTGTGAAAGCTATACAAAAAAATACATAAGCCTTGTATTCCCGAACTTGAGCTACGCTCATCCCGCTAACTTGATTTTGAGTGAGAAAGATCTTTTGAGTTTTGCAGGATGACGGAACCACATATGGATGCTGAAGGCGACCTACCTGAGCCTACGATGGAGCAAAAGCTGGACTTAATCATGATGCAATTGGAAGAAGAACGAAGGGCTAGGCAAGCACTGCAAGTTCAACTAGAAAATTTACAAACAGCGTCTACCGACAAAGAAGAACCTCAAGCTAAAGATCTTATTCGACGTACCATTGACGCAACTCTTGAAGCTCAAACCATCCGCAAGGAATCAAAGATAAGTAAAAGAAGTTTCAAATTTCGTACTTTCAATGGCATACAAGAAGGAAAAACTGTTCTAGCATTCATTAGTCAGTTTGATAACTATTTCCATGAGGAAACCTATGCAGAAAAAGATAAAATCAAGTGTGTCACTAATCATTTAGTGGACAGAGCATCTCTTTGGTGGACTGTAGTATGCAAGAGTATAGATTGTCCTGCTACTTGGAAGAATTTCAAGAAGAAGTTCATGCAGAATTTCCTTCCTCCACAATTTCATGAGAAAGCTATTAAGCAATGGGATCTTCTTCAGCAATGGGATCGTGAGCCTATTCCTCAATATACAGAGCGTTTTTGGAATGCACTACTCTAGCTATGCATGCTTGAAGATGTACCTGAAGCGACACACAAGCGCAAGTATATGTCTGGACTCCTTGGGCATTACTACGCTGAAGTTAACATGTTCAAGCCTGCTACTCTTGAAGACGCCATTTCACTAGCTCATGACACTGAAGATAAGCTATGAGGTAGAGACAGACGTCCACAGCAATTCCAAGCCAATGGTAATTATGGATCTAAGCAATTCAATTCCAACTTTAGAAGATTTAATCCAGGTTGTTTCTCTTCATCATCTTTTCGTAAAAATTGGGCAAAACCACCTGCATTACCATCCAATGTCAATCAAAACCCTAAGCCTATTCCACAGCCAAACCCTAATGTCCCTAGACTTTCCGCCATTGCAAACAATGTAACCAAAGCCAAGCCAATAGTATGCTATAAATGCCACCAGCCTGGACATCTAGTAGCAAATTGTCATTCAAAGAAGCCACCTGCCCATATCAACTACCTTGGAGCAATGGACAAAGACGAACATGAAGATATGCCTGATTTCACAGAAGATGAGGACGACACTACTACTACTTCGGATACTTTGCCAGGTATGCCAACTCCACATTCTTTATTGACTATGAAATGTTTGGTGCATGGAAAGGAAAAGATTATTTTGCATGATGACGGTAGCACTCATGATTTTATTTTAGCAAAATTAGTAAAGGAATTGAAGTTACAGACTGTACCTAAGCATTATCGCATCAAAGCAGCATTCTTAGGTACTAGGTATAATGGTACACAGGAAGTGCAAGACTTAGAGATTCAAATTGGTCAATACACAGAAAGAAGAAATTTCCTAGTTGTTCCATTACAGTCGAGTGACATTATTTTAGGTATGCCTTGGCGTCATCAGCATAATCCAGATATAGACTATTCCACGCATTCAATGAATATTAATTTTCAAGGAAAATCTATTACATTATATGGTATGCATGCATCTAATGTTTTTCCACTGCTTTCACATACTCAAGCTAAACGTGCATTACGCAAGAGTAGTAAATCTTATCTCATTTGGGTGAATGAACTTCAAGTCAAAGAAAATCATATGCACCCTAGGCATAAAGAATTTCTTACACATTTTAAGGACTATTTTGCAGAAGACCTACCACCTGGTTTACCTCCTTCACGTCCAGAAGACCGTAAAATAGATTTGATCCCTAGCACACAACCACCTTGCAAAGCACCATATAGGCATAACTAGATAGAGCAAAAAGAAATTCAGAGTCAAGTTGAGGAATTACTAAATAGAGGATTGATTAGACCTAGTAGTTCTCCATTTGGTGCACCTGTCCTGTTAGTCAAGAAAAAGAATAATACCTATCGTATGTGCATTGACTATTGAGCTTGAAATAAAATCACTGTAAAGAATAGGTATCCCATTCCTAGAGTTGATGACCTTATGGACAAACTGCAAGGATCTGCTATATTTAGTAAAATAAACCTTAAGTCTGGTTATCATCAGGTGAGACTAGATAAGTCCGACATATTCAAGACTGCATTTAGGATACAATTTGGTCATTACAAATTTTTAGTCATGCCATTTGGATTGACTAATGTACCTGCTATGTTTAGTAGAATGATGAATTGTATATTTTTGAAATATCAGTATTGTGTAATTATCTTCTTTGATGATATTTTGGTGTTTAGTCAAAATGAGAAAGAACATTATGAGTATTTGTCATTGGTTTTCCAGTTATTAAAAGAAAATCAAATTTATGCAAGTCCTGAAAAGAGTGAATTCTTTAAAACAGAAATTGAGTATTTAGGTCATATTGTATCATCTGATGGAATTAAAGTTAATCCTAAGAAAATAGATGTAATATTGAATTGGCCTGTACCTAAAAACATGCATGAGTTACGCTCATTCCTTGGTCTTGCTAGTTTCTATAGGAAGTTCGTACGTAATTTTTCATTACTTGCATTACCATTAACCAAACTTTTGAAGAAAGGTATTGTCTATCATTGGTCCGAAAATCAACATATTCCTTTGACTTATTGAAACATGCATTAACCCATACCCCTGTCCTACAGTTGCCTGATTTTAATAGACCATTTTTTCTAGTAGTGACCGATGCTAGTGGATCAGAAATAGGAGCTGTACTTATGCAAGACAATCATCCTATAGCCTATTCTAGTTGTAAGCTGAAACCCTCTGAACTGAAATATTCCACATATGACAAAGAACTATTAGCAGTTGTACAAGCATTAAGACAGTGGAAACACTACTTAATGGGTTCAGAATTTATGATTAAGACCGATCAGCAAAGTATTAGACATTTACTTAGCCAACCCCAAATCTCTGACCGACATATCAAATAGGCATCCTTTATTCAAAGTTTTCATCTTATCATTCAATATCAACCTGGAAAAGAAAATGTAGTGGCTGATGCATTAAGTAGAAGACCTGCCATTCATAATATTTCTGTTATATCTTTTGATTCTTTGATTGCTATGAAAGATACTTATCATCAGGATATTACTTTTCAAGCTGATTGGAATAAATTAGCTCGAAATAACTTGATTCCTATTGATTCATTGTCATATAATGATGGATTTATGTTTTATGAAAAGAGATTGTGTGTTACAATTCCATTCCGATCTTTTGTTTTGAATGAAATTCATTGTTCCCCATATCAAGGTCATAGAGGTATCATATCTACCTTACGTACGTTAATTAAAGATTTTTATTGGCCGCATATGGACACTGATGTATCTAACTTTGTTTCTGAATGTTTGATTTGTCAAAGAGTTAAGAGACATCATGGTAAACAGTATGGATTACTTATGCCTTTGTCTATTCCATCTAAACCTTGGGAACAAATTTCTATAGATTTTATTACTGGTTTACCTAATACTAAATCTAACCATGATATGATTTGGACAGTAGTAGATAGATTTAGTAAACAAGCATATTTCATTCCATGTAAGAAAACTTTAACAGCATCACAAGAAGCACAATTGTTTTTTAAAACTATTTTTACTAACCATGGATTGCCAAAAGTTATTATTTCTGATCGTGATTCTAGATTTTGTAACAACTTTTGGATTACTCTGTTTGCTAACCTAGGCACAAAGATTGATTTCTTATCTGCATTTCATCCTGAAACTAATGGACAAGCAGAAGCCACTAACAGCACAATTCTAGATCTTTTACGTGCATATACTATCTCTAAACCTCACACATGGGACACACATTTGCATTTATTACAGTTTGCATATAACAATACACCACACACATCTACAAAGAAAGCACCGTTTGAAGTGATTTATGGATATAGATTATCTACACTTGTTGCATCTTTGTCAAATAGAATTCAGAGTGCTGATGATATTGCTACTATTCATAATACTATTTTTGATGAGGTTAAAGACATGATTGCTAAAGCCCAGCAATCATATACCAAACAAGCAAACAAGAAAAGACAAGCAATGAATTTCAAAGTTGATGACTATGTTTGGTTGAGAATAGAAAAACATAGACTACAAAGTGTAGATAGATACCCAGTTGTCAAATTAGCCCCTAGATTCTATGGACCATTTAGGATCATTCATAAAATTAATGACAATGCATTCAAGTTAGAATTACCACCTCATTGGAAAATTCACAATACATTTCACATTAGTTTATTGAGACCATTTAGAGGCCAATTACCTATACACCCTGTTTATGAAAACCCACCTTTGTTGGAGGAAGAGACTGAAATACTTGAACCAGAAGCTATCATAGACACTGACTTTATGACTACTAGAACTGGCTGAAGATATTCTAGATATCTAGTTAAATTTAAGAACCATCCTGTAGAGGAAGCACAATGGATGCACGCTAGAGACTTAAATGCTTTCCCCACTCTGTTAGCTCCACATTGAGCTAATAGCAATTGAGGTCAATTGCTATCCCACCCCGGGGGTATGATGCCAGGAGGCATATTTCACGGTGGATTCCGTGAGGTTTTACGGTGGATTCCGTAAACTTTGATGACCGGGCCTCATACACAAAGTGGATTCTTTGTGCGAGAAGTTGATGGGGATGCTTGTCCTTTTCGGGTGTTTCATTAATTTAGTGTGTACATGGGTGATTCCATAGCGAGTGATTCTGCAAAATGCATATTAAATTAATAAACTTTTATGAGTTTAGAGTGCACACTCGTAATAAATTAAGGTTAGGATTTATTTCTAACCAGTTGATTTATTTATGTAGCTGAAGACAGCTAGGTATTCACTTTTGTTGGTTTAATTGTATTATTTTACTAACGATTGTGAATGCTTCAGTTGATGTGTAGAGATAGCAGCGGTGGCAGAGGAAAGCATTGGAGGATAGCGAGTATTCGATTTATGGATTTTATTTTGATAGGCGCCACGCCTATATTTTGTCATGCCTATTTATTGAGGTATCGATTATTTATTATTATTTTGTATGCGCATGGGTGCACGGTTATGTTATTTCTATTTGGACATTGTATTGGGCGTGCCAGACTCTTTGGGCACCGTCCATTAGCTTTATTCCTATTTTTTGTGTAAAAGCAAACTCAAAAGATAAAAGCTTGCTATTTTGTAATTTGGGCTATTATTTAAGCATGAAGATGAATAATACATAAAATACATGCTTTGTGGAGCACTCACATAAGGCATGGAGGGAGATTGCACCCAATTGGTCTCTTGCTCTTGTCATTCATTCTTTTTACCTTATAATTTGTGCAAAAAGTAGAGTTCTATTGTTCTTGGGGACCTTCCGGCATTCACTACGCGAGCATACAACGTCTGATTTGGGCACCAACATATCCCAAACTTACAAAACTCAATTAGAGCACTTCCCCTGAAATCTTCAGAACTACTTTGAGTAGGCCCCCTGGCAAGATCGCCAAAAAATGATAAGCCCAAGGATGCACCAAAATCTGTTAGAGAACCAGGCCTCGCAATGATCTTCATCTTGACTCTCATCCTCATCACAATTCATGAAAAAAAATTGAAGCACAGGAGGAGGTGAGAGGTCACGTTTGAGCCAAGAGAGAGTGAGAAAGAGAGAACGCATGCAAAGATAAAGGTGAGAGGTAGTTACACCCTCAACCACCTTCCTTCACATGGCTCTTCTAACTTCTCTTTTGTTTATTTATTTATTAAAACAATTTACATTATTAGCTAGACCTTTGAACTAGGTCTTTTAGCTCAAATGAAAAGAAGTAGAACTTCGCACACTCATCTCATGTGGAAGGTTTTTTTTTTAAAACCATGGTTTTATAATTGCAGATTGGCTAATAACCATGGCATGATACATTATTTTGGATTTGACTTAAAGAGAAAAATATGTAGGTAAGACAAAATGTTACATTGAAGCTCAAAATTTATGTCAAAAATAACACATCTTGGGGGGTTAACACCACACCTAGCATCATCAATAGAAGCTAGAGATCTAATGGATGATCTACAAAAGTCGTGTCAAGTACAAAATCAGGGAACAGAGCAACTTGTTGCATGTCTATTACATTGGAAGTTACCAAATATTTATTAGTCTATAGAACACCAAGTGTTTCATTCCTCTTGGAAGGGGAGGTCTTGAGAACAATAACCTCAGCACCAAAATCTTGGGCAAATTTGATTGCCATAAGTCCAAGGCTTCCAAATCCTAGAACTCCAATAGTTTTGCTAGGCTTGTTCAGTGCACAAGGTGTCAATGGAGAAACAATATTGTTGCTTATGTTCCTTTTTTAAAAAAACTTGTTCCATCATTTTAAAGCTCTTAGTTAGGTTTTGATTGTACTCACTATTGTTGTCCTTATAGCTAGAGCTTTGAGAAGTATAAATAGATGTATGTCATGCAGTCCCCATTTGCAACAATGATTTTTGTTGGCTTCTCCTAAAATTGAATGGTTTTCAAGAAAACAATGAGCTTCTGCTACCTGTGGAAATGATGCAATATAATAAAGAACTTGCAATAATCGAGGTTTCCACCAAACGTCAACCTAAGTCATAAATCCCAAGAAACCATGGATCAGAGTCTTAGAATGGAACGTATTGCCTTCCAAGTCTACTGGAGATGATTATCAATGACCTAATTTGGACATAAGATTAGCTAGAAGGTCCACAAGCCATTTCTTTCATTTGAACCACTGAATTGTGATCAGTGGATGATCACCACACCTTGAAGGTTGGCATGTCCCTCCATCTCTCACAAGTGAAGCATGCAAAAAGGAAAACTCTTAATCCACTTAATCATCCCTAGTTGCCCATTGCTATTTTGCAACTTCACTGTGAGTAATCAAAAAACTAAGGAAGAACATGAGCTTAAATTCTCCAAACAAGTAAGATAGTGGAGCCGATGTCTAGATGAGATTGCCAAAGGATTATGGGGATAAAGCATGCAGTGATGGAACTCACTTTCTAATGCATTTGAGATTGAACTGCTTGGCACTGCTAAGGCACCTAGTGCGTTTGTAGATATAGCTACTAAAGACACATGTAAATGAGTTTTAGAGGACAATCTTGTAGTAACTATTGCTCCTCCAACATATAGATTTGGTGTTGAGGTCTTCAATGGAGTTGAAGTGTTGGCTAGAATAGAATTTGATAAGATAGGACATGTTGCAACTAATATTGTGGCTAAAGGTGGTTTCAATCCAGAAGCAGTTGAAGTTGGCTACTGAAAGCTTACAAAAATGGGTAGTGAAGATGACGCTACTTGAAGTTCATGGAGAGATGGAATGTGATCCAATAAACTGCAAGTTGTGATGTTGTATGCTACAGATCTAAGCTTTTGCTGTAGGAGGACCTCAAAGGCCTGTTGTACCTAATGACCTTCAGTTGCTTTAGCAACAGTCAATGAAATCACAATAGCTTTATGAGGTGCAATGGTAGCTTTTAGCTCAACAACTTAAACAACAAGTAGAACATTACAAAAAATAGTTGTTGCATTAAGAGTTCTTGAGTGCCTCATATTCAACTCTTCTGCATGGACTTGACACACCACCTTCTCAGCCTAACTAGCTGGTGGTTTGCGAGGTGGTGAGCTAGAAACTAAAGCTACACTTTTGCTATCATCAAATACTTCTAGCGTAATATTTACAAGTCTAGGTTGTCCCTTGGATGGTACATCTTACTATCACGGATTCCCAAATAGTGGTGCTATGGGACAAGATCCTAATCTAGCTTTGTAGTTGATATTCTAAGGGTTTGCAAGTGAATCATTCTCCTTATGCAGGCAAAAGGGATGGAACTCTACCTACTATCTCCTTTAATAAGGAAAAAGAGAATGTTGAACTAAAGCAATATAATGGAGGTCTAAATGTGCCACTGAAAAACATATGGGGAAGTCCATGCTTTTCAAACTCCTTATCCAGGGATTTCACAGTTCCAAATTGATGGTTTTGCATATGTTGACCTAGCCATGATGTGGCTCCCAAAGAACATATCTATCCAAGTGCACTTGATGGTCAAATTTCCCATCATTACGGAGAAGAACTGAGTGGGAGGAACCAAATTACTAATAATTCCCAGTACATGAATCCATTGCCTATGAGTCAATCTCCAACAAGGACAAATACTATGGGTCAATCATCAGATAATTCATGGCAACATTTGTAATTATGATTTTCAAAAAGGAAATGTTGACCCTAAAGTGTCTTATAGAGGAGGCAAGTGGTATCCATAGCAATATTATGAGTATCATCTGAGAAACAGAATCTAGCAAGTCAATTGTTCACATGGTTGACATGATTGATGTATTGGCATATGCACATGGATTTTGATGCAACCATGATGGCATCTAAAGTTGTAGTGCAGTTCAGATAGAACGAGCCCTCGCCTAAAACTTGACATTTCATATGGATCAGTGGTATAGTCATGCATCTTGTAAGATCTCATCAATCTTTTTTGGTAATGTTGTTTTGCTAGAGGGTTCAGTGCATGTACATGATAAGTATATGCTATTTGCATCAATTCCCATGGCTGATGCAGCAACTCAACCAAAATTATTGCAATCATTGCTAAATCTATATAGTAATGAGTATAGCCAATCACTCTCTTATGGACACCATTATCTATATGGGTAGCAATAATATGACTATGAGTAGCATTCATTTCCTTCTTAGCATGCTTCTCATGAGTACCATGGACAATAGTATGGTTATTCTATTGCTAATCTATATAGTGATTATGTAGGCAACATTGTGTATAAAACCCGTAAAGCTCAACAATTCATCAATGATTGGGTTAGAGAATTTCATTCTCAAGGGTTATGTTATAGAAGTGTTGAAATGATGTATTCTAATCACAAAGACACGTGCAGAGCAAAGAATGCAAGGATATTTGTGGTACTTGAATATTCAGATGAAGAGGATGAAGACATTCATGCTAAAGAAAATTTTGATGTTGATCAAGTGGAAGATAAAGGATTTAAAGTTGTAGCCTATGAAGCTTTTGATGAGGAAGACCATGACCATGGGCTTCTATTTCACTCAATTGCTTATGGTTTTGTGGATTCACAAGTACATGCATATTATTTCATGAGTGATGATATCTTTGATTTGGTGGTCATGATTTTAATGCATAGACAAGATGTCACATTTTCTTTTGAACCAAGAGACTAAGGGCCAAAATTAACTCTCAGCGTGGACCAAAATTACTTTGGAAATGATGTCCCTACCTTCAAGAATTTTGAGACAATATCATGCTAACTAGTGGGCTTTGTCTCACTTTAGAACAAATCTATGTTTTGGGCCACTTTTAATCTTGAATTAATGTCAGAGATGTGTGAGTCATGCACTAAAAGTACTTGAAGAGAGCTTTGTCTAGAGCTATAGAATGTTTGATTCGGATTAGCCAATCCAAATTTATTATAGATTTAGTACAGCAAGGTCTACAATGTACAACATAGAGTCTCCAGGAGCTCTTAAGGGCAAAGATCTCCAGTTTGCTCTTCCTCCACCGCCGATGTACCACATCCTGCATCCAGGAGGGATCACCTGCTATTAGCGACTTCGACGACTGCTACTACATCCCAGGATAGTATATCTCCCTGCATCGGTTACATATACACATCGCACCACTTTATCACAGCCGACAGTTGTTCCCCTATCACAGCCGACATTTGTTCCCCTTTTGTAGCCATTATCTGGAGTACCAGAGCTACATACGCACATACACATACACGACACTTATCACACTCACAGCACCGTATTTTCAGTTTCCAGTTTTTAGCTTTTCATTCAGCACTTTTATTTTGGATAGCTGGACCTCATCAGTTGTATCACAGTTTGTCTCATAGGCCAGTTTTGGTCTTTAGAAGACGTTAATATAACTTTCTTTCTTCTTTCTTTTCTCTCTCTCCCTCCCTCCCTCCCTCCCTCCCTCCCTCCCTCCCTCTCCCTCTCCCTCTCCCTCTCCCTCTCCCTCTCTCCCTCTCTCCCTCCCTCCCTCCCTCCCTCCCTCCCTCTCTCTCTCTCTCTCTCTCTCTCTCTCTCTCTCTCTCTCTCTCTCTCTCTCTCTCTCTCTCTCTCTCTCTCTCGGAAGTGTCACATCTATGGGAGGCAAGAGAGGACGCGGATTTCAAAGCGGACCTCCGAGAGGCTATCACAAAGGAATGCCGAGAGGACCTCCATGTATGCTTTAAAACCGAAGTTGAGGCTTCGAGAGAGGAATGGGAGGAAAAAATCAAAGCAAACATGAAGGAAGAATTAGAAGGGAATAAGGAGGGGTGGATTGAGGTAGTGAAGAAGAACATTAAGAAGGAGGTCTAGGAAGAAAATAAAAAGGAGGAGGTAGTCCGAGTTCAGGAGACCTTAGAGGAGGAGAGGCTCAGGAACGCGCGTAGATTGAACGTGCATATTACCGCCGGGCTCCTCGAAGGGGCCTCTCCAGAGGAGGACACATGCGGGCTATGCACCCGACTAGGGTACAGGAGCATGCCCTTTACTCAGGCATGGCATGCAGGACGAGATACTACCAGGGTCAGAGCTCTGATATTACATATGAGCACACCGGAGGTCAGAGCCGCTTTCTTTCGGAAGTGGATTTCACTCCGAGGGATGACTGGGGCTCCCATCTTCATGGATGAGGACCTGACTCAGATGCAGATTGCACACAGACGAGCATGCATGCCACAGATACTCCAAGCATGTAGAGAAGGCCGTAAGGCCTTCTATCGAGATTGGCGGATTTTTATAGATGGACGCCCCACCAAATAGGGGGGCGTGGCCTATGAGACGAGGCAGAGGACTGTACAGGAGATCCCGATACGTGTGGCAGTTTGGAACTGCAACGGCTCCCTATGGTCACGACCAAACAGACTTGAGGAGATTTTACCCGACTATGATGTTATATGCCTCACAGAGACACATGAGAGCCCAGAGAGAGGGCTTCCACGCATTACAGGATTTGAGTGGGTATCTGCATACCGAGCTACTACTAGGCAGAGCACATCTAGGGGCTCAAGAGGGGTGGCAGTTCTATTCCGTCAGGGGATACAGAGATATATCCAGTTAGTGAGACGAGATGAGGAGGCCAGTTACATATGGATCAGAGTGCAGATATCAGATGAGAGATGGATCTATATGGCAGTATGCTACTTTTCACCACGAGGGTCCAGATATGCTACTACGCAGGGTGATATTCAGGCCAGAGATTCCCCCTCCCCTTATTCACAGCTCTCAGAGGACATTATTCTATATTCTAGTTTGGGTGAGGTCTTCCTTATGGGGGACTTCAACGGGCACACACAGAGCCGACAGTGTGAGAGTTTTGATATGGAGCAGCCAGAGATCATGAGAGCATTAGACCCTGAGGAGTTGGGGATTAGTAGGGAGTCAGCAGATACTGGGCCAGATGCCACAGGGTATGGAGGGCATTTACTTGAGCTTGGTAGTAGACATCATCTCGTTATTTATAACGGGATGGCATGATGGCCATATTCAGGAGGTCTTACATGCTTCCCACATGGGGGGGGGGGGGAGAGTACTGTAGATTATCTGCTCGGACCGATCGATGGGATGCATACTATCGAGTCCTTTGGCCTTGGGAGACTTCCACTCAGTGCCGATCACACCTTTCTCAGTTTCTCACTCCTCACCTCATTACCATCACCACTTGCAGATATCATACCCCACATGCATACTACCATACACTTCACTCATGAGCTCTCACATGTTTACTCACAGCATCTAGAGGAGCACATCACGTCACTTGATCCATACGCACCCCTTGATACACTGACCACTGATATCACACGCATTCTGCATGATTCTGCTACACTCAGTTTTCCACATCACACATATATGTACCCCCCTCGGACCGGTACCATGCCACAGAACAGGTGGTATGATGATGAGTGCAGAGATCTACGTCGACAGCTACGCGATTTGGAGGCCAGAGGAGAGATTACACACAGACAAGCGCAGAGACGCATGCACTGCTTGACCCGCCGTAAAAAGCGGGAATGGGAGGAGGAGAGATATTGGGATATATACCACCTTCTTATGAGCAGAGATTGTGCAGAGACATGGAGGTAGATCAGAGAACCACGCTCACCCACACCGATACATGACCCTGCAGTATGGCATGGATACGCACAGAGTTTATATCATGTACCCGCACAGCCGCCACTGATACCCACACCATGTACACCAAGACTGGGTATTTCATCCTTTTTCACCACTAGTATGGTGAAACATGCTATCTCACAGTTACAGCATGGCCACGCTCGAGACTAGTTTGATCTTCAGGCAGAGCATATTATATATGGCAGAAACACATTGGCTCCACTCATTGCTCACCTCTTCAACTGTGCATTGTCTGAGGGGTTCCCTGACTCGTGGATAGAGCACACCATTGTACCTATCCATAAGTCAGGGGATCCTATGGATCCTAACACATATAGGACCATCATGATTGGGCCAGTTTTGTCCAAACTTTATGGCACGGTGATGGAGGAGGAGCTCAACACGCTGGTAGAGAGAGAGTGCATGCGCACACCTGGACAGGCAGGGTTCAGACGTGCATTTTCTACCATAGACCACATCTTCACTCTCTGTTGTCTGATCGACCAGACATGAGTGAAGAAACAGAGATTGTACTGTTGCTTTGTGGAATTCCGGAAAGCCTTTGACATGGTTCTGAGAGAGGCTTTTCAGACGCCTACTTGATCTGGGGGTGGATGATGACATGATGTGGGGTATTTATGCACTATATGAGCGGGTTACTGGTAGAGTCAGATGTCTGGGAGGTATATCAGATCCCCTTGTGAGCACCATTGGTGTGAAACAAGGATGCCCACTCTCACCGACTCTATTTGGGCTATACATTGATGAGATAACAGAGTTTATTCAACAGCGAGCCGGTGGAGATATAGATCTCAGTGGAGCCACAGTTCATATCTTACTATATGCAGATGACATTGTGTTGGTCTCAGACTCAGCTCAGGGATTATAGTAGCATTTATTAGCATTGGATGATTTTTGCATACAGAGAGGCATGACAGTGAACCTTGGTAAAACCAAGGTTCTTATATTCCATACATCAGCTCAGATACGCAGACATAGTATTTTCATGGCAGCAGGAGGGAGTATTGAGGTCACTGGATCATATGTATATTTGGGAGTCACCTTTACAACAGCTTCAGGGACTTTCTCGATGACACAGGCAGCTCGTGACCGCCTCATTAGAGGATGCTCAGCATTGGCTCTTATGGAGCGACACTGTCATCAGGCACATTTCCAGGAGCCCCGCACCAAGGGGTGGCTCTTTGATACTCTAGTCACTCCAGCACTGATGTATGGAGCAGCTATATGGGGGCCAGGCCTTGCTGATTATGTATGGACATTGATGGAGAGACCTCAGGTGATCATGATATCTAGATTGATTTGCAGCAAGGCCTCAGTCCCACATGACATTGTGCGAGCAGAGCTTGCCACACCGCCCATGCTAGTCGAGGTATTATTTCAGACAGTCTGCTTCCTACACAGATTTCAGGATATGGACAGAGATCGCATTGCATATAGAGCATATATGGCATCTCAGGAGATGGCTCAAGCGGGGGATACCACATCATGGTATGCACAGACTAGAGCTTGGTTTGACAAACATGGGCTGGACATTGATAGACTCCCACCTCTTCTATATGATACTCAGGCTCCCACTTACACCCTCTCTCTCTCTGAGAGGAACAAAGTCATCAGACAGGAGATATGGCATATTTATATACAGAGAACATGGGTCAGCCCTGCACAGCCACAGAAGTTGTGACAGAAGCAGAAGTAGATGCAGATACACAAGATCTGTTCTTCTCCTACAAAGCCTCTATAGAAGCAGAGATAGAGCCTCCAGAGGAAGAGGATAAAAATGATGAGGAAGAAAATGAAGCTCACCAGTGGCTCCTGTTGCCCTAACTGTTCAGTCAAAAAAAAAGATGATGATGATGCCCTTTTCCCACAAAATCTAGAGCCCTTAGAGCCACGGCCCATACAAGGTCCGTGTTATGTGACATTCTTGGACGCCTCCTCTAAAGATGAATCCCTAAGTCCAGAAGAAATTACCACTCACACAGAAGTAAACAAAGCTTTGATACCCTTCCAATAACCTCAACAGATGAATGAGTCATTTGTTCAGAAGGAGGACACTGGTTCTAGTGAAACATCAGATGAGGATACTACTCTCTTGAAAGAGTTAGACCTCTATCCAGAAGCAATCCATAGGACATTTATCTGCGAAGTGGAAGGTGAAAGACAAGTAACATTCCTGGATACTGACAGTATCGAACGTCACCTGAAGGTGGGTATCAATCTTCCAGAAGAAGAACTAGTGGTCCTGCGAGACTTACTAAAAGAGAACTTAGACGTGTTTGCTTGGTCGTACAAAGACCTAAAGGGGATTGATCCCACAGTATGCCAACATCACATTGACCTAGAGTCTGATGCCAAACTTGTAAGGCAAAGACAAAGGTGAATGAATCCTAGTTACTATGCTTTGGTGAAGGCTGAATTATTGAAACTTCTTGAAGCAGATTTCATTTATCCCGTGGCTAATAGTGAATGGGCTTTTCCCATTGTGGTAGTACCCAAGAAGAACGGGAAACTTCGAATATGTGTGGACTTTCAAAAGCTCAATTCAAAGATGAAGAAGGATCATTTCCCTATCCCTTTTACCAACCAACTGTTGGACACAGTGGCAGGCCATGAGCTGTATTCCCTCTTGGATGGATTTAGCAGATATAACCAAGTTCAAATTGTCGAAGAGGACCAATCTAAAACAACCTTCACCATAGAATGGGGGACCTATGCCTATAGAGTGATGCCATTTGGGCTCTGTAATGCTCTTGCCACCTTCCAATGAGTAATCATGGCTGCCTTCTAGAATCATTTGCATGATTTCATTGAGGTGTATCTTGATGATTTTTGTGTCTATAGCTTAATCCACGAGCACTAGGGACAACTAGAGCAATGTTTTGATAGATGCCGAGAGTATGGGATTTCTCTCAATCCCGACAAATGTGTCTTTGGCATCTCATCAGGAGTTCTTTTGGGCCATATTGTCTCTGCACAAGGGATTGCAACAGACCCTCCAAAGATTGAAAAGATGGCCGCCTTAACAACACCAACAAACCTCAAGCAATTGAGAGGATTTCTTGGCCATGTGGGCTACTACAGAAGATTTATTGCACATTTTATAACCAAGGTAGCCCCTCTGCACAAGCTCCTAAGGAAAGATACAGATTTCCTTTGGATTGATGACTGTGAAGAAGCCTTTAATACCCTAAAATAGTGCCTTATCTAAGCACCTATCTTTCAGCCTCCTGACTGGACAAAGGAGTTTCATGTGCACACATATGCATCAGTTGAAGGGCTAGGTGCTGTCCTATGTCAAAAGGGTCCCTCTAAATTAGATCAACCAATTTATTATGCAAGATGGAAGGTCACTGATAGGAAACGGAACTACACAGTGACAGAGCTTGAGTGCTTGGCAATGGTGTTTGCACTAGAGAAGTTTCGACACTATCTACTGTCAACGCATTTCAAGTTCTATGTGGATCATGAAGCCCTGTCCTTCCTGATGAACAAAGCAAATGTTAAAGGATGACTGATGAGATGGTTACTCCTATTCCAAGAGTTCAATTTTGAAGTGGTCACCAAGCCTGGCCATTTCCATGTCCTAGCCGATCATCTATCACAGATCCCTCAAACAGAAGAAGAGGAACAAGATGATCCGGACCTTCCTGATGCTTCCTTGTTTCTAGTTGAAATAGTTACTCCCTAGTATACAGAAATAGCCAATCTCCTAGCAACTCAACAGTATCCTCTTGGCAGTTCAAGCTGTGAGAAGAAGAAGCTTCTGTTAGAATCAATCCCCTACACTTTTTTAGGCGATGCACTGTACAAGAGAGGCAAAGATGAAGTGCTGCAGAGATGTGTTGCAGGGAATGAAATCGGCACAGTATTGAAAGCATGCCATGATGAACCATGTGGTGGACACTTTGCAGGAGAAGCGACAGCCAGGAAGGCTCTATTAGCGGGATACTAGTGGCTGACCCTCCACAAGGATGCATACGACTACTGCAAGAGACGTAATGCTTGTCAGCGAATGGGGAAGCCCACCAAAACAAGTGCCATGCCACTACAACCCATTCTTTCCCTAAAGCCATTCGAGAAGTGGGGGATTGATTTTGTGGGTCCCATTGATCCACCCACCAGACGGAAGCAGAACAGATACATCTTAGTATGTACGGATTATGTCAAAAAGTGGTGTGAAGCTAAAGCTCTAAAACAAGACAATGGTAACAATGTAGCCATGTTCATGTACAAGAATATTATCACCCATTTTGGCAGTCCCCTCGAGCTGGTCAGTGACAGAGGTACTCATTTCCTTAACGAAATCATGGAGGAACTGACGGAACTGTATAAGATTTGTCATCGCAAGTCCACTCCTTATTACCCTAGAGCCAACAGCCAAGTTGAAGTCACCAATCGCATCCTCTGCTCGATTCTGACAAGAACGATTGCCACACATCGTCGCAACTGGGATGATCGACTTATAGAAGCCCTCTGGGCATACAGAACCTCCCATAAGGCAGCTACAAGATAGACCCCTTTCCAGCTAGTGTATGGTACAGAAGCCATCTTCCCTGTTGAGCTAGAATTGCCCTCTTTGCGAGTGGCAGTTAAAGAAGACTTGGGAGATAATGAGTCACTGCAACGGCATCTCTTGCACTTGGAATGCTTGGATGAGATACGACAGATGGCCCTATAATGCATGGAAACTACTTAGGCGCGATGCAAGGCCTATCATGACAGTTTCATCAAGCACAAGGAGTTCAAAGAAGGTGATCTTGTCCTAGCCTATGATTCAAGATTTGGCAAGTTTCATGGCAAGCTTCAACAATGGTGGATGGACCTATACAAGGTACTTGTTGTCAATCCTAATGGCTTTGTTCAGGTGCAGACTGTTGATACCTTTGATAATCCTTTCCTCATCAATGGCTATCGCCTGAAGATTTACTTCCCTCCCTAGGGATCTTAACAATCACAATTGATCTACCCTTTCCCTTTTGGACGTCGCACTGTCCTTCTCGTCGTGCTTCTAATAGCCCTTATGATTCTTCTCATAAGGCGGTCTCGTTCTGCTAACCCCTCGTAGAAACATCTCAACCCGACCTTGTTCTCTTCTAGTCTGATCCAACAACGGTGGCGACGATGGTCCTGACACATGGTATTTCTACCATTCGCTTTCTTAATGAAAAAAAAAACAAGAATTTAAAAAAAAAAAACAAAAACAAAAAAAACTGTTATGGGAGAAAAGGAAGAAATTCCCTATCATAACAGGCCTCGTTCCAAGAAAAGTTGGAAACACCCTTGGGCGAGAAGCTGACTATGGAAAAGGTGGCAACACCCTGCAGTTCAGGATAGCTGACTCACCAGTAGAACCTCTTCAGCAAGTAATTTGAAGCCACCTCCCTTGGTGCATTGTCTCTATAATATCAATCCGTTTGTCCTTCTTAATAGACGACCTTTCTTGCAAATCATTGAAGTATGAGATTTGTAGGCTGCCTCCCTAGGTACGCCTCTTCTTCAAGATCCTGATGACAACAACAACCGACATGATCTTCATCACCAACCCCTTGAGTGATGTGAGCTTTCATCCTAATAGGATGGGGATGTGTGTATGGGCTGCCCTCTGTATCTATCAGAGAGTGAGACAGAGGGTGGGCTGAGTGACTAGTCTTTCTCTTCAAATCAAATGAGAGGTGAGATGTGTGAATGGAGTGTTGCACGCACGGGATGGGCCTCTCAATGCACAAAGCACAATCTGTTCTTATGTACTGCACTATAAGGCTCCCTAGCCTTCTTTCTTGCACTGTATGCCGGCACAGGGTGGGATGCAGAGTTGCACCATGAATGTGCATAAGGCATACAACCTCTGCACAAGTGACTGTGAGGATTACATCAATGGGTTTCAGGAATGGATTGCCCTCTGTATCTTTCAACAGAGCGTGAGATAGAGGGTGGGCTGAGTGTGACTGGTGTTTCTTCAATCAATTATCGAGAGGTGAGGATTGAGGGACGTTACAACGATTAGAGTCAGGTACGTTCTTGTTTCCATTTGGACCCACGGGATGGGTTTCTGCCATCAGCACAGGACACGTCATTCTATTCTGTACACTGCACTACAAGGCTCCCTGGCCTTTCTCCTTGCACCTATGCCAAGAGGGGTTGGATGCATTGATGCACCATCAATTGTGCACCGTGGCATACTCTTTCTACACCATCCCTTTATCAATACCTAAACTGGGAGTGAGCTTCAGGTCCCATCATTATTTCCTTGAGTGATGTTAGTAATGGGGTGAGTGATTGTTCTTTCATTCCATTTGAGTGATCGTGAGTTAAGTGCCATATCCCTCGTCATCGACGAATTCCAGCTACTTCCCTGGGTGCTATCGCATGGTCCCTGTCATGAAGGACGTTGGATGCGTATTGTGAAGACACCTAGGTACCTCCTATAGCCGACAATGACACAAGACACAACCTCGATAATCAACATTCCTCCTCGACAATATGGGCCAAGTTTTTCTAACCCTACATCTTCTGTTTCTCAATGACGGTCATATCTTAAGTGTGGGGATGTTCATGGTTGGTCCGATGTGTGGTACTCGGCCCTTGATGTTTGGTTTACCCTTTATGCTAAGGTTTTAAGTGTGGGGACGCGTCCTTAGGCATCTATGTTGCATACCTCCATGCATATACCATGTTCTGATTATGCATCTATGCCATGACTTCATTTTAACCTGATGGGGTACCTTCCCCCCTCTTATGTTCTATTTCACCCTGTTCTCAGGGCTGTTCCTTGACCAATTGCCTTTATACTTTGTTTTGTGATTTTTTTTCATGCGAACGTATCCTACATTCACTGAGACTCCTATCCAACCTTATAGCCTTGTTTGTCCCTTTGAACTACCTATTTTTCCTTTTTACCAACCCTTGTTCCGATAGACGGTTCTTAAGTTATTGATTTTTGAAGCAATTCTCGTAAATTGGATGGTTTTCCATGTGAACATGTCTTTATTGCTTCGGAACCTTAATCTAATGTGCCAACCCTATCCTACCCATTCCTCCTGACATTTTTCCTTTTTACTCCCTGTCATTCTGATACACGATTGATCCATATTAATTTTTACGGATTTTAGGGTCATTATCGTGCTTATTTTTCACATTTTTCCATGTGAATCAGCTCTCTTTTCACCGGAATTCCAGTTTAATTTGGCATCCGTGTCTTGCAGCCTTTCCCCCACTTTTTCCTTTTTCCTCCCCCCTCTTCCGACTGCTAAATTTTTAGTTATTAATTTTTCTGAGTGTTTTCGGGTGTGATTTTCGTATTTTTTCCACGTGAACCCCTTCTACTTCCTTTCAAACTGAGTTTTGATGCGCCAACCCTGTGAATTTCTTTCTTTTGGATATTTTTCCTTTTTATTACCCTCTATTTCGATGCACGGTTCTTTTCGTAATAATTTTTGAGTCCATTTTTAGGCCCGTTTTTAGGTTTTTTTCCATGTGAACGCATTCTATCTTGCTCAGAACTCTGTTTTGTCATGATAGGGTTGTAGGACATCTAGTTTTGCACAATTTTTTGTCTTTATGCACTTCGTTCTGATGCGCGGATTTTCCGTTATTAATACCCGTATGTGTTTTCGGGCTTGTTTTTGTGTTTTTTCCATGTGAACACCCTGATTTTGTCTCGGACCCAGTGTTGCATTTTTCCTTTTTACGGATTTTTGAATCTATGAACGGTTTGGATTTTATTAATTTTTCTTCATTTTTTCCATGTGACCACGTTTCTCGTATCGCGCACGTGCATGTTTCTGGTTTTACGTGCCTCGGGATGCCCCCGTGGCATCTGTGGTTTGACATCGTCGTCCCTGCCCTGTTTGATCCCATCACTGCAAATTTTTTTACTCCCACCCCGCACATGCGCATGGGACAGGGGTGCGTTTTTTTTTGCCCACCCATCCTCCATTTATTTTTTATTTTTCCAAACATAAAGAAATTTAAAAAAGAAAAAGAAAAAGAAAACAATCAAAAAAAGAAAAGAAAAAAGAAAAAACAAACAAAAAGGAAACAAAAAGAAACAAAATACTAATAATAATAAATAAAACAAAAAAGAGAAAAAAAGAAAAAAAAAGAAAAAAGAAAAAAACAACAAACAATAGAAAAAACAAAAGCAAAGACAAAAGAAAAGAAAAGAAAAACATAGAACATAAATTTAATTATTTTCTTTAAAAAAAAACCCTAACTACCTTACCTATCGCGCTCCTCCGCCACAACTGCCTTCTACCTCCTCCCTTTCTTCCTCCCCTTCCTTTTCTCTTCCTCCCCTTCTCCCCTCCTTCTTCCTCTTCCCCTTCTTTCTCCTCCTTTCTTTCTCCCTCCTCCTCCCCCCTACCATCTTCCTCCTTCTCTCCCCCCCTCGGCTGTCTTCTTCTCTAGCCGCCCTGCTCCTGCTCCTGGCCCGCTAGAGCCCCTGTCGCCCGATGCCCGCCGTGGAGCGCCCGCCACTCGATCGCCGACATCGCCGCTGCTACCATGGAGCGCCTACCGTCGCTGCCTTGACCGTCACTGCCCTGCCGTCGCCTCGATCGCCGCCCACGGCCTCGACTGCCCGCGTCCCATCCCTTCCTCTTCCTCTTCCTCCTCCTCCTCCTCCTCCTCCTCCTCCTCGTGGCCCACCCCCCTTCCTCCACCCTAACCACCCTGGTTAGTTTTCTTAACCATAGTTCATTACCTAACCATAGTTAATTAAACTAATTAACTTCACCTTAGTTAATTAAACTAACCATAGTTAGATCTAACTCACCCATAGTTAACCTTCCTAACCCTAGTTAAATTACTTAACCGCAGTTAGCTTAACTTAACCCCAGTTAACATTAACTTAACCTTAGTTACATTAACCTACCCTTAGTTAGTCTAATATACCTACAGTTAGCCTCCCTAACCCTAGTTAGATTAACTTTATCCTAGTTAGACTAACTCACCCCTAGTTAGCCTACCCTAACCCCCAATTAATTAACCTTATTGTAGTTAACTTCGCCTCACCCACAGTTAATTAACTCACCCACAGTTAACCAAACCTACCCACAGTTAATTCCCTAATCCTAGTTAACCTAATCTAACCCTAGTTAGATGACCCTAACCCTAGTTACCCTACCCTAACCATAGTTAGAATGACTAACCCTAGTTACCTAACTAACCCTAGTTAGACTTACTTAACCTAGTTAACTAGACTAACCTAGTTAACCAGGCTAACCTAATTAACCATATGAACCTAATTAACAAGACTGACCTAACTAACCTAACTTAACAAACTCCACTCACCTAACTAAGCTAATTGATTTACCCAACTAAATTAACTTAATCAACTTTCTCAGACTAAGCTCACTTAATTCACTTCACCTACTCAGTTAGCCCCCATTCCTGCCCTTTCTCCGCCGTTGTTTTCCTGCTATGTACGGGTGTGGTAGCAACCGTTCACGTGCGAGGATGCGCTTTCGACTTGTCCGTGTGGTGGCGTATTACTCTCAGCCGCTCACACGCAGCCCTAGTACTATCTTTTATTTTTCAACCCGCAAATACATAAAAATAAATATAAAACACATAAAATTCCAAAATTCATTTAAAATTCCAAAAAATTACCCAAAAATTTTAAAAAATTTACCAACATTACTAAAAATTATTTGTGGTATTTTTAAAGTGAAAATTTAAAAAATAATTATAAAAAATTAAAATCTGAAAATTCATTCAAAAATACATGTAAAATGAGTAAAAATTCATTAAAATTTAGTAAAAATTCAGAAATAAATTCAAAAAAATTCCACAAATCCCCTTGCCCTTTTGTCAATAATTTCTCAAACTCTTCCACAAATGGAAAAATATTATTCGAAGCAAAAAATTCTAATTTTAATACTTCACTTTATAAAAAATCATTTTAAATTTAAAAATCAGTTGAAAAATCATGGATGAATTAACACACATTTTTTACACTTGTTGGATT